>NW_027150938.1:0-321366 GCF_018691715.1 Phytophthora cinnamomi | reverse complement strand
TCAAATTTCGAAACCATTTTCGCCATGTTTTGAAACCCCGCTCATCCCGATAATACCGTGCGATAGACAAGCGCATTTATCCGTCACCAATTCATTGACATGTAGTCGCTTGCAAGCACAGCTTTTGTAGTTGGTACACCGCTTGTGTTGTGCCTGTAACCACCACGTACCCGTACGCCTTGGCGGCGTCTACATCAGCAGCTTTCATGCAGATTCCCAGTCAAAGACGTACTCTTTTGCTCCAAATTAGCACCGCCAGTAATGCTGGGATGTGGAAGGACGGCTCAACCTCTCTCCATCCCGACGTATGGCGTCCCACACGAGCACCGTCTTGTATTGCTGCGTGTCGAAGTTGGTCAGCCCGTCTGGGCATCCAGCCCACGCCTCGCCCACGCGTACCACCACCTCGAGACTCGTCCACTGAGCCCTCTCTCGCCAAAGTGCAGACGTTCGATGCTACAAATTGCGACAGCGCGGTGCCGCCTTCCCTTATGTCTTCAAACACGAGTCGGCCAGAACTGCGTCGTTCGGGCCGATTCCAGTCGCTCCCGATAGTCCCTCGCCAGAGCCCGATCTTCCAGGGACATTGCAGGCCTAGAGGGTGTTGCTGGTCGCTGCCTGCGAGTAGAAGCGGCTGGGGAGTTGCAGGTAGCCGCAACATGTTGACACGCACCTGCTTGAGGGGTTTTGGTGACAGAACGACCTGGAAACGGCAAGTTGTAGCGGACAAAGGTGTAGAGTGACAGCGCGCCTCTGGCAGGCAATGACGAAAGCGTGGTTGGAGGCCTCCAGAACTTGCGCGGCGAAGCGCGCGGATATCCACCACAGCATTTTGGACGGGCTGAAAATGAGGGGCCAGACTCGAATTTCGACATTTTTTGACATTTTTTTATATGGTCTGGTTTTGGACAAGTACGGTCCTCTATTCAGGGTATACTGTCAAAGAAATGCGGTTGTTGGAACCTTTGAGGATGTTTGAACGGCTTTCAATGAACGCAAGTTAATAAAGCGGACACGTCTACAGAAGTGAAGACGTATCGATGCGGCTGAGTGTGGTTGCTCTACCACCGCAGTCGTTGAACTGCGGACAACGTTGATGCAAACTCGTGTATCTGCACTGCATAATCAAAGTCGAACATCCCTCTCCGATTATGCAGGTCATGTTGTATTTCTGACCGCCTGGGATGCCAACCACGACGCTCACTTTGCGATTTGCCAACTGAAGCACCAAGGCTACCGCTACAGCAACAACCATGTCGACCGCCCGAGAACTGTGCACGCCTACGCCGCCTTTGGCAAGAACGAGGAAGTCAGGCGTTGGGAGTACCAGTCTCACCGCTTGGCCCCGAGGACGTGGAGATCAAGATCTCGCACTGCGGTATCTGCGGCTCGGATCTGCACACCATTGAGCGGTTGGAGACCTACGACGTACCCGTGTGTTGTTGGCCATGAAATCGTTAGGGTGAGGTCACCCTTGCTGGAGACGAGGTGAAGGGCTTGAAGGTCCGGCGACCGCGTGGGCGTCGGCGCTCAGCAGGCCTGCCTGAACAAGGACCCCGCGGCCCCCTGCAAGGAGTGCGCCACTGGTGACGGCGCCACTGCAAGCGCAAAGGTCGGGACATACAATTCGACTTACAAGAACGACGGCGCTAACTCGTACGGTGGCTACGCCGACTACGTGCGCGTGACTCCACGAGTACACTTTCAAGATCCCGGACAACCTCCCGTCGGACGTGGCCGCTGCTACTGTGCGCCAGGTACGACGGTGTTCACGCCGTTGAAGGAGGCTGATGTGAAGCCGGGCAAGCGCGTAGGTGTCGTGGGCATTGGTGGTCTGGGCCACCTCGGCATCCAATTCGCGAAGGCTATGGGCGCCGACGCCGTCGTTGCTTTTCTCCGCTCGGCCAACAAGGAGGACGAGGTGCGTGCTCTGGGCGCCACGGAGTTCGTCGTGTACACACGGACGAGAAGCAGGCCGCTGCTGCGGAGGTCAGTTGACGTGTTGCTGATCTGCGCCAACGCTGACAACGCCTGCACACGCTGTTCCTGAGCTTCTTGGCCGTGCGCTCGTACATCATGGTAGGTCTGCCCAACGACGATGTCAAGTTCAACGCGTTCGGCGTGGTGGGCAAGAGCATGGGTTGTGGGCAGCAACATCGGCAGCATCCAGGACATCAAGGACATGCTGGAGGTGGCGTCCAAGAAGAACGTGCGCGCGGTGATCAGAAGCTGCCGATGGCCAAGGTGAACGAGGGGCATCAAAATGGTGCGCATTGGCACGGTTCGCTATCGCGTGGTGCTCGAGAACTAAGCGCTACAGAATGGGGTAGAGCGCATCGTTAATGTAGCCTTCGCTTGTCACGAGTGATGGTTAGGAGTGGTGGCCAGCTTCAACTTGCCCACAATGCAGGACTGGCAGTGACAAATTGACAAGGGTGTCAGAAACGAGAGAGAAGGCAAGGCCCCAGATGGTGGCGCGGCGTTGGCGTCGGCGCTCGGGCCCGCGGCCCGCATGGTGTCAGCCCAGTTCAAGTCTCTGCACTGCTTGCCGCCCGTTTCCGTGTTGCAGAGTCGAGTGTTCCGCCCACCTCAAACCAATCTGCATTATCTCCCGTCTCTAGTCGATTCTTCTCGCAGCTGCCGAAACGCAAACCCCACGTGGCCCAGACGAACGTTGCGACGGCCAGAGACTACAGACGATCCTGCAATGCGCTCCGGACGACGCGGGCCTGGCTCGAGTGATCTTCAAAGACATCAGGACGACGTCGGCGCGACGCTCACCCGGTCATAGCAGGTGCCATCGCCTTCGCTCTGCTAAAGGAAGGGTCAGTAGGGGAAAGCGTGGAGTGCTCGACTATGCACGGGACAAGGGCGTGCGGTACACTAAGCTGTACGGAAATGCTTTTGGCGTGAGTTCGCGCGAGAGGGATAACGGTTGTATTCTGCGTTTATGAGATGCTATGCGGGCTAATAGTGGGTGTACGAACGCCGCCCAAGGCAATTCACATCTGCGCTGGTGGCGGCTGTTCACTTGAAGCAGGAGAAGTGTGTTTGAGATCCTCGGTGAAGTGAAAGCCGAGGAAGTGAAACATAACAAGATGTGCGAACTTGTTGTTGGAGCCGGTGCCAAACCAAACAACACGATCTTGCATTAAGAATTGGGCTACATGCGCAAGCGGCGTGTGCGCGATTGGTACCATAATACTATTCGACTGGCATTCAAGTCGGAGCAAAGTATAGTCTGCCCAACGACACATAATACATAAACGTGCTTAGAACTTGATCATGCAAATCAAGCCTTATCCAGTGACATAATGATCTACCGCTGAGTCGCTTCAGATTTCGTGCTCTCTTTCATCAAAGCAATAACTCCAGAGCAAGCCCGAAGAGTGTTTGTCGTTGAAGTGGGTGCGGTGTTGGTCCTGAAGATCGAAGCGGTAGTTGTGGTCGATGTGCGGGGTAGACGGTTTATTTAATACTGAATTGCTACTGCTAGCCTAACATGCATGCCTCGCTGTGCTCTACGCGAGCACAGGGCTCTGCGTATTTCTGGGGTTTTCCTTGACTATATGCTACCCTGCGTCTTTTTGTTTTCTTTTCATTTCTTTTCTACTAAATGCATGTTCCATGTTTCTTTTCATGTTTTCCTACAAATGCATGTTCACTGTGACGGCCTCTCGGGTAGCTGCCACAGGAACTTCAAACCTCTAGCCGCGAGCAAGCAAGCCAGAGTCTTTGCGCCGTATCGCTCTGGCTTGCTTGCTCAGCAGGCCAGGGTGACTGACATCTCCCCTGGTTGACTTCGCGTTGGCGGAGTCGATACCCATCAGGAGTTGACGCCAATGCAGAAACGTGCTTGCTGCTTCGCTTTCCCAGGTTGCCTCATGCTCCGGCAACCCATGCCACTTCACGAGCCATTGACGTTTGCGACGTCTGGTTCGTTTCTTGAGCAGCTTCTCCACAGTGTAGAGTTCTTCTCCAGTGTCCTCGTCCAAGATTAGAGGTACAGCCTTCGGAATCGGTCGATTCGGAAAATCCTCACGGTTCGTTTGGTAATGGGGCAGTAACTCCACGTTGAATGTCGGATTAAGACGTTTCATCGTGCGCGGAAGTATCAACCCGCCACGTTGTCGTTCACCATAAGTTCAATCACGAACGGTCCAACCTTCTTAGCGCTAATTTCGCTTTCTTCAATTCCGTGTTCTTGTTTACGGTTTTCAGCGGTAAGTTCTTCGTGTCGAGCAGCACTAAGTCACCTCTTTTAAAGACAATTTGTCTGCGCTTGCGATCGTGGTACTCCTTTTTTGTCTTGGCTTCTTCCAAATTCTTCTGAGCACGTTCTACGATCTCCTGTCGCTCCTTCGCAAAGTTCTTCGCGAACTCCGCGTCACGTCATTCTCCGGTGCAGCAGGTCTTTCAACTCCTCTGCCACAATGTTTGACACCTTACGTCCTGTGTCAAGTTCAGAATGGCGCGAACTTCCGTAGACGCGTTGACGAGGGTCGAATGCGCATATTCGATAGTCCCTAGGTGCTTAACCCAATCGTCACCGTGATACGAGATCATACATCTCAATGCATCTTCGAGCACGAGGTTCTGGCGCTCTGTCTGGCCATCTGCCTGAGCTCGGTGCGCAGTTGTCATGCTGAGTTTGATACCCATCAACTTCATCAGTGACTTCCAAAAGTCCGAGATGAACTTTGAGTCGCGATCACTGATGATGACCTTCGGCAATCCGTGATGCCGAACAACTGCATCAAAGAACTCTTTAGCCGTGTCCTTCGCGTCAGCTGTCGAATACGTTGGTGCATACTTCGCTCCTTGGACAACTTGTCCACTGCAACTAGTATTGCATCAAACCCTTCCGACACTGGCAAACCCGTGATAAAATCCATTGACACCACTTCCCAGCATTCCTTTGGCACTGGTATCGGCATCAGTAGTCCTTTCTTCTTCTGGCTACTGGACTTCCATCGTGCACAAGTCTCACACGTGCGAACGTATTCCCTTACGTCGCGGTCCATAGTCGGCCAGTAGTACCATTGCGCTGCTTTCAGGTACGTGCGTCGACTTCCAGGATACGCGGACGTCTTTCCATCATGAAATTCGATCATGACATTTGTGCGAAGCTCTTTTACCTTCGGCACACAAAGTCGGTAGACAGTTTCGCCTTTCGTCTGTTTGAAAAACAGAAGCCCATTGTGCTTGACGAACTTCTCCTTTCCTGCTCCATTAGACCACTGTTGCTTGAAAGCAGGGGTCTGATTCGTATCCTTCCTGAAACGCTCTTTTCGTCTCAGGGACCAAGTGCGGACTTACAAAATGATAGTCGACGCTGTTGACTTGCTGCTGTGCTACGCCAATCGGGCGACCCTCCCCGTAAGTCGACATCGTCGAGTAACAGGCGAGTATCATCCGTTGACAAGTTGCGCAACACTGCAGACTTAATACGGTGGTCATGAACTGGTGCGGCATTCTTCGCGCATTCGTCGTCGCAGTCATGAACCGTATACGTCACATCCGGAAGAGGTGCTTCTTTCTCCTCTTCGTCTTCCAGTCCATCCGGTGGAGGCCGTGAGCGCATCCGCTACAACGTTCATCTTACCTCGCACATGATGCAAAGTAAACGTGTATTGCGAAAAGTGCGTCAAAAGCGAGCCATCTTTGGTGACACTCGTGGGTGATGCAACATCCACGAACACGCTGCGTTATCCGTGTAGACGTCGAATGGGCGTCCACGCAGATAGTGTCTCCACTTCTCCGTAGCCACTTTGATAGCTAGTAGCTCCTTCTCATGCGTCGGCCATCCACGCTCATGTTTATCAACTTCTTCGAATAGAAGGCAATCGGATGATCTGCTCCGTCATACTTCTGTGACAGAACTCCACCAATACAATGTCCTGGCGTCCGTCGTCACGATAAACGGTCGCTCAAAGTCCGGCAACTTCAGCGTAGGCGCTTGCTGAAGTGCGAGCTTGAGATGCAAATACGCGTCCTCCACAGGCTTCGTCCAATTCCATGGGGCAACTCCCTTCGTCAAATCCCTCAACGGACGAGCAATCTCGGCAAAATCACAGATAAATCTGCGATAACATCCTGCCAAACCCAAAACTCAACAACTCCTTTCGATTCGTCGGGTCGGATACTTGGCTATCGCTTCCGTTTTACGCGGATCAACGCTTACTCCTGCCTGCGAGACAACATGTCCTGGAAAGCCACTTCGGACTGACCATACGAACACTTTGCCATGTCCGCAAAAGCTTCTCGCGACGCAGTACCATACAAACTGCACGCAGATGCTCCACATGCTCCTCCATACTCTTCGAGAAGACGCAGATGTCATCGAGATACACGACGACAAATTCGTACTTGTCGAACAGCTTGTGCATGAGCCTGGACCATGTCCCTGGCATTTCAGCCACTCCATGGGCGCTACACACCACTGATACGTTTCCTTGTGTTCCGAAACGCAGTGTACGGACGACTTGACTTCACCACCAGCATTTGATGGTATCCTGCGCAAGGTCGATCAACGTGTAGATGACACAACCTACCATCTTATCGAACAACTCCTCGATTAATGGCAGCAGGATCTTGGCAATGACAGTCACGCTGTTGAGATAGCGGTAGTCGAACACCCAGCAACGGAATCTTCAAATTGCCGCTACGCAACCATTCAGCCATTTTCGGCATTTGACCTGTGACTGGGTCCTTCTTCGGGATAGCGAAAATGTTCGAAACCCACGGCGAGTTCGACACTTCAATCCATCCTTTCTTCAACTTGTCTTTGACAAATTCTTCGAAAGCATCCTGTTCCATCTTCGACATGCGGAACGGTGCACGAGAGCTTAGCTGAGCCCCTTCTTCAACGTCACTTCAAAGTTGACTTCACGCATCGGAGGCAATCCGTCTGGTAATTGCTCCGGAAACACATCCTTGAACTCCTTACCGACTACGTTGAAGATCGGTTCTGGAATTCCTTCCACTTCGGGCACAAGTTGTATCTTCACCCGAAACACCTGCTCATACTCGCCTTCCTTCAAGTTGTGCGAGAACGACGGTGCATCGACGTCGATGAATTACATCCGGTCAGGTATGACAACCTCCTCCTTTGCCAATCCACTTGAGGGTTGTGGTCGCCCAAACCACGGTTTCCCCAAAATGACGTCGTGCGACTCCGGCAACTTCCATTCCACGAACTCGATCGCTGGAAAGAAGTACCCATCCATGCTCACTGGCGCCTCCACGTGTTTGACATTCGTCGCCGGTGTTAACGTGCCGTCAAAGCGCTGAGCTTGAAGTCGTCTTGACAGAAGCACATTACTAGCCAAACCTGGCATAATCATGTTCGTGCTTGCACCCGTGTCCAACAGAATTCGGACATCTCTGCCATTGATGCGACCCTTCCTGATGAAAGGTTACTCGTACGTTCGGACTTCACTGCGTTCACCTTCAAGGTCTCCGTTGTACTTGTTGGTTGCGATCCTTGCTGAACCAACTTCACTGGCTGCTTCTCATGCAACTCAGCTTCCTGCTCTGGCGGCGATCCGCACACACCAGACTCAATTCCGGTTGCATCGCATGCAAACTCGGTTCTTCAACTGGCTGTAGTCCACACGAGCCAGCATCTTCCGTCATTTCTGACGCTGCAGTGACAGTCTCTTCCACTTGTACACGTGCCTTGTCCATGAATGCCTGTAACCCATCCGCTTGTTCCTGGATGTCAGCCACACTCATAGTCACGCGATCCATGACGACAGTATCCACCTGTTCGTCATCCTCCGAGGAACCATGTTCATCCTCGGCTTACGCCCTTGATTACTGCCCGAGTTGTTGTACTTCGGCACATTCCGCTTAGCCATTTGCGTCTGCTGCAGCTGTATCGGACATTGACGAGCCCGATGGGCGCTACTCCCGCACCGGAAACACAGGTTTCGGCGCATACATTCCTCCTTCGACGGTACCCTTACGTTGTCGATCTCCATCGGCACTGGTCCATCGTTGTTGCTCTTCGATCGTCTGTTGTCGTACGATCGGTACCTCGGTCTGTCGCGTGCTCCTTCCGAGCGTCCACGATGCGCGTGAGACCGGTCATAGTCGAGCGCTACGGTAATAGCGTCGGTCAACGTTGCACTCCTGCGATACTGGACTTCCTCCCGAATACTTGACGGCAGACCACGCAAGAAATACATGATCTTGTCCAGTTCGCTCATCTCCTTGACTTGAGTAATCAAATTGCCTGAACTTGCTGATATAATCGGGCAAGTCTCGACACTGACGCTCCTTCAAGTCATTCATCTGGTCCCGAAGACGTTCTTGCAGATCCGGAGGCACGAACCCTTCCTCCAGCTTCAAAGAAGTATTCCACACTCTTCACATCGTCCTTCTTGACGATGTGCCACGCGCTCCATACTTCAGCGATCCCGCTAACACAGCCAAAATGCGTCCACTCAACTTACTATCCTTCCAGTCTATGCCCTTAGCTAAAAAGTACTGCTCCACCTGCTCCCGGTATAGTTGGAACGATTCCTTGAGCGTCCCCCCGTAGCTGGGCATTTTATCCCATCCAGCTTTAGTTGCGACAGCTGCCTTGACTTGCGCAGCTTGTCGATCAATTCTGTCTGCTTCTCCATGGCCGCCAACATACTATGCATTAGTTGGGCCGGATCCGCCATCTTGAACACGCGAAAACTTCGTACTTTGTGTGTTCACCCTTGAAAACGATACCGGTGGGAGCAATCTACTTTTAGGGGCACTGACTAAAAGAAAGTAAAAGAAAACCTGTTAAAGAAAATAACCTACGCTACTTCCTAAAATTGGCCGAGTTATGCGCTGTGGGAGGTCTTGGACTTCTTCGATGCCTTTGAAGAGGTCGATGACACGTGAGGGTCGATGACGCGTGAGAGGGTCGAGCGGTGACGGTTGTCGTCCTGGTCTTCGCTTCGCCAAAATTTTGCTGTGCCGGGCTACCAAGAACAAAACTGACTAACCGGCTTCGAGACTTATAGTGCTCGATTTATATGCGGTGCAGTCTTTTGAGAACAGTAGCTACTTGGGCAAATGGGCTGTCACCGGGGCCAGATGCAAAACAAATTTGCACCACGGCTGCCCTCAGTTATATCCCACGTCAGCGTACAATAGTAGATTGCCCTATTAATGTACCAATGTCTCCCCAACAGCTGGGTTGGTCACGCTGACGTGACACTTACACCTCAAGGTGAAAAGCCTCCCCTTGAGTGCCGTGCAGCAGCGAGCCTTCCCCGCAAGTGCTACCAGATGTCACGTTGGGCCCGAAGAGTGTTTGTCGTTGAAGTGGGTGCGAGTGTTGGTCCTGTCGAGAAGCGCGGTAGTTGTGGTCGATGTGCGGGGTAGACGGTTTATTTAATACTGAATTGCTACTGCTAGCCTAACATGCATGCCTCGCTGTGCTCCTACGCGAGCACAGGGCTCTCTTTGCGTATTTCTGGGGTTTTCCTTGACTATGTGCTACCCTGCGTCTTTTGTTTTCTTTTCATTTCTTTTCTACTAAATGCATGTTCCATGTTTCTTTTCATGTTTTTCCTACAAAATGCATGTTCACTGTGACGGCTGACCCTCTCGGGTAGCTGCCACAGGAACTTCAAACCTCTGGCCGCGAGCAAGCAAGCCAGAGTCTTTGCGCCGCATCGCTCTGGCTTGCTTGCTCAGCAGGCCAGAGGTGGGCCTGACACTATGCGGAAAGTGGGGTGTGTCTGCGATGTAGACATGTATGGATCTGTTGTGACTTCAGCCGTGCAAGTGAAGAACCGTGAAGTGGTAATGTCGATCCTAGATGACATGGAGCAAAACGTGGACCTGTCGAAGACGCAACCTGAAGTCTATCTTCGTGCTGTAAGAGCAGCAGTCTGTTCTAACCAGCATCAGTTGGTATTGACATGTTTGATTTCATGGATCAAGCCGGCGTGAATGCATCTGCCGCATACGTTTCTGCCATCAAAACCGCGTTCGAGTCGAAGCAGTATGATTTTGTCTTCGACATCTTGCAGAAAAAATGCAAGAGAATGGAGTGGACGAAGGTGCGGTACAAACGCACAGTAATCTCATTCGCCAAACTTGAATGCTATGATCACGTTTTGCGTCCATACGAGGCTATGCGCGAACTCGGCTATGAGCAGGAAGAAGCCGTGTGTACGGCTGCAATAATAGCAGCTATTAAAGTGGACAGATATGGTGATGTGCTTGGAATCTGCGATGAATCGGGTGGCAAGTTGAGTACCTCCACACGTTTGTACTCGTTTGCATTGGCGCAAGCTCGCGCAGCAACAAGCAAGCCTTGGTTGTCAGCATCTTGAATCATATAAAGAATTCCCCACTGCTGCGAGGAAGCCTTCAACTGCTGGAAAGATGGCCACCATTGCCGCGAAGAATTCCTCCTAGCTAAAACTCGATCAGATGACACGGAAACAGTGCCTGAGATTCTGTCAGGAGTATGCTTGAAGAATTAACCCGGCAGCGTTGATGCTCATAACGCGGTCAGGTTCAACCATTGCCTTCACTCTGGTGAACAAGGGATCGTTGGGCAGGAGCGTCGAGATGCTCAAGTATGCACAGGACAAGGAGGTGAACTTGCACCTCAAGATCTACAGGGCGGTCTTTGGTGTCGCCTCACGCGAGAGGGAGTACCCTCTCCTGCTGCGTGTGTGAGACGGTATGCCGACTAACGGCTATAGACGCCGGCCATGGCAGTACACAGCTACGCTGTCGGCTGTCCACTTGAAAAGGAGAAGCGGGTGTTTGAGATCTTCAATGAAGTGAAAACCCACGGTGAAAGACGACATGTACGAAATTATCCTAGGAGCCGCGTGCCAAATGAAGCAGCACAAGCTTGTGGCGAGATTCTCGACTACATGCAAGCGAGCGGTGTGGATTCCACTGCCGGATACCAAAATACTCGTCGACCCGTGTTCAAGCTGGGCGGGCGAGTATGATTTCGGTCTGGAACTTTGCGTCTGATGAAAAGCACGGAATCGACCCGATTGAAGAGTACAAGTATCAAATCATCTCTTTGCACAAGGCTGATTTGCATGATCAAGTTCTAAGCACGTTTATGGCTATGCGGAAAGTGGGGTGTATATGCACGTGCGGAGCTATTATGGAGTCAGCTGTCCGAGTGAAGAACCGTAACTGGTGCTGTCAATCCTGGATGACATGAAGCAGAACGTGGACTTGTCGAAGACGAAAACTAAAGCCTTTCCCCGTGCTATAATATAAGAGCAGCAGTTTGGACAAACCAGCATCGGTTAGTGTTGGACATGATTGATTTCATGAATCGAGCTGGTGTGAAGACACTTGCACCCGTATACGTATCTGCTACCAGAACCGCTTTCAAGTCGAAGCAGTACGATTTGGTTTTGATATTTTACAGAAGATGAAGGAGATTGAGTAGTGCAGGGGGGGGGGGGGGGTATCGCGTAGTGATGTCATTCAACGCTCTGACCAGCTTCTGCGTGCCTTCAAGGCTATGCGCGAATGCGGTTACGAATCGAATGAGTTGCTTGTCCAGACTGCTTTGCGGGCCGCTATTAAGTTGGAAAGACACGATGATGTCATTTCAATCTGCAATGACTTGAGTGGCAAAGCTTCCGCGTCTACGCGTTTAAACTCCCGTGCGTTGGAGCAAGCTTACGCTTCAAACAATCAACCTCTGGTCGACAGCATCTTGGATAACATAAAGAAGTCCACCACAGCTGCTTGAGCTTCGAGCTGTTTGCATTCAGGTGCTGCGGACACCCCGACAAGTTGACTGTGTTTGCATCTTTTTTTTTATGTGGTCACTCAAGCGGTTAGCGCTAGTCTAACTACCTAACGACTGCAGAGACCAAGCCCTCCAGGTGCTGTGTGTTTGCATCGTTCAACATAGGCTTACACCGTAGAAGTTTAACAAGATGTCCGCTTAGAAGAAAAACGATGGCTGTGAGGGTTTGCATTTATACTCGCACAAATGGGTTTCGCTGTCATGGAGATAAGCATATTTGTGTTGCAAATTTAACATGGAGAAGCGTATGCTACTCATTCGAGTTTATCGCTTCAGGTGGTTGATGAAGCGAATTGCCAGCAACCCCAGGAAGAGATACAGAGCCGTGATCCCGACAAGAACACCGAAGTTGCGGGCGATTCTGTCGTGCTTCATACCAAAATGATCTTCCGTGTACTCTTTCAGTGTAGTATGACCCACCGTTACGGGTGCATTCGCCATCGGCTGGCAACCAAGCTGCGAGCCCACGTTGACGTAGGCCCCGGCGGCGTCATCCCACTGGGGAAGCTGGTCACAGTCGGCGAATACCAGAGCCACCATGGTGGAGAGTGGGTACTTGAGGGGCGAGATCTTGTACAACCACTTGTAGCCTGACGGGATCGCGTTCGCCGGCGGAGTGAACCCCATGAACATCATGAAGATGGCGTTGACCAAGTATCCAGCGACGATTGCCACTTCCTCCGTTGGGAAAACGAATGCCAACATTTGACCCTGATAAACTTGCATCAGCGTCATCATGGAGTATGCCAACCAGTACACGACAGCCGTGTCGAAGCCCTTGAAGCCCACGAGCGGGTAGAACACGACGGTAAAGAACAAACCGCTGGCAAATGAGTACGGAATCTCCACGATAGTCGCGCCCACGAAGTACCAGAAGGCATTGTACGTTTGGGACGCGCGCTCGCGGTAGAATGAGGCGCGGTCAGCGAAGACGACAGGAAGGACGCTTTCGAACGACACGAACGCGTTGAAGAGCGCAGCCATGTAGATCAGCCCCACTCCTGAATTCAAGCCCGAGTAGGTCGTGTATGTCGCGTCGACGAACACCAAGCCGAAGACGATTCCGAGGAACAGCGAGACAAGCATCCGCGTCAAGTTGTATGACGGAGTACGCCAGTAGGATCGAATGAAGCGCGTGACGACAAACTTCATTTGAGTGACCGAGTTGGCGGCACGCTTCTTGCCGAAGACCATTTCCGGTAGGTCTGGTGATGGGGTGGAGATGCCTTCCTTCGCCATACTTGCTACTAGCAGTTGCTTGTGTGGGCTCTCATTGAAGACTTTGACAAAATCCGTGGTAATCGATCCATTGCTCACGCCCGCGCCAATGCACTCCAACATCCAAGTGGCTGGGTTGTAGCCTGCAGGTAGTGGCACAACACCGGGGATCCCCTCGAAGTAGTCGATCAAGTTGCGGCAGTCGTCGCCCAAGTCGCCGAAGAAAACCGTCTCGCCGCCGCGCTTGAGCAGCAGCAAGCTGTCAAAAAAGGCGAACACGTCTGAGGACGGCTGATGAATCGTGCACACGATCGTGCGGCCTGAGTCCGCCACCTTGCGAACCCCGGTCATGATCAACTTCGCCGATCGGGCATCCAAACCACTTGTAGGCTCGTCCAAGAAAATGACACTGGGCTGTGCCGCAAGCTCCACGCCGATTGTCAGCCGCTTCATTTGCTCCATCGAACTGCCGCGGATGATTCTGTCCGCGATATCTTCCAGACCCAGAAGCTCAATGCACTCGTTGACCGAGTCGTACTTCTTGGCGTCGGATACGGAACTATCCATACGCAAGAAGGCGCTGAAGGTGAGCGCCTCCCGGAAGGTAGCAGCCTCCGTGTGCACATCCATCTGCTCGCAATAACCAGTGGAGCGGCGAATGGCCAAGTCGCTGGCCTCGTAGCCGTTCAAGAGGATCTTGCCCGTGATCTTGCCTCCAGTTTTTCGACCCGCGATCACATCCATCAACGTTGTTTTGCCGGCACCTGAGGAGCCCATGAGAGCCGTGATTGAGCCTGGAAGCGCGAAGCCGCTGATACCTTTGAGGAGATCCAAGGATTCCTTCGGGTTGTGTGGGTCCGGAACAGAGTACCGCAAGTCCTGGAAAGCCACTGTCACGGGTTCGACAACGTGCTTTTCGCGGCTATCAATCGTCACTGAACAATCATCCCCGGGCCGACCATGCTTGGGTGTTTCCGCCAGCGCGTACGAGTCGTTTTCCTCTGCTTCTGCTGACAAATCGACGTTCTCGGGGCTTCGTAGCGGATGTATTCCAGCCCCAAATACGAGAGGAACATGAAAACGAAGTAGATTGCGGCCGTGTATAGAATGCCGTACAAAACCCACACCTTGTCTGTCTTCATGGCGAACAGCTGCAGATTGTACTCGCCCATTGTGACCCCGTAAGTCGCACAATAGTCAACAGCATCGTACACGCAGACATTGAAAGTGCTCGCTCGGTACTGATTAATGGCCAACGCTCGAAGACTCCAACTCATCGGACTAATCCAGTGCCCCAGATCAGAAAATCCGGGATGTTGTCTTTCGTGACGATGAAGCCCGCAAAATGATGAAGACCAAGAGTGACACAATGCCCAACGGTGCCGCAACGTTGGCATTGGGGCTGATCGCAGCCAGGAACGAGAACCACATCCCCATAGCCAGATTCGTAAAGAGGAGGACGATCTCGAAGATGATGAATCGCACGGCGTCTGCCTCAAACCCACAAATCCAGTACACCAGCACTCCGAAGACGATCGACTCGGCCAAGATCAGCGGGATCTGGCTGGCTGACGTGGCTAACACGTACGCCTTGGTGCTGAAGAAGTTTGCGCCGCGCTGCTTGTAGAAAATGTCTCGCTCAGCGATGTACGTAGGCACCTGTGACGACTGACCCATGGAGAGGAAGAGAATGGAGGCGAAGAGAACGCCCATGACAACTGAGGCATCGGTCGGCTTAAAGTCGTAGAAAACCGTCGAGTACAGCAGCCCCATGATCAAGATCATCAGGACTCGTCCTATGATGAAGGGTTTGTTCCGGTACAACACCATCACTTGGCGTCTGAGCAGCGTCTGCATGCTCTTCATGAACGATTGCTGAAACACGGGCACTTTATCCAGTCGCTCCTCCGCGATTTTCAGAGCGTTCGGATCGGTAGGTGATGTCACTTGGTCTACCATTTCTAGATGAATTCGTGACTGTCGAAAGTGCTCGGCGAAATCACAGGCGAGTCTCGGATGATTTTTCTGGTAAGTGTCCGTCTCGTAACGATACTGCTGCGATGTTCCCAGATCTAGCAAAAAGTCCGCGAGGTCACGTTCGGGAGGACAGGAGAATCCCAGCTCCTCAAAGTATTGCTGCACGAGACTGCAGGAGCCGTGATATATCACCTCTCCTTCGTTCAGGATCATCACGTCGTCGAAAGAGCGAAGACCTCCGGCGACGGCTGAAGCAGCGCGATGACTACGGTCTTGTGAAGCTTCCTCGCGACGCTACGTTGGGTGTTGATGATGTCGAACGTCGCGGCGCTGTCGAGACCCGTGCTGATCTCGTCCATCAACATCACGCTCTTCATGCCAAACTCCATTTCCGCGGTTGTCACTCGCTTGCGTTCACCCCCAGAGACGCCGCGCGTCATCGCGTCGCCCACGATCGTGTCCTGGCAGTTGTGAAGCCCGAACTGCTCGACGACAACGCCAGGGTAGTTGGACGAAATCGCTCGCAGAGCTTCAACAGCTTCCAGATCCGCATGTTGGGGGTCGTTCTTGAGCTTCTCCTCCGCGCCACGCAAGAACTCGGCGCCTCCGACCGTGTGCGCGAACTCCAATGTCTCGTTTACAGTCAGCAGTGGATAATGCTTGTCGCGCTGGTTCACGTACGACACGATCTGAGGCAGACGGTTGAGAAGTGCTTCACGCGAGACCCCGTTGAAAGAGACGTCGCCCTCCACTGAGATGTTCTTCTTCATGGGGAACCGACCGCTGAGGATTTTCATGAGTGACGACTTGCCCGAGCCTGGCTGTCCCAGCAACAGCGTGATCTTCCCTGGCGCGAAGGCGCCGGTGACATTCTTCAGAATCTCCTTGCGCACGGTGTGCTTTCTCGACACGGAAAACATCTTGACGGTCTCGTTGAACATCGTCGGAAGCTCGTTCTTCGTTTCATTCTTGTCCGCGACGGTGATGTTGGCCGTGACCGACAGATTGTCGAAGTGGACATTCACTTCCGGTAGACTTCGACCCGTGGCTGCCTCCATCTTCGACGCGATCAAGTCGTGCAATGCTTCAGGACCTTTGGCCATGAGAGTTACGCCGGACTCGTAACCAAGTCTATTGGTGGTAGGGGGATCGTTTGGGTCGCCCATTCTTGAGTTCGTTGAACTGGTGCTTGGTGTCGGTGGGTGGGCTGCAAGTTTGGAAATGAGGTCGGATGAAGCACATCCTGCGTCGGGCAGCAGAGGCCTGCGCGCGAGAAATACCATCAAGCAACGACGGCTCGGCTTGGTATGCCAGAGGCTCCCTTGATGGTACGGTCTTCCGGTGACCGTACCGTGCACACGGTACGGTCACCGGAAGACCGTACCATCAACAAGGATTAATCGCATTCTCCGACAGCTGGTTCGCAGTGTGTTGATGGCACGGCTCCATCGCATCATCAAGAAAGGTCGATGAGTCGAGAGGATCACGAAACCCACAGGCGATACATGTACAGAGGAGGATCGCTCGCTCTCACGCAAGCCTGTGTTGCAATCCGTCTTGGTCTAAGTAAAAATTCCGCAGCTCGTACCAAATCAATTCGCCTTCTCATTGGCTAAAAATGCGTACGTTGCTCAAAACAGGTTTCGGGTTTTATATTGTTCTGTACGGCGTTCTGAGTTGGGAGCGAGTTTTTTTTAGTGTGGTAATATGCTAATTCTACCCACATCACTACCGAGGCAAACTCACGCTGCCTCTTGCTGGAGGACTGCACACGGAGGTAGACAAGGTCAACATTGGTCCCTGTGTGATGGAGCTCACTTGTATGTGGCTTGCAGGACCACTACGAACCTCTCACCAGCTCGCAGTGTGTGAACCGCTATTACACGCCTAGAACTCGTTGGTGTTTGGGAACCAACTCCGGAGTCCATCTACTTGGGCTACAAAATCGTTCCGGCCGTACCCAATTCCTTGAGCAATTCTCGACACAATTTACTTCGACCAGGGCCTCAAGGCTTGTCGCGGCATGCAAATCGTCACGAACGATCTCACACGAACATGGCGACACGGCACACCGTGTAAACACCGTTGATGGTACACTACCGTTGACGGTACACTACCACACAAACATTCCTACATGTACCTGTATACACACGGCTTCTTCCTGCTCATAGCCGAGTTCGCGCATAGCCTCGTATGGACGCAAAACGTGATCATAGCATTCAAGTTTGGCGAATGAGATTACTGTGCGTTTGTACCGCATATTCGTGTCCACTCCATTCTCCTGGATTTTCTGCAATATGCCGAAGACAAAATCATACTGCTTCGACTTGAACGCGGTTCTGATGGCAGAATCGTATGCGGCAGACGCATCCACGCCGGTTTGATCCATGAAATCAAACATGTCGAATACCAACTGATGCTGGTTTGTCCAAATTGCTGTCGTTACGACGACTGGAAAAACTGCAGTTCGCGTCTTAGACAGGTCTAAGTTCTGTTTCGTATCATTCAGAATTGATAGCACCCGCTCCTGATTCTTCACTCGGACGGCTGACTCCACCGCAGCTACACCCCGCGTTTCGCATAGCTTCGAACACGCTCAAAAGTCGATCGTGCAAATGAACCTTGTGTGATGACAGCATCTGGCTTTTATTTATACTCCACCGTCGGTGGACCCCATGCTATTTCATCAGATGCAAAAGCTGGAAACGAAATCATACTCGCCTGACGTGAACGCCATTCGGATACTATGTCGGTACTCGGTAGAACATTCGACGCCGCGTACATGCATGTAGTTCAGTAGCCCACACACAAGTTCGTGTTGTTTGGTTCGGCACGCGGCTCCAACAACACGTTCGTACACTTCATCGCCTTTGACTTGGTTATCTATCCTTCATGTACTCGAGGATCTCAAACACTCGCTTTTCCTGCTTCAAGTGGACAGCCGCCACCAGCGCAGATGTGAATTGCCATGGACGGCGTCAAACTCACTATTAGCGCTCATAGCGTCCCACACAAGCAGCACGTCAGCGTATTGCTTTGCATAGGGGGTGTCATTTAAGGCCTTCGCGTAGAGGACGGGGTCCACATGCACCTTCCTCTCTCGAGCGTACTCGAGAACCTCCACACTCCCCTCACTGATCCCTCCTTTAGCAGAGCGGAGGGACGGTGGTTGCTGAGAAATTGGTGAGCGCCACGCCGCCGTCCTCTTGGATGTTCTTGAAGACCATTCGGGCCAGGTCCGCGTCGTCTTGTAGTCTCTGGCCGTCGTAACGTCCTTCTGGGTCATCACGTGGGGTTTGCATTTCGGTAGCTGCGAGAAGAATCGACTGGAGACGTGAAGAGACTGAAGGTTGATTTGAGGCGCCAAAGTGGAGTGGACACCTCGAACTGCAGCGGAAAAAGTGGAGTGCAGAGGCTTAAACTGGGCTATGGGCCGCGCCGGTGACGCCAACGCGCCGCCCCCCAACATCAGTGGGGGACCTTCCTGGATATTTCGTTTCTGACACCCTCCGTCAATTTGTCGCTCGAAATAGAGGCTGGTCCTGTATTATGGAATGTTGAAGCTGACAACCACTCCTAACCATCACTTGTGCATGTAAGCGAAAAGCTACTTGTACCCCATTCCTAGCGCTTAGTTCTCGAGCACCACGCGATAGCGAACCGAGCCGTCGCGCACCATTTTGATGCCCTCGTTCACCTTGGCCATCGGCAGCTTCTGGATCACCGCACGCACGTTCTTCTTGGACGCCAGCCCCAACATGTCCTTGATGTCCTGATGTTGCTGCCCATGAACTTGGCACCCTTGTCCACCATTCAGACAGCCCAGGCTTGACCGCCGACGTCCACGTGGTCGCCGACCTTGATGCATTCGTAGATTATTTTGGGGGGTCGTATTTGGGTCGGGTCGGGATTTATGGTCGGGTGTTTTCCCGACCTAAACCACCGACCCCGACCGAACAAGCTTTTCAGCTAAATCTATTCCTGCTGAACATGCAAACGCTGGCGGCAGCTCAATAGAGTGCTCTAGCAAGCAGTGCACTTATGCACTTACACTGTTCCAATTAGTGTAGTATAGTGGTTTCCTTCGTAGCGCCCCTCGCCCTCGTAGTCGAAGGAAAAGTCGGGCACGTCATCTTCACCTACGTCACCGCTGTTATCCGTACCGCGGTCGCTGCCTCCATCGCTTTCACTACTGCTATCGCTACTGCTGCTACCGTTGCTGCTACCGTTGCTGCTACTGTCACTGCTGCTGCTTTCGTCGGCTTCTTCAGCCACGACAGCCTCATCTTCACTTTCAGATTCTGAGAGGCCTTCAACATGGAGTAGATCGATCGGCAGTGGAAGTCCTGACTCATCCACAGGTACTGATGGCGCTTGGTCGTTGCTGCCTTTACACTTCTTCTTGCCCTTCTTCTTACTCTTACGTTTCTTTGAGTTCTTTGCGGCACCTTTCTTTCGGCGACCAGCAGCAACATTGGAGAGCTTTGCGACGTAGTCCTGTGAAATGCGTCGGATGGTGGCTACAAAGGTGACTATGTTGGGGTGTGGACTGAAGGCACTGTTTAGTCCACGGTGAAATCGCTCTAGCGGGTTATTTGTTCGTGCCACAAGGTCGCGCTCGAAACCGTGCACATTCCATTCCTCAATGTCGTAGAGTTCTAGCCATGTACCTCTGAAGTAGCCCCAAAATGCACGCCACTTGATGTGAGAGTATTTAATTCCCTTTGCGGAACAACGCGCTCGAATCTGTTTCTTTACCCACTTTATGCCTTTGGCAGGAACCAACTCCGGGTCGACGATTGTAAGCATATCAAGGACACCCCGGGTCATAGCTATCTCAATCTCTTCTTCTGGTATGTGAAGGATCTGCTTCATTCGACGACGAATTGCCTGCTTCCAATGGAAAAGGCACCCGATTATCAATGCATTTTCGACCTGCTTCTGGCAAGCTTTAATCAATTGTTTCTCGAAGTCGCAGATGATTTCACTTGGAGACAACTTTTCGCCAGTATCTCGGTAAGCGAGTTCAAGTATGTCAAAGTACATATCTTCCGTCTTGCCAGTGCACAAAACAAAATATACGGGTACGTAGAGTTCTGAGGCTCGGTCGTGGACCATTACGATGACGCATTGCTTGAACCCTCTTGGTACGCAGCAGAAGGTGCCATCTACGAAAATGGTAACATTGTGATACAGCAAGAGTTGACGAAGCTCAGGATGGGCCCACCCAAGGATTCTTTGGGGCTTATCTGTGGGGTCTGGACGGGGGCGAGAAACGTGAAATTACTTAGCTTCTTCCCTTCAACCATTGATAGCGGTGGAACTTCTACCGTGCCTAGAAGATGTGAGCCATAATGCTTTCGGCGAGTACGATATACTCAGCTGGTTACCTGCTCTTCTGACAATCCTGTGCGAGAGATTTCATCATTTGGGTAGTACCTTTCACTAACCGCTTTCCAAATGTCGTGCACAGCTTTGGCGAGATCTTGTATGCTCAACGTATCCACCGTTTCTTTCATCTTTCGTGTCACATCCAAAGTCTCGCTGTTCCCATGCTGTGCGGGAGCGCATGTATGCTCATTGATGACAACTTTTCCACCAGCAGGATACACGTCCAATTGAGTCTTGCATGCGGTTCTGCGGTAAACACTGCACCGCAACGTAATTTTCTTCATTGAGGACGAACCCTTTGTGTATCGAAAGCCTTTATACTGCATACACGTTTTACCCTTCCCACGGCCCTTTGGTTTCCTCGAACTCCGAGAAGATGATGCAGCATGGTGTGAAGAACTCGGTGCAGAATCGCCCACACTTTGATGAGTCATGGGTATCAGGTACTTGATGTAGCTTACTCAGCACCGATCCACGGCTAGACAGGTGGATCACACAGTGATGTCACTCGTGAAGTCAATTTCCTTGTGCAGCTCGATAGGAATAGTCGTAACGGACGATGCAGGTCCGGTAAGTGGAGCTCTCAGCACAGCTGGACAACGATCTACATGTTATTGGGTTTGTTGCATGCGAAGGAGCTTGCATCGCGTACATTGTGCTGGTTGCTATATTCGCCCCGACCTAAAGTCCCGGCCCGACCCAAACTACACAATTGAACTACCGACCATAAATCCCGACCCGACCCAAATACGACCCCCAAAAAAGTCTATCGATGCATTTGACCTTGTCACCGGCGAGATTGACCTCGCCAACGATCTCGTGGGCAACAACACACGGGTAGGTAGACGGACCTCAGCTGCTGTCAAGGGTGTGCAGGTCCGAGCTGCAGATACCGCTGTGCGAGATCTTGATCTCCACGTCCTTGGGGCCTATCGGGCGCGACTGGTACTCCCAGGGCTTGATTTCCTCGTTCTTGCCGAAGGCGGCGTAGGCGTGTGTGGTATCGGGAAATGAAGCCGAAGCCAAAACCCAAAGGCGGGACGAGGGACGAAGAAGACTCGAGGCGCCGGCGTTAACTGGCAAGTCACAACCCATCGCCAGTCATTGGACTAAACTCCCTGATCGCTGATTGGCCTAAATAGGCCGGTGACGATGACTCGTCGACGGTCCCAAGTCAAGAGCGGGCGGTTGCAGCTCGCTAAGTACGCTGCGAACCTACTGGCAAGATCCGAACTTATGAGTCATCGGCGCCTGTCCCGAGTCGTCGGTGGCGTTTCAGCGGCCGTTTGAGTCGTCAGTAACGCCGCCACGTCGCAGAGAAAGCACCGAAGAGTCGTGAGGTACAACTGGCGGTCCAAAAACGGACGCGTTTATACTTGATATTTGTATTGATCGATAGGAAACTTAAGAGAAGACAAGATAAGCCTTCGGGCAACAATAACAGAACAGCTTTTCCTCCCAACCACGCAAGGGCGACACCGGTGCCTGCAGTGAACGACCTGCAGCTCAAGGTAAACCTGGTAGGTAGGATTATGACTGTCGGTGGGCACATCTACTAGTGTAGCGTGTGTTCATCCCTGGCAGGGCCAAGAGTTAGTGGCCGGTGTATTGGTAGCGACGAGTGTCGCCAGGAACTGGAGGAGCGAGAGCGCACTCCATTTATTTCTTCCCGCCGGAGTATAGCTCCGGCACCCTCGTATCACGCCGTAAAAGGCCGGGACCCTTCCTTCTGAGGGCCTGCGACGTATATTTTGTGTGTGAAAGCGTGCTAGCCTTTGCTCGTGGCTAGTGACGCTGAGTCTTCCGTCGGTCGACTAGCGGAAGCTCGGTACACAGGGGAAACATCAACCCGGTGCAAGGGAAAGTTCCTGGGCCTTCAGGTTCTAACCCTAACAAGCCCATTGAGTCTTCGGTGACTCGGTGGGTGTTGTTGGTGGGGAAAGTGTGCCATATATAATTTAGCGCGTGTTCCTACACGACAACTGGTGCCGCGACCCGGGAGTGGTGTGACCTTCTGTGTTTCGTGCTACTGCAGGTCGATCGACTTTACGAGCAACCAAGAAGAAGAAGAACAAGAACAAGAAAAAGAAGAAAAAAGACGAAGAAAGAAGAAAATGGCGAAAGGATCACGTTCAGCGGTACCAGCAACTCCGATGAAGACTGGCGGAACGCGTGGCGACGACTCGACTGCGGCCCTGATCACGCCGCACATCAACCCGATTGCTGAGCGGACCGTCAGCTTCGACGACTCGATGACTGGATCCGACGCCAAGGACGAAGAAATGGATGAAGACTACGACGATTACCTGGAGGAGAAGGCGCCTGCGCCAGCGGTGGTGACACCCGAGACTCCGGAAGATGCAGTGCTGTCTGCGGGACGCAGTGCGGGCACGCGTTCGTTGTCGCGAAACCTCGCGGTTGAGCTTGACGATGACACGCGTTCCGTGACGCGCAATCTCGCGGATGAACTGGATGATGTGGATGGCCCAGGGCCAGCGTATGACGACTTGGAAGACTTTGAAGACGCCGCCGACGACTCGAGGTCACCGGTCCTGACGACTCAAGTGACCGAGCAAACCTCCGGTAACCGGCCGCCACTCAACGGTGACACGCCGGCAGCCAACAAAGTTCTCGGTCGACTTTACGAAGAGATGAAGAAGAGCGACTGGGGCGAGTTATTCGAGCCGACGATGACTCGCCAAGCTGTTTGGGCCGACTTGTACCACGAGTTGGCTCGCCCCGTGAGCTTCGTGACCATTGAACAAGTGGCGAAAGACACGGAGCGGTTCCTGAAAGCATTGGGGCTTCGGCCTCTGGAGCACCCTTCGCCGTCGACTCTGGAGTGCTGGGTACCGGCCGAAGCGGGCGCAGAGCTCTGGAAATGGAAGAAGCGACTCCGCACAGCCTTCGGCGTGAACTCGTTCACTCTGGACGACTCGCGGAAGACTCGTGCGGCTCGAGAAGTGGTCGACCCGGCTAGCGTGCCGCTGCCGACGACTCCGAAGAGGGCAATCCGCGAAAACCCCAGCCAAAAACCCACCGGAGGGGCGTTTAGCGCGTCAGGGGAGCGATCCCCGTACTTTCAAGACTCCCACATGGTGACTCCACCAACTACGGGCTACTCAGACCGCGCCGGACGCACCACCGATGACTCAAAATCGGCCAGGAGCACGAAAAGCAGTTCAGGACGGAGCAGGAGCCGGCGCTACCAGTCCACCGACGACTCGTCGGACGAAGAAGCGGACTTCACCGGTGATGGAGGGGCGCAGATGGGCGAATACCTACGCCAAATCCGTGAGGTGACCGAATCTGAGTTGCTTAACGTGACTCCGAGGATCGAGGTGGCAACGCATCGCCCAGTAGGGCAGATCGAGGCGTTCTCGGGCACCAGGAACAAGAGCGGGAACTCGATGCAATGGCTTCGCGCCTTTGTCTACGAGATGAAAGGAACACGAGCATCGCCCAATGAATGGTGCATGCCTTTCGAGCTGGGTCTTCGGGACGGCGCTCTACATTGGTACCGACAACTGCCCAAGAAGACCAAGCGAACGTGGAGCCTCTTAAGCGAAGCTTTCATCAAGTACTATTGCTCCCAGTTCAGCCAGTCAGCGGAGACTCGCTACTACTCAGCCAAGCGCGAAGACAAGGAACATGTTTGCGACTACCTAAACCGGCTCAATGGCTATGCCAG
The DNA here is from genome assembly GCF_018691715.1 of Phytophthora cinnamomi. Lineage (NCBI taxonomy): Eukaryota > Oomycota > Peronosporomycetes > Peronosporales > Peronosporaceae > Phytophthora > Phytophthora cinnamomi. Next base: position 297,295 of record NW_027150938.1, on the reverse strand, counting down.
GAACGCCGGGATTCGGTTTGAGAGCAACGGCCGCAAAGCACGCGACCACGTCAAGCGCTTCCTCGAGACTTGCGGCGACCGAGGACTCGAACGGCGCCTGTGCCATCTGTGTATCGCGGATATCCATGAGTTGGAGGAAATGATCCAAGCGATATTGAAGATTGACGAGCGCATCCGTCCCGCTAGTCGTCGCTGTCTCACTCCCGAGCTCGTGATGCCTCTCGACAACGTGATGACAGGTGTCGCGACGACTCGCGCCGCCACGAACGCTCGGGAGACACTCGCCGACGTGATGGCCGCCGCCGCGACGACTCGCGAGATGCCTACAACCGTCGTGACCGACGCGAACGAGGTTATGAGCGCCGTCGCTACGACTCACGCAACATGCCTCGGGTGAGCTTAGCTGAAGCATCTGTCGCCGACATCGTCGCCGAACTTCATGGACGGGACACGCGGGACACGCGGAGCGAGCTGCAGCAACAACGCCACAGATATGATGGTGACAGCAACAGCGAAGATGGAAGTGATCACGGCAGCGACGACTCACAACGTTGCGGCGAAGACTGGGGTGCTAACTATTCGTCAGACGGAAGCGACCACTACCTTGCGGCAGCCAATGACAACGAACGACGAGTTGCCGCTGAAGGCACGTACGCCCGGTCCGCCAACCGACAACCCTGGGGTGACACAGCGGGGCGCAGCCAAGGCCGGGACAATCGGTTCCAGAACCGCGGTCACCGCGACGAGAAACCTCGCCAGTATGAGCCTGCGGGGGCCTCTATCACTCGGCGCACTTCTGCCGACGTCGGTGCAAGCTGTGCAAACAAATACACGACGCCGGGAAATGTGAAGTATTCCAAGAAATCACCAAGATCATCAAGTCCAAGGTGGACAAGAAAGACCTCACACCCGAGCTCCAAGAACTCCTGTTTTCGGATCATTTAAACTAGGCAGCCCGCCAACTACGACTGGGTTGGTCCCAATCGGGCTGCCACAGTTAGTCGAGCCCGCAATTGAAGCCGAGTGCATCTTTGCATTTGTGGGCGAGTGCGAATGGACGAAGACTGAACAAGACAACGACATGAAAACGACGGAATTGGAAAAGAAGAGAGGCGATTGCCTCGGTGGAGGTGTATGGTGTGAAGAAGACGATAACGAAGAGGTGGGAGATACCGCCGAAGACTGGCTGACAAGCGCAATACAAGAAGACTCGCGCCGACGACTCGTTCCAGAAGTGCGACTCTTAGCTGGAGAACGGATGAGATGGTGGTCGGCGCAGAAATTTGACAAGCGCGTAAGGATGCGGACACTCGTGAACGGAGCCGTGAACGACTCGCGCACGAGGATATTGCTGGACACTGGGGCAAACGTCAGTGCCATCTCGGAGAATTGCCAAGCGACTGAAACTCCGCGAAGTAGTGGGGCATGGACGTTGCATGGATGTACAAGGAATCACCAAGGGCAAGATGATGACGACTCGCCGAGCGAAGGTGAAAGTCACCCTTGGATGGGAGCGCGTTTATGTTTTTGAAGTCTGGATAATGGATCACTGCGCCGGGGTAGAAGTGGTGCTTCGCACCGACTTTATGATCCCGGCCGGTATCCGACTGGACCTCCTAAACGCGACGGCCAAGCTTCCCGACGAAGTAATGATCCCGCTGATCAAGACTCAAAATATAATGGACGAGGCCGAAGGAAGCCACGTCACGTACGGTCCGACGGAACCAATGCAAATACCAGGCCACGAATGGGACGAGTTCAAACTACAGCGGCGACAACCCGAGCCGACGACACACGTGCCTTGGATCTACCGAACTGAGACGTTCATCCCGACTGTCACCAGGTTCTACAAGGGACGTCCGGTCAGGATTCGACTTACCAACGCCACGGATAGGCTGGCGAGTTGTCCGGTGCACTTCCCGGTGATAATCTGGATTCCGATCGGGTCGCTGCCGAAGACTGAAGGCTACGTGCGGCTAGATTCCGCAAAGTACAAAGAATGGCAGGTACTCGCATACGCTGCCGCACGGGACAAGACACTACTCAAGTGGGAGGCTGAACTCTACCAACAATGGTTGGCCAAGCAGCCTCCAGCGGTGGAACGAGTGAGTTACCCGACGCCTAAGGGTATCCTGCAGCGACCTGACGAAGACTCGGCCGAGAAACCACCCGTCAACAGTTAACGTGACAGTGCCGACGACTCGGGGGTGACGGATGACTCAGAATGGATAGCGGAAGAACATCACCGACGACTCGACGCTACTGCCGGCGACTCGACGGGGGTGACGACAACTGACGATGAAACCATGACTCCAGAAGCAGCTGGATCAGGACTGGAGACTGCTGAGTCGACGGTGCGCCGCGACGAAGACCGGGGACTAGAGTGCAGTCCGAAGAGGCATCCACCGATGACTCAGACTGCACCCAGCTGAGAAGCCGGAGCCATTTCGACGACTCTCGACCAGACGCTCATAGCAGTAATGCGCGTACTGGCCACGGAAGGTACCGCCGACAGAAGCGACGAGACGACTGAGCACCCGGCGGCGGACATCGAACTGGAGGACTACGCGCATGAATTAGCGTTCCTCCCCGATTTATCGGAACCGGCGCCGACAACACTCGACTACTCGGCGGTGAACGTCAAGAATCCCGAGTTGTCGGCAGACCAACAAGGGAACCTGATCGGAGTACTCCGACGCCATGAAAGTATCATGATTGCGAGCGGGAATGCACTCCCACCGCCAGCATATGGCGTTGTCTGCGACATAGATGTTCAGGGGCACGCGTCGATCAAACAGCGGGCCCGACGGATCCCATTCAAGCATCTCAAGAAATTGTACGAACTACTCAAAGGACTGCTCAAGGCAGGGCTCATCGCGTTCTCGGACAGCCCGTGGGCCTCGCCAATCGTCATTGTCCTCAAGAAGAATGGCCAAGACATCCGCGTCTGCATCGACTACAAGATGGTCAACGCGGTAACGGCGATCCTGGAGTACGCCATGCCACTCGTCGACGACTTGCTCACGGATCTGGAGACTTACCTGTGGTTCTGCTCGCTCGACGCGGCCAGCGGATTCTGGGCCATCCTTGTAACGGGGTTACACGTACAAGTGGCTGCAAGCCACTTGTGAATTTAACAGATAAGGTTATCTGTTAAAAGTTTTGGATACTTCCTCACCTTGGTGTAAGACACACCAATGGATACATTGAAGTGGGCCACCACAATTAGTGGTCCACACATACCCAAAAGATCTTATTGGTAGAAAGCAGCATCTTTCTACCAATCAGAGACATGCATATTAGCGGGGCTCTGACAGCCAGCCGCTGCCAACCCTTTCATAGATGATAAACAGTTTTTAGCAGATTTTAGAGGAAGATCAATTTCCAAACAATACAGTTTTCATTTTACCTAATCTAAGTCACTTGGAATCCTATCTTACTTAACTTATATTTGTGTATTCAAATATAATTAACCTAAGTAATTACTAAGTACTTACGCTTCCTCATACACGTTGCGCAACGTGTAAGCTAAAGTAGTGAGTCAAGTTAGACCCACTACACCTGGTAGCACTTTGTAGTCCGTCCAACGACCGACTGCTTGACGTTCGTACGCGGTGTACGAACGCGGAGCCGAGAACCACATGAGCACGGAGGTGCCCATGGAGATCTCCAACACGCCTGCAACGCATGTTGCACGCGCTGACTGCCCCCACCTGTCTGACCCAGCGTGGGAAGCCCTCCAACGACTGTCAACAGTCATTGGAGAAGCAGCGATAGCTACAATGCTGCGTACGCTATCGCCGACGGAGCAACATGGTGTTGCTCTGGGGTTCATCATGAAGGAGCAGCGTGACGCTGCTTCCTCAGTGACGGCGTCGTCAGGGACGACACCGCGTGCTCAACCATTAAAGTTGAGCGTAAGTAATTACGTGGGAAGAGAGGGCGAGCCTCTCCTCCGATGGCTTGTCGAGCTCGACACCGCCATAGCGGCTCGGCGCATCGTCGACCCGCTGTCGAAGGTCGCGTTCGCCATGTCCTGCCTTGGCGGACGCGCAAGGAGTTGGGCGTATGGACGCCGACTCTCCGATCCTACGTGCTTCAGCACGTACGAAGTGTTTAAAGAGGATCTCAGACAAGCGTTTGAGCCCCCGCAAAACGAGTTCCGGTCGAGGGCGGAGTTCCTCGACCTTCAGCAGGGTAAGCATGACGTCCATGCTTACGCGCAGCGCGCACGATATTTGGTATCAAATATCGTGACTAACCCGATTGACGAGGCGACCAAGGTCGTCACGTTCATGAAAGGACTTAGAGATGTGCCCGTGAAGACCTATCTCTTCCGAGAGTACCCGAGTACTCTCGAAGCTGCGATTACTCTTGCCATGCAAGAAGAGTTTAGCCTGCGGCAGGTTAAACGGCATGTGAACGTGCCGAGGCTGCAACCGCGCCCGGTAGCGAGGCCGGGAGGTCCGGAACCAATGGACCTCTCGAACGCAACAACTGCTGGTTACCAGCAGCAGGGAGGCAACGTGCGATGCTTCCGTTGCGGAAGGATCGGTCACTTTGCACGGGAGTGCACAGCTCCCATGACCCCTGGAGGTGGCCGTCGTGGCGATGCTAGGCATCGCCGCGGACCAACAAAAAACGCGAACATCCAGTAGGCGCGGGGCGCCCTACTGGTAATGCAGTCGCGCGTGCCGATATCGGGCACGCGACACTGAGGACTGCAGCCCCCAGTGAGACCAGCTCTCACTGCAAGAAACAAGATGACAGGCCGAACCTAGTCATCTTGAAGGTTTACTCGAAGAGAGCGAATGACTCTCTTCGAGCCTTGGTAGATTCAGGCGCGTCGAACATTTTGTTCGACTACGAAGCCTGCCGAGACTTGACTTCGAGGAGGTAGATACACCTCGAAGTCTTCTGGAGGTACGACTGGCAACAGGTGCTATCGTAAAGACCGAGAAGCGCGTCGTGAACGTGCGCTTCTCGTACAAACAACGAGTGTTTGTCGAACACTTTATCGTCCTGGACCTGGACGATAAGTTCGACGTGGTAATGGGCATGCCGTGGCTTGCACGGCATGATCCGGTGATAGACTGGAAGAAGCGCACGCTCGTGCGCTTCGGCCGCGACAGCGGATCAGAGAGCGATAGCCCTGTTACCGCAGCGCACGCACCAGCAGGTGCGCGTGGCTCACCAGTCGAGACAGTGCCTAACGCTGCTGTCCCGGAGTGCCCAAGGAGTGCGCGAGGGCGCACACAAGCGAGACCCACGTCGGCAATGCTGCCGACGTCGGAAGAAAAAGATGTGTTGGTTCCGGGAACCAACACCCACGTTCAAGCGTGTAAGGGACGGTCCCTGACCCGAAGAGGTCAGGTCGACAACGACGCGTCGGCTCCGGGAGCCGACGCACCCTCGGTCATGAGGGGCTCCGCTAATGAATGGCGTCGAGGTGACGAAGGCGTGTCAACTCCGGGAGTTGACGCTGCAAACAGTGCGGACGGTTGCAAACGTACCGCACTGACGCAATTTGCATGCTGTCGTGCAGCCGGGCTGCACGACGAAGTGCCATGCGATTAAGCCGGGCTTGATATCGCGCGCCCCCAGACAGGGTCTGCCGGCGAAAGGACACAATACCGTGCAGCCGGGCTGCACGAGAACGCTGCGCAATTCTCGGTCCGGGACCGAGACGCAACAAGAACAGTCTGCTGGGCAGACTGAGGCGGTGACGCCGGATGTCGAGACGCTAAGCGTCTTGATGCGCACCGATACTGAATTCCAGTATGAGGAAATGGAACTCGCTAATCCTCCGACGACGGCGTCGGAGTTGACTTCGCTTCCAACCGTGAGCTGGAAGCGCTTCACGCGCGACTTGCACGATGGACGCATCGAGCAGGTCTGCGTTCTTTCGAACAGCGAAAGAACGGAGAGCGAGAGCGAAGAGCTGAGACAGCTCTTCATGGGAAGTACCACTGAGAGTGAAGACACTCTCAGTGCGAAGACGAAGCGAGAGAGCTTCGAGGAACAAGGTTGGGACTCGCTGAAGTTGAGCCCCTCTTACAAATTGTTGAGGGAGTACAAAGACGTACTCCCGGAAGAGATTCCTGCGGAGCTTCCGCAGGATAAGGGCATTCAGCACAAGATTGATCTCGTGCCGGGCACGAAGTACTGTGTCACGCGGCAGTGGCCACTGCCGCGAGAACAAGTAAACGCGATCGACGACTTCTTTGAAAGTCGTCGCAAAGCAGGACAAGTGCGGGAATCAAAGTCCCCGCACAGTGCTCCGACGTTCTGTGTCAAAAAGCCGCAGGGCGGATGGCGCATCGTTCATGCGTATAACAAGCTGAACGATGCGACGGTACCGGTGCAGACGCCGATACCGCGAAAAGATGTTATCATCGATTCGATGGCCGGGAGCACCGTTTACAGTGCTCTCGACTTGCGAGATGGATTCTATCAAATCCTAATGCGTGAGAGCGATATCCCTCTCACGGCAGTGAGCACGCCAAGCGGCATGCTCTGGGAATGGCTAGTAATACCACAGGGGCTTAAGAATGCCCCTGCGACTTTCAACAGGTGCGTGACGCACTTGTTGCGCTCGGTGCGCGACTTCGCACCGAGCTACTTCGATGATGTATTCATCCACAGCCGGGCTGTGGACGGGAAGACCGACGTAGAGATGCACAGGGTGCATCTCCGGAAGCTACTTGAACCTATGCGAAAGCATAAGCTCTACGCGAACCTGAAGAAGTGTATCTTCGGGGCGAGCGAGATACCCGTCCTCGGGTGTCTCGTAGGGAAGAATGGTGTTCGCCCTGACCCGGTAAAGGTCAGAGTGATAAATGAATGGCCAACGCCTTCAAGTGTCAAGGAACTGAGGCAGTTCCTTGGCTTGGCCACGTACTTGTGCAAGTATGTGGAGGATTATGCGGGCAAGATCCGCCCGCTGCCACAGCTTCTTAAGAAAGAAGCTGTGTGGAATTGGATACCCGATTGCCAAAAGGCATTCGATGCAGTCAAGCGGGGCTTGACTGAGGCGCCGATCTTGGCAGTAGCTGACCAAGATCGCCCATTTCACGTAGTGTGTGACGCATCCGATTTCGCGATCGGATGCGCGTTGATGCAGCACGATCGCGAGGGCCGTGATCGTGTCATCTACTACCAATCGCGTCAGCTGAAGCCAGCTGAGCGCAACTACCCGGTGCATGACAAGGAACTCCTTGCCGTGAAGTACGCACTCGCAAAGTTCCGAGTGTATTTGCTTGGAAGTAGACCATTTGTGGTCTACACCGATCATGCTTCACTGCGCACCGCAGTGAAGTCGCCACACATTTCACAAAGAATGGCGAGATGGCTCTCATTCTTTGCGGAGTATAACTTCCGGGTCGAATACAAACCCGGAAGATTGAATGTAGTGGCCGACGCGTTATCACGTCGGCCGGACTACGCGGAAGCTGCTGACGTCAATGCCATTGACGTCGTGCGATCAAGCAAACCCACATCATCTCTGTTGGATGATGTGAAGGCCGCGTACGCGCACGACGCGGACGCGAAACGCTTGCTGGCCTATGGCACAGCGCCTTCTGACAAGTCCCGTCAGAAGCTGCCCAAGCACCTTCGAGCGCGTGCGCACCGCTTTCGTGTGCACGACGGACTGCTACTCTACAACGCAGTCGACGACAACGCGGATCGCGTTGTCGTGCCAAATGACCATGACCTGCGACTCACGATCATGTACGAGTATCATGATGCCCCGACTGCGGGACATCTCGGACGTGAGAAGACTTACGTCCTTCTCACGCGCGACTTCTACTGGCACCACCAGTACAAGTGGGTGCGCAAGTACATCCGTGCTTGCGAGGTATGCCAACGCGTGAAGCCTGCGCCATTCGCGCAGGCTCCACTGCAATCACTACCGACTCCGTCGGAGTGTTGGAAGTCCATGTCTTTGGACTTCATCTTTGGTTTTCCCCCGGATAGCGGAGGGAACACCGGCGTTGTGGTCTTTGTAGACCGTTTCAGCAAGATGGTACATCTTGCTGCGGTGCCAGCAGAGGTGACCGCGAAGCAGACGGCCCGTCTGTTCGTTGACATGGTGTTCAAACATCATTGCATGCCGACCAACATCGTGTCGGACAGAGACCCGCGCTTCACAGCGCACCTGTGGCAAGAAGTGTTTGCACTTCTTGGGAGCCAGCTTTCCATGTCGACTGCGGATCATCCGCAGACGGACGGTCAAACCGAGCGCGTGAATCGCGTGCTCGTCGATATGTTGAAGAGCTACGCTCACTCGTTCCAATACTGGAGCGAGTGTTTATCGATGGCAGAGTTTGCCATCAACAACTCAGTGCATGCCTCGACCGGGCATACACCGTTCTACGTGAATGCCATGCGGCATCCACGCCTACCGAGTTTACTCGGAGTGATGGCTCCCACTTTAAGTGGGGGGGGGGGGTCTACGACTGAAATACAGCAGCCGCAGAAAACCGCTGACACTTGCACAGTGTCAGCTGCAACAATGGACAAACCACATGAGTCTGCGCAGGGCGCAGACTCCCCCAACAACAAGGCCAACGACCACGGGTCTGCGCAGGGCGCAGACACCGCAAAGAACCACGCAGAGGCTGGGCCTCTAGCGGAGAGCGACTGAATGACTTCAGCTCGGATGCAATCAGTTTCATCACCAAAAGACAAGCCGTGATTCGGTTTGTCCAAGACACAATAGCAGCTTCTGTTGATCAACAGAAGCTGAACGCAGACAATGCGGGCAGAGGCAACACAAATGAATTTAAAGTTGGTTCATTAGTTTTGTTAGCTACCCAAAACCTGCCTAGACATGCAGGTTCGGATTTCGGAGCAAGCAAGCTTGCTCCGCGCTTCATCGGGCCGTTCACTGTGTTGGCACGGCACGGCAACGCATACACGCTAGACATACCGTCTAGCATGCGCCTCCATCCGACCTTTCACGTCGGACGGCTGAAGCCATACCTGCAGCACGAGCCATCTAGCTCGGCTGACCCGAAGCCTCGGCAGGAGCCGAGGCAGAAGCGGAGGACTTGGCCTCGGCGACGAGCAGCCTCTCCTCCAGCGCGCGGACGCGCTGGAGCAACCCCTTCATCTGGGTCCCCAGCTCGACCTGGATATTCGAGGCGGTCTGCGAGACCGCCGCGACTTGGGCCTTCTGGTTCGCCAGCTCCTGTTTCAGGGCGGCGAACTCAGCGCCCTGCAGACGCTCCACGACGGTCACCCGGTCGTGGAGAGGCGCATACTGATCAGCCCGGGGCTGATCATACCCGAGGCGTGTTCCCACCCCCGCCACCGCCGATCCGTGACGCCCGCGGCTCAACCCGCTGGATTGTTGAGCGGATTGTTGACCATAGTATCCCGAAAACGAACCCTCAAGGGGCTCGTTTTCGTATTCGTTGGAGAGGATTTCCTCCCCATCAAGATACATGGGAGCCGCGGAACGTCTTGCTGGAGGACGTTCCGGAAATGGTGAGGGCGTACGAGGAGCAGTACGCGCTGGCACAGCGGAAATAACACGAGCGCTGCGATCATCGCCAGCGTCCGAACCCTCACGTGCTAAGAACTTAGCACGGAGCTCTTTGAGACTCTCGGGCACACGGAACGACGTGTACCCGTTCAGGTCGCGGTCGCTCAAGCGGACCGCGCCTGGGAAGCACTTCGTACACTGAAAGCCCTCGGGCACAGCGCACGGCACATTTGCCTCCTCAGCAGCAACATGAAGTTGCTCCAGCTTTCCACGCTTCGAGTACGTCTCGAAGCGATCACGCGCTTGCTTAATCCGATCACGGTAAGCACTCGGCCTCTTGTTGAAGTTTTCAACAAAGGCGTTCCAGCTTTGACAAAGTGCCTGCCATTCGGGCACTTTGCTGCGAGAAGAGGTCTTCTTGCTTTGAAACCATCGGAGCTCATGAAAGAGTCCGATGTAGTAATCGCGCCTTTGATGCGTTTCCGCATCAAAGTGCAGCTCGGCAGCCACAGCGTCATCTTTGATGGCGCTGCATACGTACAGCGGCACCTCATTCGGAGGTACCGAGTTCCCATACCGGTCCGCGATCTCGGACGCGGACGGCATCCATGGATCGCGCGCTGCAGGCGCAGCGAGTGGGGTATCGCTCTCAGTACGCGAACGCTTCGAACTCGAAGCGTCCGATTCGTCCCCTTCACGCGGACGAACGTTCTTGGCGTGAGGGTCGAGCGATTCGCTCGACACTGAGTCTTTACGCTTTGAGGGCGAGTCTTCCTCGCCCTCCATATCTTCATCGTCGTCGTCGAAGTCGACGACGTCGCCGTACTTCGCCTTCTGGCGTTCGAAGTAGTCGTCGATGGAGAGATGACTCCCCACCGACTTTGCGGACTTCTTCTGAGGCGCGCTCATCGTTGAATGAGCGCGGGTTTCTTATCCAAACGCGGAGAATTGACGAATGGTCAATTCCAAAAGATTGACGTGCGGAGACCCCGCGCGTCTAACCTTAAGGGGGGATGGTGTAACGGGGTTACACGTACAAGTGGCTGCAAGCCACTTGTGAATTTAACAGATAAGGTTATCTGTTAAAAGTTTTGGATACTTCCTCACCTTGGTGTAAGACACACCAATGGATACATTGAAGTGGGCCACCACAATTAGTGGTCCACACATACCCAAAAGATCTTATTGGTAGAAAGCAGCATCTTTCTACCAATCAGAGACATGCATATTAGCGGGGCTCTGACAGCCAGCCGCTGCCAACCCTTTCATAGATGATAAACAGTTTTTAGCAGATTTTAGAGGAAGATCAATTTCCAAACAATACAGTTTTCATTTTACCTAATCTAAGTCACTTGGAATCCTATCTTACTTAACTTATATTTGTGTATTCAAATATAATTAACCTAAGTAATTACTAAGTACTTACGCTTCCTCATACACGTTGCGCAACGTGTGAGCTAAAGTAGTGAGTCAAGTTAGACCCACTACAGGCTCGTTCTCAGCGATCTACTGGTCCGCCCGCTCGGGCCGTCTTCTCCGGGGCCGCTGCCAAGTCTTCGTCGGACAGCTCACCTGTTGTTCCTTCCCGCAAGCCGTCTCGTGTGGTGGATTCATCGGATGAAGATGCTGTCTCGTCGAGCACTATTTCTCCTCCTTCCGAACAAGTTCACGTTGATGCTGGCGCTTCTCTCGAATGGTTTCCAGACACTGGCTCGGAGGCGGAGAATTTGGTCGTTGGATCAGTGATTGAGTTATCGGTGGGCGTCCCTCACTCCTCTTCTCTCTTGGAGCTCCCAGGTTCCGAGTCGTCGGGAGCTATCTCAGGTGCTGGTGTGGAGCCTCAGAAAACACCTCCTGTCCCCCGAAGACTCACACGAGTCACCGTCGACAACCCGTCGTTCTTCCGAGACTTGCGGCGACCGAGGACCGAACGGCGCCTGTGCCATCGCGGATATCCATGAGTTGGAGGAAATGATCCAAGCGATATTGAAGATTGACGAGCGCATTCGTCCCGCTAGTCGTCGCTGTCTCACTCCCGAGCTCGTGATGCCTCTCGACAACGTGATGACAGGTGTCGCGACGACTCGCGCCGCCACGAACGCTCGGGAGACACTCGCCGACGTGATGACCCCGCCGCGACGACTCGCGGGATGCTTACAACCGTCGCGACCGACGCGAACGAGATTACGAGCGCCGTCTCGACGACTCACGCAATATGCCTCGCGTAAGCCTGGCTGAAGCATCTGTCGCCGACATCGTCGCCGAACTTCATGGACGGGACACGCGGGACGCGAGGAGCGAGCTGCAGCAACAAAGCCACAGATATGATGGCGACAGCAACATCGAAGATGGAAGTGATCACGGCAGCGACGACTCACAACGTTGCGGCGAAGACTGGGGTGATAGCTATTCGTCAGACGGAAGCGACCACTACCTTGCGGCAGCCAATGACAACGAACGACGAGTTGCCGCTGAAGGCACGTACGCCCGGTCCGCCAACCGACAACCCTGGGGTGACACAGCGGGGCGCAGCCAAGGCCGGGACAATCGGTTCCAGAACCGCGGTCACCGCGACGAGAAACCTCGCCAGTATGAGCCTGCGGGGGCCTCTATCACTCGGTGCACTTCTGCCGACGTCGGTGCAAGCTGTGCAAACAAATGCACGACGCCGGGAAATGTGAAGTATTCCAAGAAATCACCAAGATCATCAAGTCCAAGGTGGACAAGAAAGACCTCACACCCGAGCTCCAAGAACTCCTGTTTTCGGATCATTTAAACTAGGCAGCCCGCCAACTACGACTGGATTGGTCCCAATCGGGCTGCCACAGTTAGTCGAGCCCGCAATTGAAGCCGAGTGCATCTTTGCATTTGTGGGCGAGTGCGAATGGACGAAGACTGAACAAGACAACGACATGAAAACGACGGAATTGGAAAGGAGAGAGGCGATTGCCTCGGTGGAGGTGTATGGTGAAGAAGACGATAACGAAGAGGTGGGAGATACCGCCGAAGACTGGCTGACAAGCGCAATACAAGAAGACTCGCGCCGACGACTCGTTCCAGAAGTGCGACTCTTAGCTGGAGAACGGATGGGATGGTGGTCGGCGCAGAAATTTGACAAGCGCGTAAGGATGCGGACACTCGTGAACGGAGCCGTGAACGACTCGCGCACGAGGATATTGCTGGACACTGGGGCAAACGTCAGTGCCATCTCGGAGAATTGCCAAGCGACTGAAACTCCGCGAAGTAGTGGGGCATGGACGTTGCATGGATGTACAAGGAATCACCAAGGGCAAGATGATGACGACTCGCCGAGCGAAGGTGAAAGTCACCCTCGGATGGGAGCGCGTTTATGTGTTTGAAGTCTGGATAATGGATCACTGCGCCGGGGTAGAAGTGGTGCTTCGCACCGACTTTATGATCCCGGCCGGTATCCGACTGGACCTCCTAAACGCGACGGCCAAGCTTCCCGACGAAGTAATGATCCCGCTGATCAAGACTCAAAATATGATGGACGAGGCCGAAGGAAGCCACGTCGCATACGGTCCGACGGAACCAATGCAAATACCAGGCCACGAATGGGACGAGTTCAAACTACAGCGGCGACAACCCGAGCCGACGACTCACGTGCCTCGGATTCGCCGAACTGAGACGTTCATCCCGACTGTCACCAGGTTCTACAAGGGACGTCCGGTCAGGATTCGACTTACCAACGCCACCGATAGGCTGGCGAGTTGTCCGGTGCACTTCCCGGTGATAGTCTGGGTTCCGATCGGGTCGCTGCCGAAGCCTGAAGGCTACGTGCGGCTAGATTCCGCAAAGTACAAAGAATGGCAGGTACTCGCATACGCTGCCGCACGGGACAAGACACTACTCAAGTGGGAGGCTGAACTCTACCAACAATGGTTGGCCAAGCAGCCTCCAGCGGTGGAACGAGTGAGTTACCCGGCGCCTAAGGGTATCCTGCAGCGACCTGACGAAGACTCGGCCGAGAAACCACCCGTCAACAGTTAACGTGACAGTGCCGACGACTCGGGGTGACGGATGATCAGAATGGATAGCGGAAGAACATCACCGACGACTCGACGCTACTGCCGGCGACTCGACGGGGTGACGACAACTGACGATGAAGTCATGACTCCAGAAGCAGCTGGATCAGGACTGGAGACTGCTGAGTCGACGGTGCGCCGCGACAAGACCGAGGACTAGAGTGCAGTCCGAAGAGGCATCCACCGATGACTCAGACTGCACCCAGCTGAGAAGCCGGAGCCATTTCGACGACTCTCGACCAGACGCTCATAGCAGTAATGCGCGTACTGGCCACGGAAGGTACCACCGACAGAAGCGACGAGACGACTGAGCACCCGGCGGCGGACATCGAACTGGAGGACTACGCGCATGAATTAGCGTTCCTCCCCAATTTATCGGAACCGGCGCCGACAACACTCGACTACTCGGCGGTGAACGTCAAGAATCCCGAGTTGTCGGCAGACCAACAAGGGAACCTGATCGAAGTACTCCGACGCCATGAAAGTATCATGATTGCGAGCGGGAATGCACTCCCACCGCCAGCATATGGCGTTGTCTGCGACATAGCTGTTCAGGGGCACGCGTCGATCAAACAGCGGGCCCGACGGATCCCATTCAAGCATCTCAAGAAATTGTACGAACTACTCAAAGGACTGCTCAAGGCAGGGCTCATCGCGTTCTCGGACAGCCCGTGGGCCTCGCCAATCGTCATTATCCTCAAGAAGAATGGCCAAGACATCCGCGTCTGCATCGACTACAAGATGGTCAACGCATCCTGGAGTACGCCATGCCACTCGTCGACGACTTGTTCACGGACCTGGAGACTTACCTGTGGTTCTGCTCGCTCGACGCGGCCAGCGGATTCTGGGCCATCCTTGTAACGGGGTTACACGTACAAGTGGCTGCAAGCCACTTGTGAATTTAACAGATAAGGTTATCTGTTAAAAGTTTTGGATACTTCCTCACCTTGGTGTAAGACACACCAATGGATACATTGAAGTGGGCCACCACAATTAGTGGTCCACACATACCCAAAAGATCCTATTGGTAGAAAGCAGCATCTTTCTACCAATCAGAGACATGCATATTAGCGGGGCTCTGACAGCCAGCCGCTGCTAATCCCTTTCATAGATGATAAACAGTTTTAGCAGATTTAGGAGGAACATCAATTTACAAACAATACAGTTCTCATTTTACCTTAAACTAGCTACTTGGTGTTTTATTTGATTTATATTATACTTGTGGACTCAAGTATAATTAATTCAAATTATTAATAAACTCCTACGCTTCCTCATACACGTTGCGCAACGTGTAAGCTAAAGTAGTGAGTCAAGTTAGACCCACTACACCTGGTAGCACTTTGTAGTCCGTCCAACGACCGACTGCTTGACGTTCATACGCGGTGTACGAACGCGGAGCCGAGAACCACATGAGCACGGAGGTGCCCATGGAGAGCTCCAACACGCCTGCAACGCATGTTACACGCGCTGACTGCCCCCACCTATCTGACCCAGCGTGGGAAGCCCTCCAACGACTGTCAACAGTCATTGGGGAGGCGGCGACAACTACGATGCTGTGTACGATGTCGCCGACAGAGGAACATGGCGTTGCTCTAGGATTCATCATGAAGCCACAGACATCCCCACCAGAGCAAGCCTCAAGCCTGGTGTGTGGGTTCTGGTGAATTAAATCTCTAAGATTCATCATGACGCAGCAGCGTGATGCTGCATCCTCAAGCGTTGAGCCCCCGCAAAACGAGTTCCGGTCGAGGGCGGAGTTCCTCGACCTTCAGCAGGGTAAGCATGACGTCCATGCTTACGCGCAGCGCGCACGATATTTGGTATCAAATATCGTGATTAACCCGATTGACGAGGCGACCAAGGTCGTCACGTTCATGAAAGGACTTAGCGATGGGCCCGTGAAGACCTATCTCTTCCGAGAGTACCCGAGTACTCTCGAAGCTGCGATTACTCTTGCCATGCAAGAAGAGTTTAGCCTGCGGCAGGCTAAACTGCATGTGAACGTGCCGAGGCTGCAACCGCGCCCGGTAGCGAGGTCGGGAGGTCCAGAACCAATGGACCTCTCGAGCGCAACAACTGCTGGTTACCAGCAGCAGGGAGGTAACGTGCGATGCTTCCGTTGCGGAAGGATCGGTCACTTTGCACGGGAGTGCACAGCTCCCATGCCCCCTGGAGGTGGCCGTCGTGGCGATGCTAGGCATCGCCGCGGACCAACAAAAAACGCGAACATCCAGTAGGCGCGGGGCGCCCTACTGGTAATGCAGTCGCGCGTGCCGATATCGGGCACGCGACACTGAGGACTGCAGCCCCCAGTGAGACCAGCTCTCACTGCAAGAACCAAGATGACAGGCCGAACCTAGTCATCTTGAAGGTTTACTCGAAGAGAGCGAATGACTCTCTTCGAGCTTTGGTAGATTCAGGCGCGTCGAACAACTTTGTTCGACTACGAAGCCTGCCGAGACTTGACTTCGAGGAGGTAGATACACCTCGAAGTCTTCTGGAGGTACGACTGGCAACAGGTGCCATCGTAAAGACGGAGGAGCGCGTCGTGAACGTGCGCTTCTCGTACAAACAATGAGTGTTTGTCGAACACTTTATCGTCCTGGACCTGGACGATAAGTTCGACGTGGTAATGGGCATGATCTGATGATAGACTGGAAGAAGCGCACGCTCGTGCGCTTCGGACGCGACAGCGGAACAGAGAGCGATGGCCCTGTTACCGCAGCGCAAGCACCAACAGGTGCGCGCGGCTCACCAGTCGAGACAGCGCTTAACGCTACTGTCCCGGAGTGCCCAAGGAGTGCGCGAGGGTGCGCACAAGTGAAACCCGCGTCGGCAATGCTGCCGACGTCGGAAGAAAAAGATGTGTTGGTTCCGGGAACCAACACCCACGTTCAAGCGTGTAAGGGACAGTCCCTGACCCGAAGAGGTCAGGTCGACAACGACGCGTCGGCTCCGGGAGCCGACGCACCCTCGGTCATGAGGGGCTCCGCCAATGAATGGCGTCGAGGTGACGAAGGCGTGTCAACTCCGGGAGTTGACGCTGCAAACAGTGCGGACGGTTGCAAACGTACCGCACTGACGCAATTTGCATGCTGTCGTGCAGCCGGGCTGCACGACGAAGTGCCATGCGATCAAGCCGGGCTTGATATCGCGCGCCCCCAGACAGGGTCTGCCGGCGAAGGGACACATTACCGTGCAGCCGGGCTGCACGAGAACGCTGCGCAATTCTCGGTCCGGGACCGAGACGCAACAAGAACAGTCTGCTGGGCAGACTGAGGCGGTGACGCCGAATGTCAAGACGCTAAGCGTCTTGACGCGCACCGAGACTGAATTCCAGTATGAGGAAATGGAACTCGCTAATCCTCCGACGACGGCGTCGGAGTTGACTTCGCTTCCAACCGTGAGCTGGAAGCGCTTCACGCGCGACTTGCACGATGGACGCATCGAGCAGGTCTGCGTTCTTTCGAACAGCGAAAGAACGGAGAGCGAGAGCGAAGAGCTGAGACAGCTCTTCATGGGAAGTACCACTGAGAGTGAAGACACTCTCAGTGCGAAGACGAAGCGAGAGCGCTTCGGGGAACAAGGTTGGGACTCGCTGAAGTTGAGCCCCTCTTACGAATTGTTGAGGGAGTACAAAGACGTACTCCCGGAAGAGATTCCTGCGGAGCTTCCGCAGGATAAGGGCATTCAGCACAAGATTGATCTCGTGTCGGGCACGAAGTACTGTGTCACGCGGCACTGGCCACTGCCGCGAGAACAAGTAAACGCGATCGACGACTTCTTTGAAAGTCGTCGCAAAGCAGGACAAGTGCGGGAATCAAAGTCCCCGCACAGTGCTCCGACGTTCTGTGTCAAAAAGCCACAGAGCGGATGGCGCATCGTTCATGCGTATAACAAGCGGAACGATGCGACGGTACCGGCGCAGACGCCGATACCGCGAAAAGGTGTTATCATCGATTCGATGGCCGGGAGCACCGTTTACAGTGCTCTCGACTTGCGAGATGGATTCTATCAAATCCTAATGCGTGAGAGCGATATCCCTCTCACGGCAGTGAGCACGCCAAGCGGCATGCTCTGGGAATGGCTAGTAATGCCACAGGGGCTTAAGAACGCCCCTGCGACCTTCAACAGGTGCGTGACGCACTTGTTGCGCTCGGTGCGCGACTTCGCACCGAGCTACTTCGATGATGTATTCATCCACAGCCGGGCTGTGGACGGAAAGACCGACGTAGAGATGCACAGGGCGCATCTCCGGAAGCTACTTGAACTTATGCGAAAGCATAAGCTCTACGCGAACCTGAAGAAGTGTATCTTCGGGGCGAGCGAGATACCCGTCCCCGGGTGTCTCGTAGGGAAGAATGGTGTTCGCCCTGACCCAGAAAAGGTCAGAGTGGTTAACGAATGGCCAACGCCTTCAAGTGTCAAGGAACTGAGGCAGTTCCTTGGCTTGGCCACGTATTATGCGTGCAAGATCCGCCCGCTGCCACAGCTTCTTAAGACAGAAGCTGTGTGGAATTGGACACCCGATTGCCAAAAGGCATTCGATGCAGTCAAGCGGGGCTTGACTGAGGCGCCGATCTTGGCAGTGGCTGACCAAGATCGCCCATTTCACGTAGTGTGTGACGCATCCGATTTCGCGATCGAATGCGCGTTGATGCAGCACGATCACGAGGGCCGTGATCGTGTCGTCTACTACCAATCGCGTCAGCTGAAGCCAGCTGAGCGCAACTATCCGGTGCATGACAAGGAACTCCTTGCCATGAAGTATGCACTCGCAAAGTTCCGAGTATACTTGCTTGGGAGTAGACCATTTGTGGTCTACACCGACCATGCTTCACTGCGCACCGCAGTGAAGTCGCCACACATTTCACAAAGAATGGCGAGATGGATCTCATTCTTTGCGGAGTATAACTTCCGGGTCGAATACAAACCCGGAAGATTGAATGTGGTGGCCGACGCGTTATCACGTCGGCCGGACTATGCAGAAGCTGTTGACGTCAATGCCATTGACGCCATGCGAGCGAGCAAACCCACATCATCTCTGTTGGATGATGTGCAGGCCGCGTACGCGCACGACGCGGACGCGAAGCTCTTGCTGGCCTATGGCACAGCGCCTTATGACAAGTCCCGTCAGAAGCTGCCCAAGCACCTTCGAGCGCGTGCACACCGCTTTCGTGTGCACGAAGGACTACTACTTTACAACGCAGTCGACGACAACGCGGATCGCGTTGTCGTGCCAAATGACCATGACCTGCGACTCAGGATCATGTACGAGTATCACGATGCCCCGACTGCGGGACATCTCGGACGTGAGAAGACATACGTCCTTCTCACGCGCGACTTCTACTGGCACCACCAGTATAAGTGGGTGCGCAAGTACATTCGTGCTTGCGAGGTATGCCAACGCGTAAAGCCTGCGCCATTCGCGCAGGCTCCACTGCAATCACTACCGACTCCGTCGGAGTGTTGGAAGTCCATGTCTTTGGACTTCATCTTTGGTCTTCCCCCGGACAGCGGAGGGAACACCGGTGTTGTGGTCTTTGTAGACCGTTTCAGCAAGATTGTACATCTTGCTGCGGTGCCGGCAGAAGTGACCGCGAAACAGACGGCCCGTCTGTTCGTTGACATGGTGTTCAAACACCATGGCATGCCGACCGACATCGTGTCGGACAGAGACCCGCGCTTCACAGCGCACCTGTGGCAAGAAGTGTTTACACTTCATGGGAGCCAGCTTTCCATGTCGACTGCGGACCATCCGCAGACGGACGGTCAAACCGAGCGCGTGAATCGCGTGCTCGTCGATATGCTGAAGAGCTACGCTCACTCGTTCCAATACTGGAGCGAGTGCTTATCGATGGCAGAGTTTGCCATCAATAACTCGGTGCATGCCTCGACCGGGCATACACCGTTCTACGTGAATGCCATGCGGCATCCACGCCTACCGAGTTTACTCGGAGTGATGGCTCCCACTTTAAGTGGGGGAGGATCTACGACTGCAATACAGCAGCCGCAGAAAACCGCTGACACTTACACAGTGTCAGCTGCAACAATGGACAAACCACATGAGTCTGCGCAGGGCGCAGACTCCCCCAACAACATGGCCAACGACCACGGGTCTACGCAGGGCGCAGACACCGCAAAGAACCACGCAGAGGCCGGGCCTCTAGCGGAGAGCGAGCGGAATGACTTCAGCTCGGATGCAATCAGTTTCATCACCAAAAGACAAGCAGTGATTCGGTTTGTCCAAGACACAATAGCAGCTTCTGTTGATCAACAGAAGCTGAACGCAGACAATGCGGGCAGAGGCAACACAAATGAATTTAAAGTTGGTTCATTAGTTTTGTTAGCAACACAAAACCTGCCTAGACATGCAGTTTCGGATTTCGGAGCAAGCAAGCTTGCTCCGCGCTTCATCGGGCCGTTCACTGTGTTGGCACGGCACGGCAACGCATACACGCTAGACATACCGTCTAGCATGCGCCTCCATCCGACCTTTACGTCGGACGGCTGAAGCCATACCTGCAGCACGAGCCATCTAGCTCGGCTGACCCGAAGCCTCGGCAGGAGCCAAGGCAGAAGCGAGGACTTGGCCTCGGCGACGAGCAGCCTCTCCTCCAGCGCGCGGACGCGCTGGAGCAACCCCTTCATCTGGGTCCCCAGCTCGACCTGGATATTCGAGGCGGTCTGCGAGACCGCCGCGACTTAAGGCTCTGGTTCGCCAGCTCCTGTTTCAGGGCGGCGAACTCAGCGCCCTACAGACGCTCCACGACGGTCACCCGGTCGTGGAGAGGCATACTGATCAGCCCGGGGCTGATCATACCCGGGCGTGTTCCCACCCCGCCACCGCCGATCCGTGACGCCCGCGGCTCAACCCGCTGGATTGTTGAGCGGATTGTTGACCATAGTATCCCGAAAACGAACCCTCAAGGGGCTCGTTTTCGTATTCGTTGGAGAGGATTTCCTCCCCATCGAGATACATGGGAGCCGCGGAACGTCTTGCTGGAGGACGTTCCGGAAATGGTGAGGGCGTACGAAGAGCAGTACGCGCTGGCGCAGCGGAAGTAACACGAGCGCTGCGATCATCGCTAGCGCCCGAACCCTCACGTGCTAAGAACTTAGCACGGAGCTCTTCGAGACTCTCGGGCACACAGAACGACGTGTACCCGTTCAGGTCGCGGTCGCTCAAGCGAAC
Source organism: Phytophthora cinnamomi (assembly GCF_018691715.1). Lineage (NCBI taxonomy): Eukaryota > Oomycota > Peronosporomycetes > Peronosporales > Peronosporaceae > Phytophthora > Phytophthora cinnamomi. Next base: position 276,564 of record NW_027150938.1, on the reverse strand, counting down.
CGCGCCTGGAAAGCACTTCGTGCACTGAAAGCCCTCGGGCACAGCGCACGGCACATTTGCCTCCCCAGCAGCAACATGAAGTTGCTCCAGCTTTCCACGCTTCGAGTACGTCTCGAAGCGATCACGCGCTTGTTTAATCCGATCGCGGTAAGCACTCGGCTTCTTGTTGAAGTTCTCAACAAAGGCGTTCCAGCTTTGACAAAGTGCCTGCCATTCGGGCACTTTGCTGCGAGAAGAGGTCTTCTTGCTTTGAAACCATCGGAGCTCATGAAAGAGTCCGATGTAGTAATCGCGTCTTTGATGCGTTCCCGCATCAAACTGCAGCTCGGCAGCCACAGCGTCATCTTTGATGGCGCTGCATACGTACAGCGGTACCTCATTCGGAGGTACCGAGTTCCCATACCGGTCCGCGATCTCGGACGCGGACGGCATCCATGGATCGCGCGCTGCAGGCGCAGCGCGCGGAGAGCCTTGAGTTTTAACATCACGCGCTGCAGCAGCAGCGCGCGGAGTACTGAGAGCCCCAGCTGAAGCGAGTGGGGTGTCACTCTCAGTACGCGAACGCTTCGAATTCGAAGCGTCCGATTCGTCCCCTTCACGCGGGCGAACGTTCTTGGCATGAGGGTCGAGCGATTCGCTCGACACTGAGTCTTTACGCTTTGAGGGCGAGTCCTCCTCGCCCTCCATGTCTTCATCGTCGTCGTCGAAGTCGACGACGTCGCCGTACTTCGCCTTCTGGCGTTCGAAGTAGTCGTCGATGGAGAGATGACTCCCTGGACTTCTTCTGAGGCGCGCTCATCGTTGAATGAGCGCGGGTTTCTTCTCCAAACGCGGAGAATTGACGAATGGTCAATTCCGAAGATTGACGTGCGGAGACCCCGCGCGTCTAACCTTAAGGGGGGGATGGTGTAACGGGGTTACACGTACAAGTGGCTGCAAGCCACTTGTGAATTTAACAGATAAGGTTATCTGTTAAAAGTTTTAGATACTTCCTCACCTTGGTGTAAGACACACCAATGGATACATTGAAGTGGGCCACCACAATTAGTGGTCCACACATACCCAAAAGATCCTATTGGTAGAAAGCAGCATCTTTCTACCAATCAGAGACATGCATATTAGCGGGGCTCTGACAGCCAGCCGCTGCTAATCCCTTTCATAGATGATAAACAGTTTTTAGCAGATTTTAGAGGAAGATCAATTTACAAACAATACAGTTCTCATTTTTACCTTAAACTAGCTACTTGGAGTCTTGTCTAAGTTAACTTATATTTGTGTATTCAAATAAAATTAATCTAAGTAAGTACTAAGTACTTACGCTTCCTCATACACGTTGCGCAACGTGTAAGCTAAAGTAGTGAGTCAAGTTAGACCCACTACAGGCTCGTTCTCAGCGATCTACTGGTCCGCCCGCTCGGGTCGTCTTCTCCGGGGCCGCTGCCAAGTCTTCGTCGGACAGCTCACCCGTTGTTCCTTCCCGCAAGCCGTCTAGTGTGGTGGATTCATCGGATGAAGATGCTGTCTCGTCGAGCACTATTTCTCCTCCTTCCGAACAAGTTCACGTTGATGCTGGCGCTTGTCTCGAATGGTTTCCAGACACTGGCTCGGAGGCGGAGAATTTGGTCGTTGGATCAGTGATTGAGTTATCGGTGGGCGTCCCTCACTCCTCTTCTCTCTTGGAGCTCCCAGGTTCCGAGTCGTCGGGAGCTATCTCAGGTGCTGGTGTGGAGCCTCAGAAAACACCTCCAGTTCCACCGAAGACTCACACGAGTCACCGTCGAAAACCCCGTCGTTCTTCCGTTCCACGCCAGTCTGCGTCTTCCGGAAGCAGTCGAGTCGTCGCCACTTCGTCGTCCACCCCTGGGTCAGATTCCAGCCCCCGGCGTCTTCCTGTGGTACCGTCGCCGGCGCGGGGTCAGTTACCCCTCGTCCGATTTTCCAAGCAAGTGGCCAAGTGGGCTGTGCCGTACATCGAGCCGCCTTTTACGCGTCCTGGGGCTCTCAAGTGCTGGACCCAGATGCTGAATGCTCGGTTGCCTGCACCGGTGCCCCGGGATCTCCGAATTATTTCCAGTCCTGAAGGCATCGCGGCATTCGCGGACAACAAAAACCCTGATCATCCGTGGCAGAAGCTTCGCCGGCGACTCCCGTCTCAAGCGTGTCTTTTTGACACTTCAGAGTTTGATCCCGACTCCAAGGTGTCCCAGCGGGCTTCGCCGATGACTCGAGTGATGGGGTACTGGAGCAATTTTCGTGGGAGCGGCGACTCGGACAACGTCGACCTTGGTTTCTCGCTTTGGGAGCGTGATCACTGGATCCTTCCGAAGGCAGTGGAGACTACGTTCTCCGCAGTTGCCGCTGACTTGGACATGATGGACTGGACTGCCGCGCGGAAGACTCGGACGAGGAAGGACTTGGATGCTTTGAAAGCTGCCTGGTCGAGGTACGTGGTCGAGCGCAACAAACGCAGCGACCGTCTCCGCGCCAAGGTGGTCCCGTACATCTGGAAGTGGGGCAGCAGCCAGGATCCTGGCTTCTCGGAGGTGAAGCCCGAGTTCATGCTCGAGCCGACCATGCCCGGATATTCTCTGGAGTACTTGCCTTGGGAGCCCAAGAGTGGCGACTGGTTGAGCGAGGTCGCTGCCCTGGATGCTGCGGAGCCTTGGCGGAACGATGTGCCGGAGCAGCACCTCTACAACACCACGTTCGTCACATGCAACCCGTCGGCTCCGCTCTTTGTCCCGGCTGGTTCTTCGCGCGCCGATGTTGGTCGTCGAGTTGTTCCAAGTTCGTCGCTGCAGCCGGGTGAGTTGAGCTCAGAATGGGTGGCCGAGTTTGGTGATGCTCGCGTTCCTGCTGCGTCTGAGTCTTCGCCGACTGCTGCGTCTGTTCCGGGAGGACCAGCTCTGGATGCTGCTGGTGGCTCCGATGACTCGAGCTTGCTTGGTGTCTTGGCTCGGGCAGCTGTTGCCTCCGATCCTGATTGAGTTGAAGTCGGGTTCAAGCGAGTCGTCGGCAGCGTCTTCTATCCATTCGGTTTTCGTTTCCAATTCCGCTTCTGAGTTGCCGTTGCGTTAGCTGTCCGTCTTGGTAGCGTTTTTAATTTTTAAATGTTTTCTTCTGTGGTCTTGGGCTGCGTTGCCCCAAGTACAGGTCATCATTGTGGTGACTCATAGCCACCTAGTCTTCGTCGGCGACTTGAACCATCTGCAGGCGCTGATCACTTCGTTTTTGCCGCAGGTAATCATAGAGGAGTCCTCCGCAAGAAAGGTTAGCGGCTGCTCCCACGTTGGTTCATCGTAGCCGACCCATTTGACTCTAAACTCGCGCACTGATCTTTCAGTTCCCGTGGACACGGCACACGGTCGTCGAGGATGGCTTCAACTTCATATTCTCCTGCCACGTGATCTGGCTCCCAACTATCTTCAGGGAGCAGTTCTTCGTCAAAGGCTAGTCGCGTGTCGTCGACGAGTCCGGGCGCGAGACGAGTCTTCGGTCGATCTCCAAACTCATCAACCAGCTTCAGTCGGGAGATATGGATGACTGGATAGAATCGGTATCCACTGCGGTCCAGTAACTCGAGTTGGAAGGCATAGTCTTCGATCTTCTTTTTGATCCGGAAGGGTCCATGCCACCAGTGTGCCAGTTTCTTGGTAAGGCCGGGCTTGACTCTCTCCATGTACAACCAGACCCTGCTGCCGACATCAAACGGGACCGGCAGCATTGATTTTCGGCCTGCAATCGGCTCAATTCCGCCAGTCTTCGGTGGATCCACCCTGTCCCGAGAGACATGTCCCCCCTGTCCCACAAACGGTTGGTTTGGGGCACTCGCCGACGACTCGCGAGTCGTCGGTGGCACATGCGTACTTGGTTTGAGCGACAGGTGACTTGGGACGGGGGTGTCTTGTCCCGCAGACGGTTGGTCTTGTGCCGCCGCCAACGACTCGTGATCCCGAGTCTTCGCCAGTATCTTTTTCTCTTTCCTGCTGAGTTTGGCGTTGTGTTCCCGGGCTCTGCGAGTCTTCTCGGTGGCTTGGTATTCCCTGGCCATTTCCATCGCAATCAGCTGTTGTCTGTTGACTTCGCGGCGCCACGCCAGTGCGTCTGACTGCTTCGGCGTGCCGTGTCGGAGCGAGGATGACATGGCTTTAAGCGTTGACTGGGCATCCCACCCGTGCACCAAGTAGAATGGTGTTTCCTTCCGAGGCGTGTCTTGTGAGTTGTTGATGGCGAAGACTAAGCGCTCCACGATCTCGTCCCAGTCTTGTTGGAGCGGGTCTTCGGCGTATACCTTGACGGATTGCATTACAGTTTTGACTGATTGTTCTTGCTGTCTGTTGGCTTGCGGCCGGTAACTCAGCGTTGCTCGGGACCTTGACTGCATCATTTCTGCAAACGCTTGAAACACTTCGCTCATGAACCGTGGGTCGCGGTCATGGCGGATGAGTGATGGCGCACCGAATCGTCGGTATATGTATTCTTCGAATGCTTGTGCCACCTTGAGTGCGCTCGTATCCGCCATGGCTTTCGCAATGATGAAACCCGCAAAGGAACATTGGAAGAGCAGCAAGGCTGTGTTGCCCCTCCGAGTCTTCGGCAGTGGTATCACAAAATCCATAGACACTAACTGGAAAGGCCGTTCCGCCAGCACGTTGCCAGGAGAGTATCCTTTCAGTTGGGGGCGGCTCTTGCTGGTGCTGCAATCGGGGCACGATCTCACGTGCTTCTCCACGTCGGTGTAGAGTCCCAACCAGTAGTAATCTCGCTTGACTCGCTGGTAGGTTCTCACCACACCCTGATGGCCACCTACCAGCGAGTCATGACAATTCTGGAGTACTTCTTGAATCATCGTGGTGGGTACCACCAGACGCAGCGAGATCTCCTCTTGCGACTCAGCGTCACGCCGACGACTCGTTCCCATGTAGTGTAGCAAATTGTCCTCCGACAACACGAACTTATCCGCGATTTTCCATGCATCTCTGGCGGCTCGGTATCCAACCTTCTCAACATCTCCACGTAGCAAGGTCTTCAGGTTGGCCCATCGCAATTCTTCGTCTTGTGCAGCAGCTATGCGTCGTCGTCTCTCGTCTTGGACTTCCACAGGATCAATGTCTTGTGCGTTAGGAGCTGCTGGTAGAGCTTGAGTCGTTTCTGGGGCTTGAATCTCAGGAGGTTTCCGGTTGGGGCGAGTCTTCGGCGGTAGCTTCGGCTTGTCGTGAGTGAATCGAACATGTTTTTTCTTGCTCTTGGTCTGCGCCCGAGTCATCCCCAGTAGCATTCCAGGTTCTGGACGTACGAAATCAGTAAATGTCTTGCGTTTCACGGTTGAGACGCCGCTCAGAATTTGAATAGAGCCTCCTGGAACCAGGTTTTGTGCTTCTGATCCTTGCGGCGGCGACTCGTAGATCACTTCTTGTATCCGATTGAGTCCGGCCAACTCTGCTTTCCGGGTTTCACTCAGAATGACCTTGGAACCTTTTGCCTCCAAGGCTTCTGTTGCCAACGAGTCCGCGGCAGCATTGTATTCGCGTACCACGTGCAGGTATTTGACTGACCGCAATCGTGCCGTGATCTCCTTGTGATGATTCAGCTGTGCCATCAGTGATTCCTTCCGGCAAGCTATCACCCCTAGGGATTGCTGGATCGCGAGGCTCGAGTCTCTCACGACCACTAAGTCTTCGGCGCCGAGTTCGATCGCGGCGAGAACGCCGTTGTTCATACCAGTGTACTCGGCGATATTGACCGTGGTTTTCTCCAGGTAAGCGTTCGCTGCAATAACTATTTTCCACTCCGGAAGGCTCCACACGATCCATGAGCAACTGCCGTAACCACCGTACTTCTCAGTCTTCGCTGACCCATCGAAAGAGACCACGAAGCCTGTATGAGTCGTCGGTAGGCGTGCATAGAGCAAGTTTGGGTCCATGCGAGTCGTCGGTGAGCCTTTAGTCGGCGGGGCAACCAGTTCCAATGAGTCCTCGAGATCCACGAAGTTGGTCACCGTCGACTGGAGCAGCTAGGTGAAGGCACAGTCCTTCTCTTTGACTCGTTGGACGATCAGGTGCCACGGGGAGAGCAATACCGCGAATTGTACAGTTCTCCCAAAGAATGACTTCGACTTGGTAATCCATTCCAATGTGGAGAAGCGAGTGTAGACTCGTATTGTGCGCCCCGCCAACTGAGTGTAGCAAGTCTTCAGCAGTAGCAACAGCGCTAGCACCTCTTTCTCTGCCGCATGATAGTTCATCTCGACCTCCTTCAATACACGTCCGCAGAAGCGAACAGGGTGCAACTTGTCATCATGCAACTGTAGTAGCGTGGAGCTTAATGCCCACTCATTTGCGAGCAGCATGACGTGCACTTCCTTGGTGCGGTCGAAGTGGCGGAGTATCGGCGCTGCCGCAACCTTGTCTTGGAGAGCTTGGAAACTCCGGCGGGCAACTGTGAGGTCACCCTCCGGGGCGAAATCGTCTTCTTTGAGCTGGAACAGTGCCGCGCCGTAGACAGCGAAGTCTTGGATGAAGCGGCTGTAATAGTTCAGCGCACCTAGGAAAGACTGCATTCCCTTCTTTGTGGGTGGGAAGGACAGCTTAGTGATCGCGTCCAGCTTCTTCGGATCGGGCCGAATGCCGTCTTTTGACACTTCATTGGACAGGAAGTCAACGCTTCCTTGCACGAAAATACTCTTGGTAAAGCTGACGCTGATCCGGCATTCTTCAAAACGACTGAGGAGCCGATCCAGCGTCGCCAAACAACTGGCAAAGTCTTCGCCACCGAAACAGATATCGTCCACGAAGGATCGCCGGTCGAACACAGGTACCAGCGACGACTCGTCGGCTTCGTTGGTCGTAAACATATCGGCTTCTGAGCTGTTAATGAGTTGAGTAATGGGTTCAGCCGTCTTCGAGTCATCGCGGGCGGCTGCAAACATGGTTCGAGTCGTCGCTGTAGTGCCTGGTAGGCGAGGTGACGACTCGAGTCGTCGGCAGTGTTCTGCCGAGTCTTTGGCGGCCTTCATTTTTGCGGCAAAGGCGTTCCAGCCGCCCTTCGGTTACACAAATCCCCACAACGCGTTGTCTATCATCCGTTGGTAGATCATCGGCGCATTTTTTAGGCCGAAAGGCATTCGTAGCCACTCGAAATGCCCCAGAGGACACACAAATGCCGAAATCTTGCGCGCACGTAGAGTCATCAGGATGGCCCAGAATCCGCTGGCCGCGTCGAGCGAGCAGAACCACAGGTAAGTCTCCAGGTCCGTGAGCAAGTCGTCGACGAGTGACATGGCGTACTCCAGGATGCGTTGACCATCTTGTAGTCGATGCAGACGCGGATGTCTTGGCCATTCTTCTTGAGGACAATGACGATTGGCGAGGCCCACGGGCTGTCCGAGAACGCGATGAGCCCTGCCTTGAGCAGTCCTTTGAGTAGTTCGTACAATTTCTTGAGATGCTTGAATGGGATCCGTCGGGCCCGCTGTTTGATCGACGCGTGCCCCTGAACAGTTATGTCGCAGACAACGCCATATGCTGGCGGTGGGAGTGCATTCCCGCTCGCAATCATGATACTTTCATGGCGTCGGAGTACTTCGATCAGGTTCCCTTGTTGGTCTGCCGACAACTCGGGATTCTTGACGTTCACCGCCGAGTAGTCGAGTGTTGTCGGCGCCGGTTCCGATAAATTGGGGAGGAACGCTAATTCATGCGCGTAGTCCTCCAGTTCGATGTCCGCCGCCGGGTGCTCAGTCGTCTCGTCGCTTCTGTCGGTGGTACCTTCCGTGGCCAGTACGCGCATTACTGCTATGAGCGTCTGGTCGAGAGTCGTCGAAATGGCTCCGGCTTCTCAGCTGGGTGCAGTCTGAGTCATCGGTGGATGCCTCTTCGGACTGCACTCTAGTCCTCGGTCTTCGTCGCGGCGCACCGTCGACTCAGCAGTCTCCAGTCCTGATCCAGCTGCTTCTGGAGTCATGACTTCATCGTCAGTTGTCGTCACCCCCGTCGAGTCGCCGGCAGTAGCGTCGAGTCGTCGGTGATGTTCTTCCGCTATCCATTCTGAGTCATCCGTCACCCCCGAGTCGTCGGCACTGTCACGTTAACTGTTGACGGGTGGTTTCTCGGCCGAGTCTTCGTCAGGTCGCTGCAGGATACCCGTAGGCGCCGGGTAACTCACTCGTTCCACCGCTGGAGGCTGCTTGGCCAACCATTGTTGGTAGAGTTCAGCCTCCCACTTGAGTAGTGTCTTGTCCCGTGCGGCAGCGTATGCGAGTACCTGCCATTCTTTGTACTTTGCGGAATCTAGCCGCACGTAGCCTTCAGGCTTCGGCAGCGACCCGATCGGAACCCAGACTATCACCGGGAAGTGCACCGGACAACTCGCCAGCCTATCGGTGGCGTTGGTAAGTCGAATCCTGACCGGACGTCCCTTGTAGAACCTGGTGACAGTCGGGATGAACGTCTCAGTTCGGCGAATCCGAGGCACGTGAGTCGTCGGCTCGGGTTGTCGCCGCTGTAGTTTGAACTCGTCCCATTCGTGGCCTGGTATTTGCATTGGTTCCGTCGGACCGTATGCGACGTGGCTTCCTTCGGCCTCGTCCATCATATTTTGAGTCTTGATCAGCGGGATCATTACTTCGTCGGGAAGCTTGGCCGTCGCGTTTAGGAGGTCCAGTCGGATACCGGCCGGGATCATAAAGTCGGTGCGAAGCACCACTTCTACCCCGGCGCAGTGATCCATTATCTAGACTTCAAAAACATAAACGCGCTCCCATCCTCCGAGGGTGACTTTCACCTTCGCTCGGCGAGTCGTCATCATCTTGCCCTTGGTGATTCCTTGTACATCCATGCAACGTCCATGCCCCACTACTTCGCGGAGTTTCAGTCGCTTGGCAATTCTCCGAGATGGCACTGACGTTTGCCCCAGTGTCCAGCAATATCCTCGTGCGCGAGTCGTTCACGGCTCCGTTCACGAGTGTCCGCATCCTTACGCGCTTGTCAAATTTCTGCGCCGACCACCATCCCATCCGTTCTCCAGCTAAGAGTCGCACTTCTGGAACGAGTCGTCGGCGCGAGTCTTCTTGTATTGCGCTTGTCAGCCAGTCTTCGGCGGTATCTCCCACCTCTTCGTTATCGTCTTCTTCACACCATACACCTCCACCGAGGCAATCGCCTCTCTCCTTTTCCAATTCCGTCGTTTTCATGTCGTTGTCTTGTTCAGTCTTCGTCCATTCGCACTCGCCCACAAATGCAAAGATGCACTCGGCTTCAATTGCGGGCTCGACTAACTGTGGCAGCCCGATTGGGACCAATCCAGTCGTAGTTGGCGGGCTGCCTAGTTTAAATGATCCGAAAACAGGAGTTCTTGGAGCTCGGGTGTGAGGTCTTTCTTGTCCACCTTGGACTTGATGATCTTGGTGATTTCTTGGAATACTTCACATTTCCCGGCGTCGTGCATTTGTTTGCACAGCTTGCACCGACGTCGGCAGAAGTGCACCGAGTGATAGAGGCCCCCGCAGGCTCATACTGGCGAGGTTTCTCGTCGCGGTGACCGCGGTTCTGGAGCCGATTGTCCCGGCCTTGGCTGCGCCCCGCTGTGTCACCCCAGGGTTGTCGGTTGGCGGACCGGGCGTACGTGCCTTCGGCGGCGACTCGTCGTTCGTTGTCATTGGCTGCCGCAAGGTAGTGGTCGCTTCCGTCTGACGAATAGCTATCACCCCAGTCTTCGCCGCAACGTTGTGAGTCGTCGCTGCCGTGATCACTTCCATCTTCGATGTTGCTGTCGCCATCATATCTGTGGCTTTGTTGCTGCAGCTCGCTCCTCGCGTCCCGCGTGTCCCGTCCATGAAGTTCGGCGACGATGTCGGCGACAGATGCTTCAGCCAGGCTTACGCGAGGCATATTGCGTGAGTCGTCGAGACGGCGCTCGTAATCTCGTTCGCGTCGGTCGCGACGGTTGTAAGCATCCCGCGAGTCGTCGCGGCGGGGGTCATCACGTCGGCGAGTGTCTCCCGAGCGTTCGTGGCGGCGCGAGTCGTCGCGACACCTGTCATCACGTTGTCGAGAGGCATCACGAGCTCGGGAGTGAGACAGCGACGACTAGCGGGACGAATGCGCTCGTCAATCTTCAATATCGCTTGGATCATTTCCTCCAACTCATGGATATCCGCGATGGCACAGGCGCCGTTCGAGTCCTCGGTCGCCGCAAGTCTCGAGGAAGCGCTTGACGTGGTCGCGTGCTTTGCGGCCGTTGCTCTCAAACCGAATTCCGGCGTTCCTGGCATAGCCATTGAGCCGGTTTAGGTAGTCGCAAACATGTTCCTTGTCTTCGCGCTTGGCTGAGTAGTAGCGAGTCTCCGCTGACTGGCTGAACTGGGAGCAATAGTACTTGATGAAAGCTTCGCTTAAGAGGCTCCACGTTCGCTTGGTCTTCTTGGGCAGTTGTCGGTACCAATGTAGAGCGCCGTCCCGAAGACTCAGCTCGAAAGGCATGCACCATTCATTGGGCGATGCTCGTGTTCCTTTCATCTCGTAGACAAAGGCGCGAAGCCATTGCATCGAGTTCTCGCTCTTGTTCCTGGTGCCCGAGAACGCCTCGATCTGCCCCAGTGGGCGATGCGTTGCCACCTCGATCCTCGGAGTCGCGTTAAGCAACTCGGATTCGGTCACCTCACGGATTTGGCGCAGGTATTCGCCCATCTGCGCTCCTCCATCGCCGGTAAAGTCCGCTTATTCGTCCGACGAGTCGTCGGTGGACTGGTAGCGGCGGCTCCTGCTCCGTCCTGAACTGCTTTTCGTGCTCCTGGCCGATTTTGAGTCATCGGTGGTGCGTCCAGCGCGGTCTGAGTAGCCCGTAGGTGGTGGAGTCACCATGTGGGAGTCTTGAAAGTACGGGGATCGCTCCCCTGACGCGCTAAACACCCCTCCGGTGGGTTTTCGGCTGGGGTTTTCGCGGGTTGCCCTCTTCGGAGTCGTCGGCAGCGGTACGCTAGCCGGGTCGACCACTTCGCGAGCCGCACGAGTCTTCCTCGAGTCGTCCAGTGTGAACGAGTTCACGCCGAAGGCTGTGCGGAGTCGCTTCTTCCATTTCCAGAGCTCTGCGCCCGCTTCGGTCGGCACCCAGCACTCCAGAGTCGACGGCGAAGGGTGCTCCAGAGGCCGAAGCCCCAATGCTTTCAGGAACCGCTCCGTGTCTTTCGCCACTTGTTCAATGGTCACGAAGCTCACGGGGCGAGCCAACTCGTGGTACAAGTCGGCCCAAACAGCTTGGCGAGTCATCGTCGGCTCGAATAACTCGCCCCAGTCGCTCTTCTTCATCTCTTCGTAAAGTCGACCGAGAACTTTGTTGGCTGCCGGCGTGTCACCGTTGAGTGGCGGCCGGTTACCGGATGTTTGCTCGGTCACTTGAGTCGTCAGGACCGGTGACCTCGAGTCGTCGGCGGCGTCTTCAAAGTCTTCCAAGTCGTCATACGCTGGCCCTGGGCCATCCACATCATCCAGTTCATCCGCGAGGTTGCGCGTCACGGAACGCGTGTCATCGTCAAGCTCAACCGCGAGGTTTCGCGACAACGAACGCGTGCCCGCACTGCGTCCCGCAGACAGCACTGCATCTTCCAGAGTCTCGGGTTTCACCACCGCTGGCGCAGGCGCCTTCTCCTCCAGGTAATCGTCGTAGTCTTCATCCATTTCTTCGTCCTTGGCGTCGGATCCAGTCATCGAGTCGTCGAAGCTGACGGTCCGCTCAGCAATCGGGTTGATGTGCGGCGTGATCAGGGCCGCAGTCGAGTCGTCGCCACGGGTTCCGCCAGTCTTCATCGGAGTTGCTGGTACCGCTGAACGTGATCCTTTCGCCATTTTCTTCTTTCTTCGTCTTTTTTCTTCTTTTTCTTGTTCTTGTTCTTCTTCTTCTTGGTTGCTCGTAAAGTCGATCGACCTGCAGTAGCACGAAACACAGAAGGTCACACCAATCCCGGGTCGCGGCACCAGTTGTCGTGTAGGAACACGCGCTAAATTATATATGGCACACTTTCCCCACCAACAACACCCACCGAGTCACCGAAGACTCAATGGGCTTGTTAGGGTTAGAACCTGAAGGCCCAGGAACTTTCCCTTGCACCGGGTTGATGTTTCCCCTGTGTACCGAGCTTCCGCTAGTCGACCGACGGAAGACTCAGCGTCACTAGCCACGAGCAAAGGCTAGCACGCTTTCACACACAAAATATGCGTCGCAGGCCCTCAGAAGGAAGGGTCCCGGCCTTTTACGGCGTGATACGAGGGTGCCGGAGCTATACTCCGGCGGGAAGAAATAAATGGTGTGCGCTCTCGCTCCTCCAGTTCCTGGCGACACTCGTCGCTACCAATACACCGGCCACTAACTCTTGGCCCTGCCAGGGATGAACACACGCTACACTAGTAGATGTGCCCACCGACAGTCATAATCCTACCTACCAGGTTTACATTGAGCTGCAGGTCGTTCACTGCAGGCACCGGTGTCGCCCTTGCGTGGTTGGGAGGAAAAGCTGTTATGTTATTGTTGCCCGAAGGCTTATCTTGTCTTCTCTTAAGTTTCCTATCGATCAATACAAATATCAATTATAAACGCGTCCGTTTTTGGACCGCCAAGTGTAACCCACGACTCTCCCGCCATTTTTCTACGACGTGGCGGTGCTACCGACGACTCAAACGGCCGCCGAAACGCCACCGACGACTGGGGACAGGCGCCGGCGACTCATAAGTTCGGATCTTGCCAGTAGGTTCGCCCCGCACTTAGCGAGCTGCAACCGCCCGCGCTTGACTGGGGACCGTCGACGAGTCATCGTCACCGGCCTATTTAGGCCAATCAGCGATCAGGGAGTTTAGTCCAATGACTGGCGATGGGTTGTGACTTGCCAGTTAACGCCGGCGCCTCGAGTCTTCTTCGTCCCTCGTCCCGCCTTTGGGTTTTGGCTTCCGCTTCATTTCCCGATACCACACACGCCTACGCCGCCTTCGGCAAGAACGAGGAGATCAAGCCCTGGGAGTACCAGTCGCGCCCGATAGGCCCCAAGGACGTGGAGACCAAGATCTCGCACAGCGGTATCTGCAGCTCGGACGTGCACACCCTTGACAGCGGCTGAGGTCCGTCTACCTACCCGTGTGTTGTTGCCCACGAGATCGTTGGCGAGGTCACTCTCGCCGGTGACAAGGTCAAATGCATCGATAGACTTTTTTGGGGGTCGTATTTGGGTCGGGTCGGGATTTATGGTCGGTAGTTCAATTGTGTAGTTTGGGTCGGGCCGGGACTTTAGGTCGGGGCGAATATAGCAGCCAGCACAATGTACGCGATGCAAGCTCCTTCGCATGCAACAAACCCAATAACATGTAGATCGTTGTCCAGCTGTGCTGAGAGCTCCACTTACCGGACCTGCATCGTCCGTTACGACTATTCCTATCGAGCTGCACAAGGAAATTGACTTCACGAGTGACATCACTGTGTGATCCACCTGTCTAGCCGTGGATTGGTGCTGAGTAAGCTACATCAAGTACCTGATACCCATGACTCATCAAAGTGTGGGCGATTCTGCACCGAGTTCTTCACACCATGCTGCATCATCTTCTCGGAGTTCGAGGAAACCAAAGGGCCGTGGGAAGGGTAAAACGTGTATGCAGTATAAAGGCTTTCGATACACAAAGGGTTCGTCCTCAATGAAGAAAATTACGTTGCGGTGCAGTGTTTACCGCAGAACCGCATGCAAGACTCAATTGGACGTGTATCCTGCTGGTGGAAAAGTTGTCATCAATGAGCATACATGCGCTCCCGCACAGCATGGGAACAGCGAGACTTTGGATGTGACACGAAAGATGAAAGAAACGGTGGATACGTTGAGCATACAAGATCTCGCCAAAGCTGTGCACGACATTTGGAAAGCGGTTAGTGAAAGGTACTACCCAAATGATGAAATCTCTCGCACAGGATTGTCAGAAGAGCAGGTAACCAGCTGAGTATATCGTACTCGCCGAAAGCATTATGGCTCACATCTTCTAGGTACGGTAGAAGTTCCACCGCTATCAATGGTTGAAGGGAAGAAGCTAAGTAATTTCACGTTTCTCGCCCCCGTCCAGACCCCACAGATAAGCCCCAAAGAATCCTTGGGTGGGCTCATCCTGAGCTTCGTCAACTCTTGCTGTATCACAATGTTACCATTTTCGTAGATGGCACCTTCTGCTGCGTACCAAGAGGGTTCAACCAATGCGCCATCGCAATGGTCCACGACCGAGTGTAACGGGGTTACACACACAAGTGACAACAATCACTTGTGCACGATAACGGTCACAAGTGACAACTGTCACTTGTGCATGACATTTGTCACTTATGGTTTAACAGATAAATATCTGTTAAAGGTTTTAGATATTTCCTCACATTGGTGTAAGACACACCAATGGATACATTGAAGTGGACCACCACAGTGAGTGGTCCACACATACCCAAAAGATCCTATTGGTAGAAAGCAGCATCTTTCTACCAATCAGAGACATGCATATTAGCGGGGCTCTGACAGCCAGCCGCTGCCAACCCTTTCATAGATGATAAACAGTTTTTAGCAGATTTTAGAGGAAGATCAATTTACAAACAATACAGTTCTCATTTTACCTCAAACTAGCTACTTGGAGTCTTGTCTAAAGTTAACTTATATTTGTGTATTGAAATATAATTAACCTAAGTAATTACTAAGTACTTACGCTTCCTCATACACGTTGCGCAACGTGTAAGCTAAAGTAGTGAGCCAAAGTAGGCCCACTACACCTGGTAGCACTTTGTAGTCCGTCCAACGACCGACTACTTGACGTTCGTACGAGGTGTACGAACGCGGAGCCGAGAACCACATGAGCACGGAGGTGCTCATGGAGAGCTCCAACACGCCTGCAACGCATGTTGCACGCGCTGACTGCCCCCACCTGTCTGACCCAGAGTGGGAGGCCCTCCAACGACTGTCAACAGTCATTGGAGAAGCCGCGATAGCTACAATGCTGCGTACGCTATCGCCGACGGAGCAACATGGTGTTGCTCTGGGGTTCATCATGAAGGAGCAGCGTGACGCTGCTTCCTCAGTGACGGCGTCGTCAGGGACGACACCGCGTGCTCAACCATTAAAGTTGAGCGTAAGCAATTACGTGGGAAGAGAGGGCGAGCCTCTCCTCCGATGGCTTGTCGAACTCGACACAGCCATAGCGGCTCGACGCATCGTCGACCCGCTGTCGAAGGTCGCGTTCGCCATGTCCTGCCTTGGCGGACGCGCAAGGAGTTGGGCGTATGGACGCCGACTCTCCGATCCTACGTGCTTCAGCACGTACGAAGTGTTCAAAGAGGAGCTCAAACAAGCGTTTGAGCCCCCGCAAAACGAGTTCCGGTCGAGGACGGAATTCCTCGACCTGCAGCAGGGTAAGCATGACGTCCATGCTTACGCGCAGCGTGCACGGTACTTGGTCTCGAACATCGTGACCAACCCGATAGACGAGGCGACTAAAGTCGTCACGTTCATGAAGGGACTGAGAGATGGGCCTGTGAAGACCTATCTCTTCCGAGAGTACCCGAGTACTCTCGAAGCTGCGATTACTCTCGCAATGCAAGAAGAGTTTAGCCTGCGGCAGGCTAAACTACATGCGAGCGTGCCGAGGTCGCAACCGCGCCCGGTAGTGAGCACGGGAGGTCCGGAACCAATGGACCTCTCGAATGCAACGGCTGCTGGTCACCAGCAGCACGGAAATAATGTGCGATGCTTCCGTTGCGGAAGGATCGGTCACTTTGCCAGAGAGTGCACGGCTCCCGTGCACTACAATAGTGGCCGTCGTGGCGATGCTGGGCATCGCCGCGAACAAACAAAAAACGTGAACATCCAGTAGGCGCGGGGCGCCCTACTAGTAATGCAGTCGCGCGTGCCGACATCGGGCACGCGACACTGAGGACTGCAGCCCCCAGTGAGACCAGCTCTCACTGCAAGAAACAAGATGACAGGCCAAACCTAGTCATCTTGAAGGTTTACTCGAAGAGAGCGAGTGACTCTCTTCGAGCTTTGGTGGATTCAGGCGCGTCGAACAACTTTGTTCGACTACGGAGCCTGCCGAGACTTGACTTCGAGGAGGTAGATACACCTCGAAGTCT
This sequence comes from Phytophthora cinnamomi, assembly GCF_018691715.1. Taxonomy (NCBI): domain Eukaryota; phylum Oomycota; class Peronosporomycetes; order Peronosporales; family Peronosporaceae; genus Phytophthora; species Phytophthora cinnamomi. The sequence continues at coordinate 260,439 of NW_027150938.1, read as the reverse complement.
TCTGGAGGTACGACTGGCAACATGTGCCATCGTAAAGACCGAGAAACGCCTCGTGAACGTGCGCTTCTCGTACAAACAACGGGTGTTTGTCGAACACTTTATCGTCCTGGACCTGGACGATAAGTTCGACGTTGTTATGGGCATGCCGTGGCTTGCACGGCATGATCAGGTAATTGACTGGAAGAAGCGCACGCTCGTGCGCTTCGGTCGCGACTGCGGAACAGAGAGCGATGGCCCTGTTACCGCAGCGCACGCACCAGCAGGTGCGCGCGACTCGCCAGTCGAGACAGCGTTTAATGCCGCTGTCCCGGGGTGCCCAAGGGGTGCGCGTGGATGCGCACAAGAGAAATCCACGTCGGCAATGCTGCCGACGTCGGAAGAAAAAGATGTGTTGGTTCCGGGAACCAACACCCACGTTCAAGCGTGTAAGGGACAGTCCCTGACCCGAAGCAGTCAGGTCGACGACGACGCGTCGGCTCCGGGAGCCGACGCATCCTCGGTCATGAGGGGCTCCGCCAATGAATGGCGTCGAGGTGACGAAGGCGTGTCAACTCCGGGAGTTGACGCTGCAAACAGTGCGGACGGTTGCAAACGTACCGCACTGACGCAATTTGTATGCTGTCGTGCAGCCGGGCTGCACGACGGAGCGCCATGCGATCAAGCCGGGCTTGATATCGCGCGCCCGCAGACAGGGTCTGCCGGCGAAGGGACACATTACCGTGCAGCCGGGCTGCACGAAGGAAAATGCGGTCAAGCCGGGCTTGATACCGCGCGCCCGCGGACAGGGTCCGCCGGCGAACGACTGTCCACGGCCGGGCCTGGACAAGAAGAACAACTGTGCGGAGCCGGGCTCCGCACAACAAGAAGACGGCGCAAGCGGAAAACGCTGCGCAAGTCTCGGTCCGGGACCGAGACGCAACAAGAGCAGTCTGCTGGGCAGACTGCGGCGGTGACGCCGAATGTCAAGACGCTAAGCGTCTTGACGCGCACCGATACTGGATTCCAGTATCGTGACACGGAACTCGCTAGTCCTCCGACGACGGCGTCGGAGTTGACTTCGCTTCCAGCCATGAGCTGGAAGCGCTTCACGCGCGACTTGCACGATGGACGCATCGAGCAAGTCTGCGTTCTTCGGACAGCGAAAGAACGGCGAGCGAGAGCGAAGAGCTGAGGCAGCTCTTCATGGAAGTACCACTGAGAGTGAAGACACTCTCAGTGCGAAGACGAAGCGAGAGCGCTTCGAGGAATAAGGTTGGGACTCGCTGAAGTCGAGTCCCTATTACGAATTGTTGAGGGAGTACAAAGACGTACTCCCGGAAGACATTCCTGCGGAGCTTCCGCAGGATAAGGGCATTCAGCACGAGATTGATCTCGTGCCGGGCACGAAGTACTGTGTCACGCGGCAGTGGCCACTGCCGCGAGAGCAAGTGAAAGCGATCGACGACTTCTTTGAAAGTCGTCGTAAAGCAGGACAAGTGCGGGAATCAAAGTCCCCGCACAGTGCTCCGACGTTCTGTGTCAAGAAGCCACAGGGCGGATGGCGCATCGTTCATGCCTACAACAAGCTGAACGATGCGACGGTACCGGCGCAGACGCCGATACCGCGAAAAGATGTTATCATCGATTCGATGGCCGGGAGCACCGTTTACAGTGCTCTCGACTTGCGAGATGGATTCTATCAAATCCTAATGCGTGAGAGCGATATCCCTCTCACGGCAGTGAGCACGCCAAGCGGCATGCTCTGGGAATGGCTAGTAATGCCACAGGGGCTTAAGAACGCCCCTGCGACTTTCAACAGGTGCGTGACGCACTTGTTGCGCTCGGTGCGCGACTTCGCACCGAGCTACTTCGATGATGTATTCATCCACAGCCGGGCTGTGGACGGGAAGACCGACGTAGAGATGCACAGGGTGCATCTCCGGCATACTTGAGCTTATGCGAAAGCATAAGCTCTACGCGAACCTGAAGAAGTGTATCTTCGGGGCGAGCGAGATACCCGTCCTCGGGTGTCTCGTAGGGAAGAATGGTGTCCGCCCTGACCCAGAAAAGGTCAGAGTGATTAACGAATGGCCAACGCCTTCAAGTGTCAAGGAACTGAGGCAGTTCCTTGGCTTGGCCACGTACTTGTGCAAGTACGTGGAGGACTATGCGGGCAAGATCCGCCCGCTGTCACAGCTTCTTAAGAAAGAAGCTGTGTGGAATTGGACACCCGATTGCCAAAGGCATTCGATACAGTCAAGCGGGGCTTGACTGAGGCGCCGATCTTGGCAGTGGCTGACCAAGATCGCCCATTTCACGTAGTATGTGACGCATCCGATTTCGCGATCGGATGCGCGTTAATGCAGCACGATCACGAGGGCCGTGATCGTGTCGTCTACTACCAATCGCGTCAGCTGAAGCCAGCTGAGCGCAACTATCCGGTGCATGACAAGGAACTCCTTGCCATGAAGTATGCACTCGCAAAGTTCCGAGTGTACTTGCTTGGGAGTAGACCATTTGTGGTCTACACCGACCATGCTTCACTGCGCACCGCAGTGAAGTCGCCACATTTCACAAAGAATGGCGAGATGGCTCTCATTCTTTGCGGAGTATAACTTCCGGGTCGAATACAAACCCGGAAGATTGAACGTGGTGGCCGACGCGTTATCACGTCGGCCGGACTATGCAGAAGCTGTTGACGTCAATGCCATTGACGCCATACGATCGAGCAAACCCACATCATCTCTGTTGGATGATGTGAAGGCCGCGTACGCGCACGACGCGGACGCGAAGCTCTTGCTGGCCTATGGCACAGCGCCTTCTGACAAGTCCCGTCAGAAGCTGCCCAAGCACCTTCGAGCGCGTGCACACCGCTTTCGTGTGCACGAAGGACTGCTACTTTACAACGCAGTCGACGACAACGCGGATCGCGTTGTCGTGCCAAATGACCATGACCTGCGACTCAGGATCATGTACGAGTATCATGATGCCCCGACTGCGGGACATCTCGGACGTGAGAAGACTTACGTCCTACTCACGCGCGACTTCTACTGGCACCACCAGTATAAGTGGGTGCGCAAGTACGTCCGTGCTTGCGAGGTGTGCCAACGCGTAAAGCCTGCGCCGTTTGCGCAGGCTCCATTACAATCACTACCGACTCCGTCGGAGTGTTGGAAGTCCATGTCATTGGACTTCATCTTTGGTCTTCCCCCGGATAGCGGAGGGAACACCGGTGTTGTGGTCTTCGTCGACCGCTTCAGCAAGATGGTACATCTTGCTGCGGTGCCGGCAGAGGTGACCGCGAAGCAGACGGCCCGTCTGTTCGTCGACATGGTGTTCAAACACCATGGCATGCCGTCCGACATCGTGTCGGACAGAGACCCGCGCTTCACAGCGCACCTGTGGCAAGAAGTGTTTGCACTTCTTGGGAGCCAGCTTTCCATGTCGACTGCGGACCATCCGCAGACGGACGGTCAAACCGAGCGCGTGAATCGCGTGCTCGTTGATATGTTGAAGAGCTACGCTCACTCGTTCCAATACTGGAGCGAGTGTTTGTCGATGGCGGAATTCGCCATCAACAACTCGGTGCATGCCTCGACCGGGCATACACCGTTTTATGTGAATGCCATGCGGCATCCCCGTCTGCCGAGTTTACTCGGAGTGGTGGCTCCCACTTTAAGTGGGGGAGGATCTGCGACTGCAACACAGCAGTCGCAAAAAGCCGCTGACACCTGCACAGTGTCAGCCGCGGCAACAAGGAACACGACAACCAGGTCTGCGCGGGGCGCAGACCTTGGCAGGAAGAACCAAGGGTCCGCGCCCTGCGCAGACCCCAGAACAAGGAAAATGAGTCTGTGCAGAGCACAGACTCCACAAGGAACAAGGAACACGGGAAGCCGTAATTCGGTTTGTCCAGAATGCGATTGCAACTTATGTGGATAAACAGAATCTGAACGCCGATAATATTGGCAGGGGCAACACAAATGAATTCAACGTGGATTCATTGGTTTTGTTATCTACTCAAAACCTGCCTAGACATGCAGTTTCGGATTTCGGAGCAAGCAAGCTTGCTCCGCGCTTCATCGGGCCATTCACGGTGATGGCACGCCACGGTAACGCATACACGCTAGACATACCGTCTAGCACGCGGCTCCACCCGACATTTTATGTCGGGCGGTTAAAGCCATACCTCCAGCACGAGCCAAGTGGCTCGTCTGACCCGAAGAGACAGCCTCGACAGGGGAAACCCTCTCCAGCGCGTAGTCGCGCTGGAGCAGTTAATACAGTCGGGCCTACAGCCCGACCGGCACGTTCAAGGCGGTCTGGGAGACCGCCAGAGCCGGGACACGAAGGAACAGAGCGGCAACCGCCGCGCTCTGAAAATACTCCACGACCGTCACTTGGTCGTGGAGCAACACGAGATGAAGGTCAACACGGCGTTGACCATCGGGGCGTGTTTCCACCACTTCCGCCACCGCTGCGAGACGCACGCGGAGAAATTCGCTGGATCGTCCAGCGAATTGTTGATCATAGGAAAACAATCCGAGGTCCGGATTGTTTTCGCATTCGTTGGAGAGGTTTCCCTCCCCAACACGACACGTGGGAACCACGGAACGTCCTGATGGAAGACGTTCCGGACATGGTGAAGGAGTACGAAACCCAACACGCACTACCAGCAAGAAGGTAGTGCGAGCGCTGTAGTAATCTACAACGCCTGACAACTCGCGTGCTAGATAATTAGCACGGAGATCATTGAAGCTCTCAGGTATACATATAGTATACCTGTTGTGGTCGCGGTTGCTAATATGCACCGCCACCTGGACGGGCAGTGCGCACGGCGCACGGACACCAGCCTCCACCGCAACAGCGTGGAGTTGCTAATACTTGCCACTTCGAGAAGGACTCGAAGTGCTTTGGCGCTTGCTTACCCGATCACGGTAAGCAACAGAAATTCGCTTAGAGATGTCGACGCATAGACGCGGTCGACATCGAAGAATCGTACACAGACACTGTGTTGTCTGTCCCCGTGGTAGCGGCGCACCTCGCGCTACCGCGCATTGTACACAGCAACAGAGAGTTTACACTCTGTTGCAATGGTGGTCTTCAGCTTGATCGTGCTCATTGCGGATGAGCACGGAAACCCCAGCACAAACAATTGACAAGCAGTCAATATTAATTGACGTGTCGAGACCGACACGTCTAAGCTTAACGGGGGGATGGTGTAACGGGGTTACACACACAAGTGACAACAATCACTTGTGCACGATAACGGTCACAAGTGACAACTGTCACTTGTGCATGACATTTGTCACTTATGGTTTAACAGATAAATATCTGTTAAAGGTTTTAGATACTTCCTCACATTGGTGTAAGACACACCAATGGATACATTGAAGTGGACCACCACAGTGAGTGGTCCACACATACCCAAAAGATCCTATTGGTAGAAAGCAGCATCTTTCTACCAATCAGAGACATGCATATTAGCGGGGCTCTGACTGTAACGGGGTTACACGTACAAGTGGCTGCAAGCCACTTGTGAATTTAACAGATAGGTTATCTGTTAAACGTTTTGGATACTTCCTCACATTGGTGTAAGACACACCGATGGATACATTGAAGTGGACCACCACAGTGAGTGGTCCACACATACCCAAAAGATCCTATTGGTAGAAAGCAGCATCTTTCTACCAATCAGAGACATGCATATTAGCGGGGCTCTGACAGCCAGCCGCTGCCAACCCTTTCATAGATGATAAACAGTTTTTAGCAGATTTTAGAGGAAGATCAATTTACAAACAATACAGTTCTCATTTTACCTCAAACTAGCTACTTGGAGTCTTGTCTAAAGTTAACTTATATTTGTGTATTGAAATATAATTAACCTAAGTAATTACTAAGTACTTACGCTTCCTCATACACGTTGCGCAACGTGTAAGCTAAAGTAGTGAGCCAAAGTAGGCCCACTACACCTGGTAGCACTTTGTAGTCCGTCCAACGACCGACTACTTGACGTTCGTACGAGGTGTACGAACGCGGAGCCGAGAACCACATGAGCACGGAGGTGCTCATGGAGAGCTCCAACACGCCTGCAACGCATGTTGCACGCGCTGACTGCCCCCACCTGTCTGACCCAGAGTGGGAGGCCCTCCAACGACTGTCAACAGTCATTGGAGAAGCCGCGATAGCTACAATGCTGCGTACGCTATCGCCGACGGAGCAACATGGTGTTGCTCTGGGGTTCATCATGAAGGAGCAGCGTGACGCTGCTTCCTCAGTGACGGCGTCGTCAGGGACGACACCGCGTGCTCAACCATTAAAGTTGAGCGTAAGCAATTACGTGGGAAGAGAGGGCGAGCCTCTCCTCCGATGGCTTGTCGAACTCGACACAGCCATAGCGGCTCGACGCATCGTCGACCCGCTGTCGAAGGTCGCGTTCGCCATGTCCTGCCTTGGCGGACGCGCAAGGAGTTGGGCGTATGGACGCCGACTCTCCGATCCTACGTGCTTCAGCACGTACGAAGTATTCAAGAGGAGCTCAAACAAGCGTTTGAGCCCCCGCAAACGAGTTCCGGTCGAGGGCGGAATTCCTCGACCTGCAGCAGGGTAAGCATGACGTCCATGCTTACGCGCAGCGTGCACGATATTTGGTATCAAATATCGTGACCAACCCGATAGACGAGGCGACTACAGTCGTCACGTTCATGAAGGGACTGAGAGATGGGCCTGTGAAGACCTATCTCTTCCGAGAGTACCCGAGTACTCTCGAAGCTGCGATACTCTCGCAATGCAAGAAGAGTTTAGCCTGCGGCAGGCTAAACTGCATGCGAGCGTGCCGAGGTCGCAACCGCGCCCGGTAGTGAGCACGGGAGGTCCGGAACCAATGGACCTCTCGAGCGCAACAACTGCTGGTCACCAGCAGCACGGAAATAATGTGCGATGCTTCCGTTGCGGAAGGATCGGTCACTTTGCCAGAGAGTGCACGGCTCCCGTGCACTACAATAGTGGCCGTCGTGGCGATGCTGGGCATCGCCGCGAACAAACAAAAAACGTGAACATCCAGTAGGCGCGGGGCGCCCTACTGGTAATGCAGTCGCGCGTGCCGACATCGGGCACGCGACACTGAGGACTGCAGCCCCCAGTGAGACCAGCTCTCACTGCAAGAAACAAGATGACAGGCCAAACCTAGTCATCTTGAAGGTTTACTCGAAGAGAGCGAGTGACTCTCTTCGAGCATTGGTAGACTCAGGCGCGTCGAGCAACTTTGTTCGACTACGAAGCCTGTCAAGACTTGACTTCGAGGAGGTAGATACACCTCGAAGTCTTCTGGAGGTACGACTGGCAACAGGTGCCATTGTGAAGACCGAGAAGCGCGTCGTGAACGTGCGCTTCTCGTACAAACAACGGGTGTTTGTCGAACACTTTATCGTCCTGGACCTGGACGATAAGTTCGACGTTGTTATGGGCATGCCGTGGCTTGCACGGCATGATCAGGTAATTGACTGGAAGAAGCGCACGCTCGTGCGCTTCGGTCGCGACTGCGGAACAGAGAGCGATGGCCCTGTTACCGCAGCGCACGCACCAGCAGGTGCGCGCGACTCGCCAGTCGAGACAGCGCTTAATGCCGCTGTCCCGGGGTGCCCAAGGGGTGCGCGAGGGCGCGCACAAGTGAGACCCACGTCGGCAATGCTGCCGACGTCGGAAGAAAAAGATGTGTTGGTTCCGGGAACCAACACCCACGTTCAAGCGTGTAAGGGACAGTCCCTGACCCGAAGCGGTCAGGTCGACAACGACGCGTCGGCTCCGGGAGCCGACGCACCCTCGGTCATGAGGGGCTCCGCCAATGAATGGCGTCGAGGTGACGAAGGCGTGTCAACTCCGGGAGTTGACGCTGCAAACAGTGCGGACGGTTGCAAACGTACCGCACTGACGCAATTTGTATGCTGTCGTGCAGCCGGGCTGCACGACGGAGCGCCATGCGATCAAGCCGGGCTTGATATCGCGCGCCCGCAGACAGGGTCTGCCGGCGAAGGACATTACCGTGCAGCCGGGCTGCACGAAGGAAAATGCGGTCAAGCCGGGCTTGATACCGCGCGCCCGCGGACAGGGTCCGCCGGCGAACGACTGTCCACGGCCGGGCCTGGACAAGAAGAACAACTGTGCGGAGCCGGGCTCCGCACAACAAGAAGACGGCGCAAGCGGAAAACGCTGCGCAAGTCTCGGTCCGGGACCGAGACGCAACAAGAGCAGTCTGCTGGGCAGACTGCGGCGGTGACGCCGAATGTCAAGACGCTAAGCGTCTTGACGCGCACCGATACTGGATTCCAGTATCGTGACACGGAACTCGCTAGTCCTCCGACGACGGCGTCGGAGTTGACTTCGCTTCCAGCCATGAGCTGGAAGCGCTTCACGCGCGACTTGCACGATGGACGCATCGAGCAAGTCTGCGTTCTTTCGGACAGCGAAAGAACGGCGAGCGAGAGCGAAGAGCTGAGGCAGCTCTTCATGGGAAGTACCACTGAGAGTGAAGACACTCTCAGTGCGAAGACGAAGCGAGAGCGCTTCGAGGAACAAGGTTGGGACTCGCTGAAGTCGAGTCCCTATTACGAATTGTTGAGGGAGTACAAAGACGTACTCCCGGAAGACATTCCTGCGGAGCTTCCGCAGGATAAGGGCATTCAGCACGAGATTGATCTCGTGCCGGGCACGAAGTACTGTGTCACGCGGCAGTGGCCACTGCCGCGAGAGCAAGTGAAAGCGATCGACGACTTCTTTGAAAGTCGTCGTAAAAACAGAGACAAGTGCGGGAATCAAAGTCCCCGCACAGTGCTCCGACGTTCTGTGTCAAGAAGCCACAGGGCGGATGGCGCATCGTTCATGCTTACAACAAGCTGAACGATGCGACGGTACCGGCGCAGACGCCGATACCGCGAAAAGATGTTATCATCGATTCGATGGCCGGGAGCACCGTTTACAGTGCTCTCGACTTGCGAGATGGATTTTATCAAATCCTAATGCGTGAGAGCGATATCCCTCTCACGGCAGTGAGCACGCCAAGCGGCATGCTCTGGGAATGGCTAGTAATGCCACAGGGGCTTAAGAATGCCCCTGCGACTTTCAACAGGTGCGTGACGCACTTGTTGCGCTCGGTGCGCGACTTCGCACCGAGCTACTTCGATGATGTATTCATCCACAGCCGGGCTGTGGACGGGAAGACTCGACGTAGAGATGCACAGGGTGCATCTCCGGCAGCTACTTGAGCTTATGCGAAAGCATAAGCTCTACGCGAACCTGAAGAAGTGTATCTTCGGGGCGAGCGAGATACCCGTCCTCGGGTGTCTCGTAGGGAAGAATGGTGTTCGCCCTGACCCGGAAAAGGTCAGAGTGATCAACGAATGGCCAACGCCTTCAAGTGTCAAGGAACTGAGGCAGTTCCTTGGCAGCCACGTACTTGTGCAAGTACGTGGAGGACTATGCGGGCAAGATCCGCCCGCTGTCACAGCTTCTTAAGAAAGAAGCTGTGTGGAATTGGACACCCGATTGCCAAAAGGCATTCGATACAGTCAAGCGGGGCTTGACTGAGGCGCCGATCTTGGCAGTGGCTGACCAAGATCGCCCATTTCACGTAGTGTGTGACGCATCCGATTTCGCGATCGGATGCGCGTTAATGCAGCACGATCACGAGGGCCGTGATCGTGTCGTCTACTACCAATCGCGTCAGCTGAAGCCAGCTGTGCGCAGCTATCCGGTGCATGACAAGGAACTCCTTGCCATGAAGTATGCACTCGCAAAGTTCCGAGTGTACTTGCTTGGGAGTAGACCATTTGTGGTCTACACCGACCATGCTTCACTGCGCACCGCAGTGAAGTCGCCACATTTCACAAAGAATGGCGAGATGGCTCTCATTCTTTGCGGAGTATAACTTCCGGGTCGAATACAAACCCGGAAGATTGAACGTGGTGGCCGACGCGTTATCACGTCGGCCGGACTATGCAGAAGCTGTTGACGTCAATGCCATTGACGCCATACGATCGAGCAAACCCACATCATCTCTGTTGGATGATGTGAAGGCCGCGTACGCGCACGACGCGGACGCGAAGCTCTGCTGGCCTATGGCACAGCGCCTTCTGACAAGTCCCGTCAGAAGCTGCCCAAGCACCTTCGAGCGCGTGCACACCGCTTTCGTGTGCACGAAGGACTGCTACTTTACAACGCAGTCGACGACAACGCGGATCGCGTTGTCGTGCCAAATGACCATGACCTGCGACTCAGGATCATGTACGAGTATCATGATGCCCCGACTGCGGGACATCTCGGACGTGAGAAGACTTACGTCCTACTCACGCGCGACTTCTACTGGCACCACCAGTATAAGTGGGTGCGCAAGTACATCCGTGCTTGCGAGGTATGCCAACGCGTGAAGCCTGCGCCATTCGCGCAGGCTCCACTGCAATCACTACCGACTCCGTCGGAGTGTTGGAAGTCCATGTCTTTGGACTTCATCTTTGGTCTTCCCCCCGGATAGCGGAGGGAACACCGGTGTTGTGGTCTTTGTAGACCGTTTCAGCAAGATGGTACATCTTGCTGCGGTGCCAGCAGAGGTAACCGCGAAGCATACGGCCCGTCTGCTCGTCGACATGGTGTTCAAACACCATGGCATGCCGTCCGACATCGTGTCGGACAGAGACCCGCGCTTCACAGCGCACCTGTGGCAAGAAGTGTTTACACTTCTTGGGAGCCAGCTTTCCATGTCGACTGCGGATCATCCGCAGACGGACGGTCAAACCGAGCGCGTGAATCGCGTGCTCGTCGATATGTTGAAGAGCTACGCTCACTCGTTCCAATACTGGAGCGAGTGCTTATCGATGGCAGAGTTTGCCATCAATAACTCAGTGCATGCTTCGACCGGGCATACACCGTTCTACGTGAATGCCATGCGGCATCCACGTCTACCGAGTTTACTCGGAGTGATGGCTCCCACTTTAAGTGGGGGAGGATCTACGCCTGCAATACAGCAGCCGCAGAAAACCGCTGACACTTGCACAGTGTCAGCTGCAACAATGGACAAACCACATGAGTCTGCGCAAGGCGCAGACTCCCCCAACAACATGGCCAACGACCACGGGTCTGCGCAGGGCGCAGACACCGCAAAGAACCACGCAGAGGCCGGGCCTCTAGCGGAGAGCGAGCTGAATGACTTCAGCTCGGATGCAATCAGTTTCATCACCAAAAGACAAGCCGTGATTCGGTTTGTCCAAGACACTATAGCAGCTTCTGTTGATCAACAGAAGCTGAACGCAGACAATGCGGGCAGAGGCAACACAAATGAATTTAAAGTTGGTTCATTAGTTTTGTTAGCTACACAAAACCTGCCTAGACATGCAGTTTCGGACTTCGGAGCAAGCTTACTTGCTCCGCGCTTCATCGGGCCGTTCACTGTGTTGGCACGGCACGGCAACGCATACACGCTAGACATACCGTCTAGCATGCTCCTCCATCCGACCTTTTACGTCGGACGGCTGAAGCCATACCGGCAGCACGAGCCATCTAGCTCGGCTGACCCGAAGCCTCGGCAGGAGCCGAGGCAGAAGCGGAGGACTTGGCCTCGGCGACGAGCAACCTCTCCTCCAGCGCGCGGACGCGCTGGAGCAACCCCTTCATCTGGGTCCCCAACTCGACCTGGATATTCGAGGCGGTCTGCGAGACCGCCGCGACTTGGGCCTTCTGGTTCGCCAGCTCCTGTTTTAGGGCGGCGAACTCAGCGCCTACAAACGCTCCACGACGGTCACCCGGTCGTGGAGAGGCGCATACTGATCAGCCCGGGGCTGATCATATCCGGGCGTGTTCCCACCCCGCCACCGCCGATCCGTGACGCCCACGGCTCAACCCGCTGGATTGTTGAGCGGATTGTTGACCATAGTATCCCGAAAACGAACCCTCAAGGGGCTCGTTTTCGTATTCGTTGGAGAGGATTTCCTCCCCATCGAGATACATTGGAGCCGCGGAACGTCTTGCTGGAGGACGTTCCGGAAATGATGAGGGCGTACGAAGAGCAGTACGCGCTGGCGCAGCGGGAAGTAACACGAGCGCTGCGATCATCGCTAGCGCCCGAACCCTCACGTGCTAAGAACTTAGCACGGAGCTCTTGAGACTCTCGGGCACACGGAACGACGTGTACCCGTTCAGGTCGCGGTCGCTCAAGCGGACCGCACCTGAAGCACTTCGTGCACTGAAAGCCCTCGGGCACAGCGCACGGCACATTTGCCTCCTCAGCAGCAACATGAAGTTGCTCCAGCTTTCCACGCTTCGAGTACGTCTCGAAGCGATCACGCGCTTGCTTAATCCGATCACGGTAAGCACTCGGCCTCTTGTTGAAGTTCTCAACAAAGGCGTTCCAGCTTTGACAAAGTGCCTGCCACTCGGGCACTTTGCTGCGAGAAGAGGTCTTCTTGCTTTGAAACCATCGGAGCTCATGAAAGAGTCCGATGTAGTAATCGCGCCTTTGAAGCGGAAACGCATCAAAGTGCAGCTCGGCAGCCACAGCGTCATCTTTGATGGCGCTGCATACGTACAGCGGCACCTCATTCGGAGGTACCGAGTTCCCAAACCGGTCCGCGATCTCGGACGCGGACGGCATCCATGGATCGCGCGCTGCAGGCGCAGCGCGCGGAGAGCCTTGAGCTTTAACATCACGCGCTGCAGCAGCAGCGCGCGGAGTACTGAGAGCCCCAGCTGAAGCGAGTGGGGTATCACTCTCAGTACGCGAACGCTTCGAACTCGAAGCGTCCGATTCGTCCCCTTCACGCGGGCGAACGTTCTTGGCGTGAGGGTCGAGCGATTCGCTCGACACTGAGTCTTTACGCTTTGAGGGCGAGTCCTCCTCGCCCTCCATGTCTTCATCGTCGTCGTCGAAGTCGACGACGTCACCGTACTTCGCCTTCTGGCGTTCGAGTAGTCGTCGATGGAGAGATGACTCCCCATCGACTTAGCGGACTTCTTCTGAGGCGCGCTCATCGTTGAATGAGCGCGGATTTCTTCTCCAAACGCGGAGAATTGACGAATGGTCAATTCCAAAAATTGACGTGCGGGGACCCCGCGCGTCTAACCTATAAGGGGGGGATGGTGTAACGGGGTTACACGTACAAGTGGCTGCAAGCCACTTGTGAATTTAACAGATAGGTTATCTGTTAAACGTTTTGGATACTTCCTCACATTGGTGTAAGACACACCGATGGATACATTGAAGTGGACCACCACAGTGAGTGGTCCACACATACCCAAAAGATCCTATTGGTAGAAAGCAGCATCTTTCTACCAATCAGAGACATGCATATTAGCGGGGCTCTGACAGCCAGCCGCTGCCAACCCTTTCATAGATGATAAACAGTTTTTAGCAGATTTTAGAGGAAGATCAATTTACAAACAATACAGTTCTCATTTTACCTCAAACTAGCTACTTGGAGTCTTGTCTAAAGTTAACTTATATTTGTGTATTCAAATATAATTAACCTAAGTAATTACTAAGTACTTACGCTTCCTCATACACGTTGCGCAACGTGTAAGCTAAAGTAGTGAGTCAAGTTAGACCCACTACACTGACAGCCAGCCGCTGCCAACCCTTTCATAGATGATAAACAGTTTTTAGCAGATTTTAGAGGAAGATCAATTCACAAACAATACAGTTCTCATTTTATCTTAAACTACCTATTTGGTGTTTTATTTGATTTATATTATACTTGTGGACTCAAGTATAATTAATTCAAATTATTAATAAACTCCTACGCTTCCTCATACACGTAGCGCGACGTGTAAGCTAAAGTAGTGAGCCAAAGTAGGCCCACTACACCGAGCCTCAGAACTCTACGTACCCGTATATTTTGTTTTGTGCACTGGCAAGACGGAAGATATGTACTTTGACATACTTGAACTCATTTACCGAGATACTGGCGAAAAGTTGTTTCCAAGTGAAATCATCTGCGACTTCGAGAAACAATTGATTAAAGCTTGCCAGAAGCAGTTCGAAAATGCATTGATAATCGGGTGCCTTTTCCATTGGAAGCAGGCAATTCGTCGTCGAATGAAGCAGATCCTTCACATACCAGAAGAAGAGATTGAGATAGCTATGACCCGGGGTGTCCTTGATATGCTTACAATCGTCGACCCGGAGTTGGTTCCTGCCAAAGGCATAAAGTGGGTAAAAAAACAGATTCGAGCGCGTTGTTCCGCAAAGGGAATTGAATACTCTCACATCAAGTGGCGTGCATTTTGGGGCTACTTCTGAGGTACATGGCTAGAACGACATTGAGGAATGGAATGTGCACGGTTTCGAGCGCGACCTTGTGGCACGAAAAAATAACCCGCTAGAGCGATTTCACCGTGGACTAAACAGTGCCATCAGTCCACACCCCAACATAGTCACCTTTGTAGCCACCATCGGACGCATTTCACAGGACTACGTCGCAAAGCTCTCCAATGTTGCTGCTGGTCGCCGAAGGAAAGGTGCCGCAAAGAACTCAAAGAAACGTAAGAGTAAGAAGAAGGGCAAGAAGAAGTGTAAAGGCAGCAACGACCAAGCACCATCAGTACCTGTGGATGAGTCAGGACTTCCACTGCCGATCGATCTACTCCATGTTGAAGGCCTCTCAGAATCTGAAAGTGAAGATGAGGCTGTCGTGGCTGAAGAAGCCGACGAAAGCAGCAGCAGTGACAGTAGCAGCAACGGTAGCAGCAACGGTAGCAGCAGTAGCGATAGCAGTAGTGAAAGCGATGGAGGCAGCGACCGCGGTACGGATAACAGCGGTGACGTAGGTGAAGATGACGTGCCCGACTTTTCCTTCGACTACGAGGGCGAGGGGCGCTACGAAGGAAACCACTATACTACACTAATTGGAACAGTGTAAGTGCATAAGTGCACTGCTTGCTAGAGCACTCTATTGAGCTGCCGCCAGCGTTTGCATGTTCAGCAGGAATAGATTTAGCTGAAAAGCTTGTTCGGTCGGGGTCGGTGGTTTAGGTCGGGAAAAACACCCGACCATAAATCCCGACCCGACCCAAATACGACCCCCAAAATAATCTACGAATGCATCAAGGTCGGCGACCACGTGGACGTCGGCGGTCAAGCCTGGGCTGTCTGAATGGTGGACAAGGGTGCCAAGTTCATGGGCAGCAACATCAGGACATCAAGGACATGTTGGGGCTGGCGTCCAAGAAGAACGTGCGTGCGGTGATCCAGAAGCTGCCGATGGCCAAGGTGAACGAGGGCATCAAAATAGTGCGCGACGGCTCGGTTCGCTATCGCGTGGTGCTTTTCGCTTACATGCACAAGTGATGGTTAGGAGTGGTTGTCAGCTTCAACATCCCATAATACAGGACCAGCCTCTATTTCGAGCGACAAATTGACGGAGGGTGTCAGAAACGAAATATCCAGGAAGGTCCCCCACTGATGTTGGGGGGCGGCGCGTTGGCGTCACCGGCGCGGCCCATAGCCCAGTTTAAGCCTCTGCACTCCACTTTTTCCGCTGCAGTTCGAGGTGTCCACTCCACTTTGGCGCCTCAAATCAACCTTCAGTCTCTTCACGTCTCCAGTCGATTCTTCTCGCAGCTACCGAAATGCAAACCCCACGTGATGACCCAGAAGGACGTTACGACGGCCAGAGACTACAAGACGACGCGGACCTGGCCCGAATGGTCTTCAAGAACATCCAAGAGGACGGCGGCGTGGCGCTCACCAATTTCTCAGCAACCACCGTCCCCTCCGCTCTGCTAAAGGAGGGATCAGTGAGGGGGAGTGTGGAGGTTCTCGAGTACGCTCGAGAGAGGAAGGTGCATGTGGACCCCGTCCTCTACGCGAAGGCCTTAAATGACACCCCCTATGCAAAGCAATACGCTGACGTGCTGCTTGTGTGGGACGCTATGAGCGCTAATAGTGAGTTTGACGCCGTCCATGGCAATTCACATCTGCGCTGGTGGCGGCTGTCCACTTGAAGCAGGAAAAGCGAGTGTTTGAGATCCTCGAGTACATGAAGGATAGATAACCAAGTCAAAGGCGATGAAGTGTACGAACGTGTTGTTGGAGCCGCGTGCCGAACCAAACAACACGAACTTGTGTGTGGGCTACTGAACTACATGCATGTACGCGGCGTCGAATGTTCTACCGAGTACCGACATAGTATCCGAATGGCGTTCACGTCAGGCGAGTATGATTTCGTTTCCAGCTTTTGCATCTGATGAAATAGCATGGGGTCCACCGACGGTGGAGTATAAATAAAAGCCAGATGCTGTCATCACACAAGGTTCATTTGCACGATCGACTTTTGAGCGTGTTCGAAGCTATGCGAAACGCGGGGTGTAGCTGCGGTGGAGTCAGCCGTCCGAGTGAAGAATCAGGAGCGGGTGCTATCAATTCTGAATGATACGAAACAGAACTTAGACCTGTCTAAGACGCGAACTGCAGTTTTTTTCAGTCGTCGTAACGACAGCAATTTGGACAAACCAGCATCAGTTGGTATTCGACATGTTTGATTTCATGGATCAAACCGGCGTGGATGCGTCTGCCGCATACGTTTCTGCCATCAGAACCGCGTTCAAGTCGAAGCAGTATGATTTTGTCTTCGGCATCTTGCAGAAAATGCAAGAGAATGGAGTGGACGAGAAGGTGCGGTACAAACGCATAGTAATCCAGGGCCGCCGAAAATAATATTGTCGCTGCAGTAATTTTGATAAATAACAGCAAGTTATTTATTTTCTCAATCATGCCTAGATGTGCCCGTTATTTATGTTGGGCTACATTATTTCAGGTAATTTTATGTGTATCAAACCCTAAATTATTTCTTGCAGCGCCCACCCAGTCGTTCTGCTGTTCCTTTACAAACTTCTGCAAGACCACTTTCAGTGTTTCCTCTTGTAGTGACACCAGCGTGGCTCGCATCACGTTCGGACATGAACGTCATGGTCTGATGCCAATCACCTTGGAGATGATTCTTTTCTTACGAGAAAACGCTGCCTATTGGGACGCCAAGACGGTTGATGAGGCCATGCACTAGTGACTTCGCTCTTCATTCAATACACGTGAATGTGCGAAAAAGCTGTGGCTCTGTGTTCTTATTGACACCAATTACTCAATTATTTATTTACCTTCTTGCGCGCAGGTCATAAAGTATGTTTGGTGCAGCCTCGACACTTGCCATAATTTATCCAGGCTCGAAGCCCATGATAAATATAAATATTATTTTCGGGTCCCCTGTAGTAATCTCATTCGCCAAACTTGAATGCTATGATCACGTTTTGCGTCCATACGAGGCTATGCGCGAACCCGGCTATGAGCAGGAAGAAGCCGTGTGTATACAGGTACATGTAGGAATGTTTGTGTGTGGTAGTGTACCGTCAACGGTAGTGTACCATCAACGGTGTTTACACGGTGTGCCGTGTCGCCATGTTCGTGTGAGATCGTTCGTGACGATTTGCATGCCGCGACAAGCCTTGAGGCCCTGGTCGAAGTAAATTGTGTCGAGAATTGCTCAAGGAATTGGGTACGGCCGGAACGATTTTGTAGCCCAAGTAGATGGACTCCGGAGTTGGTTCCCAAACACCAACGAGTTCTAGGCGTGTAATAGCGGTTCACACACTGCGAGCTGGTGAGAGGTTCGTAGTGGTCCTGCAAGCCACATACAAGTGAGCTCCATCACACAGGGACCAATGTTGACCTTGTCTACCTCCGTGTGCAGTCCTCCAGCAAGAGGCAGCGTGAGTTTGCCTCGGTAGTGATGTGGGTAGAATTAGCATATTACCACACCAAAAAAAACTCGCTCCCAACTCAGAACGCCGTACAGAACAATATAAAACCCGAAACCTGTTTTGAGCAACGTACGCATTTTTAGCCAATGGGAAGGCGAATTGATTTGGTACGAGCTGCGGAATTTTTACTTAGACCAAGACGGATTGCAACACAGGCTTGCGTGAGAGCGAGCGATCCTCCTCTGTACATGTATCGCCTGTGGGTTTCGTGATCCTCTCGACTCATCGACCTTTCTTGATGATGCGATGGAGCCGTGCCATCAACACACTGCGAACCAGCTGTCGGAGAATGCGATTAATCCTTGTTGATGGTACGGTCACCGGAAGACCGTACCATCAAGGGAGCCTCTGGCATACCAAGCCGAGCCGTCGTTGCTTGATGGTATTTCTCGCGCGCAGGCCTCTGCTGCCCGACGCAGGATGTGCTTCATCCGACCTCATTTCCAAACTTGCAGCCCACCCACCGACACCAAGCACCAGTTCAACGAACTCAAGAATGGGCGACCCAAACGATCCCCCTACCACCAATAGACTTGGTTACGAGTCCGGCGTAACTCTCATGGCCAAAGGTCCTGAAGCATTGCACGACTTGATCGCGTCGAAGATGGAGGCAGCCACGGGTCGAAGTCTACCGGAAGTGAATGTCCACTTCGACAATCTGTCGGTCACGGCCAACATCACCGTCGCGGACAAGAATGAAACGAAGAACGAGCTTCCGACGATGTTCAACGAGACCGTCAAGATGTTTTCCGTGTCGAGAAAGCACACCGTGCGCAAGGAGATTCTGAAGAATGTCACCGGCGCCTTCGCGCCAGGGAAGATCACGCTGTTGCTGGGACAGCCAGGCTCGGGCAAGTCGTCACTCATGAAAATCCTCAGCGGTCGGTTCCCCATGAAGAAGAACATCTCAGTGGAGGGCGACGTCTCTTTCAACGGGGTCTCGCGTGAAGCACTTCTCAACCGTCTGCCTCAGATCGTGTCGTACGTGAACCAGCGCGACAAGCATTATCCTCTGCTGACTGTGAACGAGACATTGGAGTTCGCGCACACGGTCGGAGGCGCCGAGTTCTTGCGTGGCGCGGAGGAGAAGCTCAAGAACGACCCCCAACATGCGGATCTGGAAGCTGTTGAAGCTCTGCGAGCGATTTCGTCCAACTACCCTGGCGTTGTCGTCGAGCAGTTCGGGCTTCACAACTGCCAGGACACGATCGTGGGCGACGCGATGACGCGCGGCGTCTCTGGGGGTGAACGCAAGCGAGTGACAACCGCGGAAATGGAGTTTGGCATGAAGAGCGTGATGTTGATGGACGAGATCAGCACGGGTCTCGACAGCGCCGCGACGTTCGACATCATCAACACCCAACGTAGCGTCGCGAGGAAGCTTCACAAGACCGTAGTCATCGCGCTGCTTCAGCCGTCGCCGGAGGTCTTCGCTCTTTTCGACGACGTGATGATCCTGAACGAAGGAGAGGTGATATATCACGGCTCCTGCAGTCTCGTGCAGCAATACTTTGAGGAGCTGGGATTCTCCTGTCCTCCCGAACGTGACCTCGCGGACTTTTTGCTAGATCTGGGAACATCGCAGCAGTATCGTTACGAGACGGACACTTACCAGAAAAATCATCCGAGACTCGCCTGTGATTTCGCCGAGCACTTTCGACAGTCACGAATTCATCTAGAAATGGTAGACCAAGTGACATCACCTACCGATCCGAACGC
The DNA here is from genome assembly GCF_018691715.1 of Phytophthora cinnamomi. Lineage (NCBI taxonomy): Eukaryota > Oomycota > Peronosporomycetes > Peronosporales > Peronosporaceae > Phytophthora > Phytophthora cinnamomi. The sequence continues at coordinate 240,948 of NW_027150938.1, read as the reverse complement.
TCTGAAAATCGCGGAGGAGCGACTGGATAAAGTGCCCGTGTTTCAGCAATCGTTCATGAAGAGCATGCAGACGCTGCTCAGACGCCAAGTGATGGTGTTGTACCGGAACAAACCCTTCATCATAGGACGAGTCCTGATGATCTTGATCATGGGGCTGCTGTACTCGACGGTTTTCTACGACTTTAAGCCGACCGATGCCTCAGTTGTCATGGGCGTTCTCTTCGCCTCCATTCTCTTCCTCTCCATGGGTCAGTCGTCACAGGTGCCTACGTACATCGCTGAGCGAGACATTTTCTACAAGCAGCGCGGCGCAAACTTCTTCAGCACCAAGGCGTACGTGTTAGCCACGTCAGCCAGCCAGATCCCGCTGATCTTGGCCGAGTCGATCGTCTTCGGAGTGCTGGTGTACTGGATTTGTGGGTTTGAGGCAGACGCCGTGCGATTCATCATCTTCGAGATCGTCCTCCTCTTTACGAATCTGGCTATGGGGATGTGGTTCTCGTTCCTGGCTGCGATCAGCCCCAATGCCAACGTTGCGGCACCGTTGGGCATTGTGTCACTCTTGGTCTTCATCATTTTTGCGGGCTTCATCGTCACGAAAGACAACATCCCGGATTTTCTGATCTGGGGGCACTGGATTAGTCCGATGAGTTGGAGTCTTCGAGCGTTGGCCATTAATCAGTACCGAGCGAGCACTTTCAATGTCTGCGTGTACGATGCTGTTGACTATTGTGCGACTTACGGGGTCACAATGGGCGAGTACAATCTGCAGCTGTTCGCCATGAAGACAGACAAGGTGTGGGTTTTGTACGGCATTCTATACACGGCCGCAATCTACTTCGTTTTCATGTTCCTCTCGTATTTGGGGCTGGAATACATCCGCTACGAAGCACCCGAGAACGTCGATTTGTCAGCAGAAGCAGAGGAAAACGACTCGTACGCGCTGGCGGAAACACCCAAGCATGGTCGGCCCGGGGATGATTGTTCAGTGACGATTGATAGCCGCGAAAAGCACGTTGTCGAACCCGTGACAGTGGCTTTCCAGGACTTGCGGTACTCTGTTCCGGACCCACACAACCCGAAGGAATCCCTGGATCTCCTCAAAGGTATCAGCGGCTTCGCGCTTCCAGGCTCAATCACGGCTCTCATGGGCTCCTCAGGTGCCGGCAAAACAACGTTGATGGATGTGATCGCGGGTCGAAAAACTGGAGGCAAGATCACGGGCAAGATCCTCTTGAACGGCTACGAGGCCAGCGACTTGGCCATTCGCCGCTCCACTGGTTATTGCGAGCAGATGGATGTGCACACGGAGGCTGCTACCTTCCGGGAGGCGCTCACCTTCAGCGCCTTCTTGCGTATGGATAGTTCCGTATCCGACACCAAGAAGTACGACTCGGTCAACGAGTGCATTGAGCTTCTGGGTCTGGAAGATATCGCGGACAGAATCATCCGCGGCAGTTCGATGGAGCAAATGAAGCGGCTGACAATCGGCGTGGAGCTTGCGGCACAGCCCAGTGTCATTTTCTTGGACGAGCCTACAAGTGGTTTGGATGCCCGATCGGCGAAGTTGATCATGACCGGGGTTCGCAAGGTGGCGGACTCAGGCCGCACGATCGTGTGCACGATTCATCAGCCGTCCTCAGACGTGTTCGCCTTTTTTGACAGCTTGCTGCTGCTCAAGCGCGGCGGCGAGACGGTTTTCTTCGGCGACTTGGGCGACGACTGCCGCAACTTGATCGACTACTTCGAGGGGATCCCCGGTGTTGTGCCACTACCTGCAGGCTACAACCCAGCCACTTGGATGTTGGAGTGCATTGGCGCGGGCGTGAGCAATGGATCGATTACCACGGATTTTGTCAAAGTCTTCAATGAGAGCCCACACAAGCAACTGCTAGTAGCAAGTATGGCGAAGGAAGGCATCTCCACCCCATCACCAGACCTACCGGAAATGGTCTTCGGCAAGAAGCGTGCCGCCAACTCGGTCACTCAAATGAAGTTTGTCGTCACGCGCTTCATTCGATCCTACTGGCGTACTCCGTCATACAACTTGACGCGGATGCTTGTCTCGCTGTTCCTCGGAATCGTCTTCGGCTTGGTGTTCGTCGACGCGACATACACGACCTACTCGGGCTTGAATTCAGGAGTGGGGCTGATCTACATGGCTGCGCTCTTCAACGCGTTCGTGTCGTTCGAAAGCGTCCTTCCTGTCGTCTTCGCTGACCGCGCCTCATTCTACCGCGAGCGCGCGTCCCAAACGTACAATGCCTTCTGGTACTTCGTGGGCGCGACTATCGTGGAGATTCCGTACTCATTTGCCAGCGGTTTGTTCTTTACCGTCGTGTTCTACCCGCTCGTGGGCTTCAAGGGCTTCGACACGGCTGTCGTGTACTGGTTGGCATACTCCATGATGACGCTGATGCAAGTTTATCAGGGTCAAATGTTGGCATTCGTTTTCCCAACGGAGGAAGTGGCAATCGTCGCTGGATACTTGGTCAACGCCATCTTCATGATGTTCATGGGGTTCACTCCGCCGGCGAACGCGATCCCGTCAGGCTACAAGTGGTTGTACAAGATCTCGCCCCTCAAGTACCCACTCTCCACCATGGTGGCTCTGGTATTCGCCGACTGTGACCAGCTTCCCCAGTGGGATGACGCCGCCGGGGCCTACGTCAACGTGGGCTCGCAGCTTGGTTGCCAGCCGATGGCGAATGCACCCGTAACGGTGGGTCATACTACACTGAAAGAGTACACGGAAGATCATTTTGGTATGAAGCACGACAGAATCGCCCGCAACTTCGGTGTTCTTGTCGGGATCACGGCACTCTATCTCTTCCTGGGGTTGCTGGCAATTCGCTTCATCAACCACCAGAAGCGATAAACTCGAATGAGTAGCATACGCTTCTCCATGTTAAATTTGCAACACAAATATGCTTATCTCCATGACAGCGAAACCCATTTGTGCGAGTATAAATGCAAACCCTCACAGCCATCGTTTTTCTTCTAAGCGGACATCTTGTTAAACTTCTACGGTGTAAGCCTATGTTGAACGATGCAAACACACAGCACCTGGAGGGCTTGGTCTCTGCAGTCGTTAGGTAGTTAGACTAGCGCTAACCGCTTGAGTGACCACATAAAAAAAGATGCAAACACAGTCAACTTGTCGGGGTGTCCGCAGCACCTGAATGCAAACAGCTCGAAGCTCAAGCAGCTGTGGTGGACTTCTTTATGTTATCCAAGATGCTGTCGACCAGAGGTTGATTGTTTGAAGCGTAAGCTTGCTCCAACGCACGGGAGTTTAAACGCGTAGACGCGGAAGCTTTGCCACTCTAGTCATTGCAGATTGAAATGACATCATCGTGTCTTTCCAACTTAATAGCGGCCCGCAAAGCAGTCTGGACAAGCAACTCATTCGATTCGTAACCGCATTCGCGCATAGCCTTGAAGGCACGCAGAAGCTGGTCAGAGCGTTGAATGACATCACTACGCGATGGTACCCCCCCCCCCCCTGCACTCACTTCAATCTCCTTCATCTTCTGTAAAATATCAAAAACCAAATCGTACTGCTTCGACTTGAAAGCGGTTCTGGTAGCAGATACGTATACGGGTGCAAGTGTCTTCACACCAGCTCGATTCATGAAATCAATCATGTCCAACACTAACCGATGCTGGTTTGTCCAAACTGCTGCTCTTATATTATAGCACGGGGAAAGGCTTTAGTTTTCGTCTTCGACAAGTCCACGTTCTGCTTCATGTCATCCAGGATTGACAGCACCAGTTACGGTTCTTCACTCGGACAGCTGACTCCATAATAGCTCCGCACGTGCATATACACCCCACTTTCCGCATAGCCATAAACGTGCTTAGAACTTGATCATGCAAATCAGCCTTGTGCAAAGAGATGATTTGATACTTGTACTCTTCAATCGGGTCGATTCCGTGCTTTTTCATCAGACGCAAAAGTTCCAGACCGAAATCATACTCGCCCGCCCAGCTTGAACACGGGTCGACGAGTATTTTGGTATCCGGCAGTGGAATCCACACCGCTCGCTTGCATGTAGTCGAGAATCTCAAGCACAAGCTTGTGCTGCTTCATTTGGCACGCGGCTCCTAGGATAATTTCGTACATGTCGTCTTTCACCGTGTGGGTTTTCACTTCATTGAAGATCTCAAACACCCGCTTCTCCTTTTTCAAGTGGACAGCCGACAGCGTAGCTGTGTACTGCCATGGCCGGCGTCTATAGCCGTTAGTCGGCATACCGTCTCACACACGCAGCAGGAGAGGGTACTCCCTCTCGCGTGAGGCGACACCAAAGACCGCCCTGTAGATCTTGAGGTGCAAGTTCACCTCCTTGTCCTGTGCATACTTGAGCATCTCGACGCTCCTGCCCAACGATCCCTTGTTCACCAGAGTGAAGGCAATGGTTGAACCTGACCGCGTTATGAGCATCAACTCTGCCGGGTTAATTCTTCAAGTACTCCGACAGAATCTCAGGCACTGTTTCCGTGTCATCTGATCGAGTTTTAGCTAGGGAGGAATTCTTCGCGGCAATGGTGGCCATCTTTCCAGCAGTTGAAGGCTTCCTCGCAGCAGTGGGGGAATTCTTTATATGATTCAAGATGCTGACAACCAAGGCTTGCTTGTTCGCTGCGCGAGCTTGCGCCAATGCAAACGAGTACAAACGTGTGGAGGTACTCAACTTGCCACCCGATTCATCGCAGGTTCCAAGCACATCACCATATCTGTCCACTTTAATAGCTGCTATTATTGCAGCCGTACACACGGCTTCTTCCTGCTCATAGCCGAGTTCGCGCATAGCCTCGTATGGACGCAAAACGTGATCATAGCATTCAACTTTGGCGAATGAGATTACTGTGCGTTTGTACCGCACCTTCTCGTCCACTCCATTCTCTTGCATTTTCTGCAAGATGTCGAAGACAAAATCATACTGCTTCGACTCGAACGCGGTTTTGATGGCAGAAACGTATGCGGCAGATGCATTCACGCCGGCTTGATCCATGAAATCAAACATGTCAATACCAACTGATGCTGGTTAGAACAGACTGCTGCTCTTACAGCACGAAGATAGACTTCAGGTTGCGTCTTCGACAGGTCCACGTTTTGCTCCATGTCATCTAGGATCGACATTACCACTTCACGGTTCTTCACTTGCACGGCTGAAGTCACAACAGATCCATACATGTCTACATCGCAGACACACCCCACTTTCCGCATAGTGTCAGGCCCACCTCTGGCCTGCTGAGCAAGCAAGCCAGAGCGATGCGGCGCAAAGACTCTGGCTTGCTTGCTCGCGGCCAGAGGCTTGAAGTTCCTGTGGCAGCTACCCGAGAGGGTCAGCCGTCACAGTGAACATGCATTTTGTAGGAAAAACATGAAAAAGAAACATGGAACATGCATTTAGTAGAAAAGAAATGAAAAGAAAACAAAAAGACGCAGGGTAGCACATAGTCAAGGAAAACCCCAGAAATACGCAAAGAGAGCCCTGTGCTCGCGTAGGAGCACAGCGAGGCATGCATGTTAGGCTAGCAGTAGCAATTCAGTATTAAATAAACCGTCTACCCCGCACATCGACCACAACTACCGCGCTTCTCGACAGGACCAACACTCGCACCCACTTCAACGACAAACACTCTTCGGGCCCAACGTGACATCTGGTAGCACTTGCGGGGGGGGGAAGGCTCGCTGCTGCACGGCACTCAAGGGGAGGCTTTTTCACCTTGAGGTGTAAGTGTCACGTCAGCGTGACCAACCCAGCTGTTGGGGAGACATTGGTACATTAATAGGGCAATCTACTATTGTACGCTGACGTGGGATATAACTGGAGGGCAGCCGTGGTGCAAATTTGTTTTGCATCTGGCCCCGGTGACAGCCCATTTGCCCAAGTAGCTACTGTTCTCAAAAGACTGCACCGCATATAAATCGAGCACTATAAGTCTCGAAGCCGGTTAGTCAGTTTTTGTTCTTGGTAGCCCGGCACAGCAAAATTTTGGCGAAGCGAAGACCAGGACGACAACCGTCACCGCTCGACCTCTCACGCGTCATCGACCTCTCACGTGTCATCGACCTCTTCAAAGGCATCGAAGAAGTCCAAGACCTCCCACAGCGCATAACTCGGCCAATTTTAGGAAGTAGCGTAGGTTATTTTCTTTAACAGGTTTTCTCTTTTACTTTCTTTTAGTCAGTGCCCCTAAAAGTAGATTGCTCCCACCGGTATCAAGTTTCAAGGGTGAACACACAAAGTACGAAGTTTTCGCGTGTTCAAGATGGCGGATCCGGCCCAACTAATGCATAGTATGTTGGTGGCCATGGAGAAGCAGACAGAATTGATCGACGAGCTGCGCAAGTCAAGGCAGCTGTCGCAACTAAAGCTGGATGGGATAAAAATGCCCAGCTACGGGGGGACGCTCAAGGAATCGTTCCAACTATACCGGGAGCAGGTGGAGCAGTACGTTTTAGCTAAGGGCATAGACTGTAAGGATAGTAAGTTGAGTGGACGCATTTTGGCTGTGTTAGCGGGATCGCTGAAGTATGGAGCCGCGCAGTGGCACATCGTCAAGAAGGACGATGTGAAGAGTGTGGAATACTTCTTTTTGAAGCTGGAGGAAGAGTTCGTGCCTCCGGATCTGCAAGAACGTCTTCGGGACCAGATGAATGACTTGAAGGAGCGTCAGTGTCGAGACTTGCCCGATTATATCAGCAAGTTCAGGCACTTGATTACTCAAGTCAAGGAGATGAGCGAACTGGACAAGATCATGTATTTCTTGCGTGGTCTGCCGTCAAGTATTCGGGAGGAAGTCCAGTATCGCAGGAGTGCAACGTTGACCGACGCTATTACCGTAGCGCTCGACTATGACCGGTCTCACGCGCATCGTGGACGCTCGGAAGGAGCACGCGACAGACCGAGGTACCGATCGTACGACAACAGACGATCGAAGAGCAACAACGATGGACCAGTGCCGATGGAGATCGACAACGTAAGGGTACCGTCGAAGGAGGAATGTATGCGCCGAAACCTGTGTTTCCGGTGCGGGAGTAGCGCCCATCGGGCTCGTCAATGTCCGATACAGCTGCAGCAGACGCAAATGGCTAAGCGGAATGTGCCGAAGTACAACAACTCGGGCAGTAATCAAGGGCGTAAGCCGAGGATGAACATGGTCCTCGAGGATGACGAACAGGTGGATACTGTCGTCATGGATCGCGTGACTATGAGTGTGGCTGACATCCAGGAACAAGCGGATGGGTTACAGGCATTCATGGACAAGGCACGTGTACAAGTGGAAGAGACTGTCACTGCAGCGTCAGAAATGACGGAAGATGCTGGCTCGTGTGGACTACAGCCAGTTGAAGAACCGAGTTTGCATGCGATGCAACCGGAATTGGAGTCTGGTGTGTGCGGATCGCCGCCAGAGCAGGAAGCTGAGTTGCATGAGAAGCAGCCAGTGAAGTTGGTTCAGCAAGGATCGCAACCAACAAGTACAACGGAGACCTTGAAGGTGAACGCAGTGAAGTCCGAACGTACGAGTAACCTTTTCATCAGGAAGGGTCGCATCAATGGCAGAGATGTCCGAATTCTGTTGGACACGGGTGCAAGCACGAACATGATTATGCCAGGTTTGGCTAGTAATGTGCTTCTGTCAAGACGACTTCAAGCTCAGCGCTTTGACGGCACGTTAACACCGGCGACGAATGTCAAACACGTGGAGGCGCCAGTGAGCATGGATGGGTACTTCTTTCCAGCGATCGAGTTCGTGGAATGGAAGTTGCCGGAGTCGCACGACGTCATTTTGGGGAAACCGTGGTTTAAGGACTACAACCCTCAAGTGGATTGGCAAAAGGAGGAGGTTGTCATACCTGACCGGATGTAATTCATCGACGTCGATGCACCGTCGTTCTCGCACAACTTGAAGGAAGGCGAGTATGAGCAGGTGTTTCGGGTGAAGATACAACTTGTGCCCGAAGTGGAAGGAATTCCAGAACCGATCTTCAACGTAGTCGGTAAGGAGTTCAAGGATGTGTTTCCGGAGCAATTACCAGACGGATTGCCTCCGATGCGTGAAGTCAACTTTGAAGTGACGTTGAAGAAGGGGGCTCAGCCAAGCTCTCGTGCACCGTTCCGCATGTCGAAGATGGAACAGGATGCTTTCGAAGAATTTGTCAAAGACAAGTTGAAGAAAGGATGGATTGAAGTGTCGAACTCGCCGTGGGTTTCGAACATTTTCGCTATCCCGAAGAAGGACCCAGTCACAGGTCAAATGCCGAAAATGGCTGAATGGTTGCGTAGCGGCAATTTGAAGATTCCGTTGCGTTGGGTGTTCGACTACCGCTATCTCAACAGCGTGACTGTCATTGCCAAGATCCCGTTGCCATTAATCGAGGAGTTGTTCGATAAGATGGTAGGTTGTGTCATCTACACGTTGATCGACCTTGCGCAGGGATACCATCAAATGCTGGTGGTGAAGTCAAGTCGTCCGTACACTGCGTTTCGAACACACAAGGAAACGTATCAGTGGTGTGTAGCGCCCATGGGAGTGGCTGAAATGCCAGGGACATGGTCCAGGCTCATGCACAAGCTGTTCGACAAGTACGAATTTGTCGTCGTGTATCTCGATGACATCTGCGTCTTCTCGAAGAGTATGGAGGAGCATGTGGAGCATCTGCGTGCAGTTTGTATGGTACTGCGTCGCGAGAAGCTTTTTGCGGACATGGCAAAGTGTTCGTATGGTCAGTCCGAAGTGGCTTTCCTAGGACATGTTGTCTCGCAGGCAGGAGTAAGCGTTGATCCGCGTAAAACGGAAGCGATAGCCAAGTATCCGACTCCGACGAATCGAAAGGAGTTGTTGAGTTTCTTGGGTTTGGCAGGATGTTATCGCAGATTTATCTGTGATTTTGCCGAGATTGCTCGTCCGTTGAGGGATTTGACGAAGGGAGTTGCCCCATGGAATTGGACGAAGCCTGTGGAGGACGCGTATTTGCATCTCAAGCTCGCACTTCAGCAAGCGCCTACGCTGAAGTTGCCGGACTTTGAGCGACCGTTTATCGTGACGACGGACGCGTCAGGACATTGTATTGGTGGAGTTCTGTCACAGAAGTATGACGGAGCAGATCATCCGATTGCCTTCTATTCGAAGAAGTTGGATAAACATGAGCGTGGATGGCCGACGCATGAGAAGGAGCTACTAGCTATCAAAGTGGCTACGGAGAAGTGGAGACACTATCTGCGTGGACGCCCATTCGACGTCTACACGGATAACGCAGCGTGTTCGTGGATGTTGCATCACCCACGAGTGTCACCAAAGATGGCTCGCTTTTTGACGCACTTTTCGCAATACACGTTTACTTTGCATCATGTGCGAGGTAAGATGAACGTTGTAGCGGATGCGCTCTCACGGCCTCCACCGGATGGACTGGAAGACGAAGAGGAGAAAGAAGCACCTCTTCCGGATGTGACGTATACGGTTCATGACTGCGACGACGAATGCGCGAAGAATGCCGCACCAGTTCATGACCACCGTATTAAGTCTGCAGTGTTGCGCAACTTGTCAACGGATGATACTCGCCTGTTACTCGACGATGTCGACTTACGGGGGGAGGGTCGCCCGATTGGCGTAGCACAGCAGCAAGTCAACAGCGTCGACTATCATTTTGTAAGTCCGCACTTGGTCCCTGAGACGAAAAGAGCGTTTCAGGAAGGATACGAATCAGACCCTGCTTTCAAGCAACAGTGGTCTAATGGAGCAGGAAAGGAGAAGTTCGTCAAGCACAATGGGCTTCTGTTTTTCAAACAGACGAAAGGCGAAACTGTCTACCGACTTTGTGTGCCGAAGGTAAAAGAGCTTCGCACAAATGTCATGATCGAATTTCATGATGGAAAGACGTCCGCGCATCCTGGAAGTCGACGCACGTACCTGAAAGCAGCGCAATGGTACTACTGGCCGACTATGGACCGCGACGTAAGGGAATACGTTCGCACGTGTGAGACTTGTGCACGATGGAAGTCCAGTAGCCAGAAGAAGAAAGGACTACTGATGCCGATACCAGTGCCAAAGGAATGCTGGGAAGTGGTGTCAATGGATTTTATCACGGGTTTGCCAGTGTCGGAAGGGTTTGATGCAATACTAGTTGCAGTGGACAAGTTGTCCAAGGGAGCGAAGTATGCACCAACGTATTCGACAGCTGACGCGAAGGACACGGCTAAAGTGTTCTTTGATGCAGTTGTTCGGCATCACGGATTGCCGAAGGTCATCATCAGTGATCGCGACTCAAAGTTCATCTCGGACTTTTGGAAGTCATTGATGAAGTTGATGGGTATCAAACTCAGCATGACAACTGCGCACCGAGCTCAGGCAGATGGCCAGACAGAGCGCCAGAACCTCGTGCTCGAAGATGCATTGAGATGTATGATCTCGTATCACGGTGACGATTGGGTTAAGCACCTAGGGACTATCGAATATGCGCATTCGACCCTCGTCAACGCGTCTACGAAGTTTGCGCCATTCGAACTTGACACAGGACGTAAGGTGTCAAACATTGTGGCAGAGGAGTTGAAAGACCTGCTGCAATCGGAGAATGACGTGACGCTCGCGGAGTTCGCGAAGAACTTTGCGAAGGAGCGACAGGAGATCGTAGAACGTGCTCAGAAGAATTTGGAAGAAGCTCAAGCAAGACAAAAGGAGTACTACGATCGCAAGCGCAGACAAATTGTCTTTAAAAGAGGTGACTTAGTGCTGCTCGACACGAAGAACTTACCGCTGAAAACCGTAAACAAGAACACGGAATTGAAGAAAGCGAAATTAGCGGCTAAGAAGGTTGGACCGTTCGTGATTGAACTTATGGTGAACGACAACGTGGCGAAGTTGATACTTCCGCGCACGATGAAACGTCTTAATCCGACATTCAACGTGGAGTTACTGCCCCATTACCAAACGAACCGTGAGGATTTTCCGAATCGACCGATTCCGAAGGCTGTACCTCTAATCTTGGACGAGGACACTGGAGAAGAACTCTACACTGTGGAGAAGCTGCTCAAGAAACGAACTAGACGTCGCAAACGTCAATGGCTCGTGAAGTGGCATGGGTTGCCGGAGCATGAGGCAACCTGGGAAAGCGAAGCGCAGATCAAGCACGTTTCGCATTGGCGTCAACTCCTGGATGGGTATCGACTCCGCCAACGCGAAGTCAACCAGGGGGAGATGTCAGGCCCACCTCTGGCCTGCTGAGCAAGCAAGCCAGAGCGATACGGCGCAAAGACTCTGGCTTGCTTGCTCGCGGCTAGAGGCTTGAAGTTCCTGTGGCAGCTACCCGAGAGGGTCAGCCGTCACAGTGAACATGCATTTTGTAGGAAAAACATGAAAAAGAAACATGGAACATGCATTTAGTAGAAAAGAAATGAAAAGAAAACAAAAAGACGCAGGGTAGCATATAGTCAAGGAAAACCCCAGAAATACGCAAAGAGAGCCCTGTGCTCGCGTAGGAGCACAGCGAGGCATGCATGTTAGGCTAGCAGTAGCAATTCAGTATTAAATAAACCGTCTACCCCGCACATCGACCACAACTACCGCGCTTCTCGACAGGACCAACACTCGCACCCACTTCAACGACAAACACTCTTCGGGCTTGCTCTGGAGTTATTGCTTCTGATGAAAGAGCACGGAATCGACCCGACTAAAGCGTACAGAGGTCACATTATGTCACTGGATAAGGCTGATTTGCATGATCAAGTTCTAAGCACGTTTATGGCTATGTGTCGCGTTGGGCAGACCATACTTGCCCGACTTGAATGCCAGTCGAATAGTATTATGGTACCAATCGCGCAGTCGACGCCGCTTGCGTGCATGTAGCCCAATTCTTAATGCAAGATCGTGTTGTTTGGTTTGGCACCCGGCTCCAACAACAAGTTCGCACATCTTGTTATGTTTCACTTCCTCGGCTTTCACTTCACTGAGGATCTCAAACACACACTTCTCCTGCTTCAAGTGAACAGCCGCCACCAGCGCAGATGTGAATTGCCTTGGGCGGCGTTCACACCCACTATTAGCCCGCATAGCATCTCATAAACGCAGAATACAACCGTTATCCCTCTCGCGCGAACTCACGCCAAAAGCATTTCCGTACAGCTTGGGGTGTACCTGCACGCCCTTGTCCCGTGCATAGTCGAGCACCTCCACGCTTTCCCCTACTGACCCTTCCTTTAGCAGAGCGAAGGCGATGGCACCTGCTAAGGACCGGGTGAGCGTCGCGCCGACGTCGTCCTGGATGTCTTTGAAGATCACTCGAGCCAGGCCCGCGTCGTCCGGAGCGCATTGCAGGATCGTCTTGTAGTCTCTGGCCGTCGCAACGTTCGTCTGGGTCATCACGTGGGGTTTGCGTTTCGGCAGCTGCGAGAAGAATCGACTAGAGACGGGGAGATAATGCAGATTGGTTTGAGGTGGGCGGAACACTCGACTTGCAACACGGAAACGGGGCGGCAAGCAGTGCAGAGACTTGAACTGGGCTGACAACTGACATGGGCCGCGGGGCCCGAGCGCCGACGCCAACGCGCCGCGCCGCCAACATCGGTGGGGGCCTTCCTGGATCTCTCGTTTCTGACACCCTTGTCAATTTGTCACTGCCAGTCCTGCATTGTGGCAAGTTGAAGTTGGCCACCACTCCTAACCATCACTCGTGCATTAAAGCGAAGCACATACATTAACGATGCGCTCTACCCCATTCGTAGCGCTTAGTTCTCGAGCACCACGCGATAGCGAACCGTGCCGTCGCGCACCATTTTGATGCCCTCGTTCACCTTGGCCATCGGCAGCTTCTGGATCACCGCGCGCACGTTCTTCTTGGACGCCACCTCCAGCATGTCCTTGATGTCCTGGATGCTGCCGATGTTGCTGCCCACGAACTTGGCGCCCTTGCCCACCACGCCGAACGCGTTGAACTTGACATCGTCGTTGGGCAGACCTACCATGATGCACGAGCCGCGCACGGCCAAGAAGCTCAGGAACAGCGTGTACGGCATGTTGTCAGCGTTGGCGCAGATCAGCAACACGTCAACTGACCCCTCCGCAGCAGCGGCCTGCTTCTCGTCCGTGTACACGACGAACTCCGTGGCGCCCAGAGCACGCACCTCGTCCTCCTTGTTGGCCGAGCGGGAGAAAGCAACGACGGCGTCGGCGCCCATAGCCTTCGCGAATTGGATGCCGAGGTGGCCCAGACCACCAATGCCCACGACACCTACGCGCTTGCCCGGCTTCACATCAGCCTCCTTCAACGGCGTGAACACCGTCGTACCGGCGCACAGTAGCGGCGCGGCCACGTCCGACGGGAGGTTGTCCGGGATCTTGAAAGCGTACTCGTGAGTCACGCGCACGTAGTCGGCGTAGCCACCGTACGAGTTAGCGCCGTCGTTCTTGTAAGTCGAATTGTATGTCCCGACCTTGCGCTTGCAGTAAGCGTCGTCACCAGTGGCGCACTCCTTGCAGGGGGCCGCGGGGTCCTTGTTCAGGCAGGCCCAAGCTTGAGCGCCGACGCCCACGCGGTCGCCGACCTTCAAGCCCTTCACCTCGTCTCCAGCAAGGGTGACCTCACCAACGATTTCATGGCCAACAACACACGGGTACGTCGTAGGTCTCCAACCGCTCTCAATGGTGTGCAGATCCGAGCCGCAGATACCGCAGTGCGAGATCTTGATCTCCACGTCCTCGGGGCCAAGCGGGCGAGACTGGTACTCCCAACGCCTGACTTCCTCGTTCTTGCCAAAGGCGGCGTAGGCGTGCACAGTTCTCGGGGCGGTCGACATGGTTGTTGCTGTAGTGGTAGTAGCCTTGGTGCTTCGAAGTTGGCAAATCGCAAAGTGAGCGTCGTGGTTGGCATCCCTAGGCGGTCAGAAATACAACATGACCTGCATAATCGGAGAGAGGGATGTTCGACTTTGATTATGCAGTGCAGATACACGAGTTTGCATCAACGTTGTCCGCAGTTCAACGACTGCGGTGGTAGAGCAACCACACTCAGCCGCATCGATACGTCTTCGAATTTCTGTAGACGTGTCCGCTTACAACTTGCGTTCATTGAAAGCCGTTCAAACACTTTCAAAGGTTCCAACAACTGCATTTTTGACAGTATACCCTGAATAGAGGACCGTACTTGTCCAAAACCAGACCATATGTAAAAAAAATGTCAAAAATGTCGAAATTGAGTCTGGCCCCTCATTTTCAGCCCGTCCAAAATGCTGAGGTGGACATCTCGCGCGCTTCGCCGCGCAAGCCTCTGGAGGCCTCCAACCACGCCGTCACGCTCCGCCAGAGGCGCGCTGTCACTCTCACACCCTTTGTCCGCTACAACTTGCCGTTTCCAGGTCGTTCTGTCACCAAAAAACCCTCAAGCAGGTGCGTGTCAACATGTTGCGGCCACTCTGCAACTCCCCAGCCGCTTCTACTCGCAGGCAGCGACCAGCAACACCCTCTCTAGGCCTGCAATGTCCCTGGAAGATCGGGCTCTGGCGAGGGACTATCGGGAGCGACTGGAATCGGCTCCGAACGACGCAGTTCTGGCTCGACTCGTGTTTGAAGACATAAGGGAAGGCGGCGGCACCGCGCTGTCGCAATTTGTAGCATCGAACGTCTTCTGCACTTTGGCGAGAGAGGGCTCAGTGGACGAGTCTCGGGAGGTGGTGCAGTACGCGTGGGGGCGAGGCGTGCGGCTGGATGCCCAGACGGGCTGACCAACTTCGACACGCAGCAATACAAGACGGTGCTCCGTGTGTGGGACGCTATACGTCGGGATGGAGGAGAGGTTGAGCCGTCCTTCCACATCCCAGCATTACTGGCGGCGGCTAATTTGGAGCAAAATGAGCATGTCTTTTGGATTCTGGAATTCATGAAAGCTGCTGATGTAGACGCCGCCAAGGCGTACGGGTACGTGGTGGTTGCTGCGTGTCAACACAAGCGGTACCAACTCGTGCTGCGCGTGTTAGACTACATGCACAGAATTGGTGACGATACTGCGCTTGTCTATCGCACGGCTATCGGATGGGCGGTCAAAAATGGCGAAAATGGCTTTGTATTTGATCTCTTCCGGCACATGGACGATCACGGTGTGAATCGAATAGTGGATACAAGAGCTTCATCGTGTCCTTGCACAAAAATCATTTGTACGAAGAGGTTCTAAACGTGTTCGAGTCAATGAGAAATTCTGGACTCACCTGCGACGGCGAAACGTACGAGGTCATCGTAAGAGCGGCGATTCACTTGAAGAAGCATGACTTAGCGTTGGATTTCCTCGACATGAGAGAACAATTCGCCGCAGCTGAGATTTCGACAGATTTCTTTTGCGGAGTAGTGGGGGCGGCTGTGAAGTCGAAACAGCATGCACTTACGCTGGACATTTTTGATTACATGCACGGGCAGATTCTGACGCATTGCTCGCGTACACTACTGCTGTAAGAACCGCGTTCAAGTCAAAACAGTATGATTTCGTCTTTGATATATTGAAAAAATGGACGAGAACGGTCTGGACGCGAACGAGGAATACACTCACGCTGTGATGTCATTCGGTAAACTGGAGTGCTATGGCCACCTTCTGCGTGCCTTCAAGACTATGCGCGAACTCGGCTTTGAGCAGAAAGAGCTTTTGTGTAAGGCTGCTTTAAGGGCGGTTATCAAGCTGGACAAACACAGCGACGTATTCGAGATCTGCCATAGACCGAGCGGAAGTGAGCACCCATCTGCACGCTTGTACACGTACGCCTTAAAGAAAGCTCGCGCCGCAAACAAGCACGACCTCGTGGACATCATCTTCGGTAATATGAAGCAGGTCGACGCCATTGTGAAGAAGCCCAACGCCGTAGCGAAGAAGCCGACCACAGCCGAATTTCCGCAAGACGTTGCCGCGCCTGAAATTATGGCACGTTGCTTGAAGAATATACCCAATAGGCTTAATGCGTATAGCGCGGCTTTGCAAGTAGCCGGGGTGCCCGATGGCAAGCAAGAGATGGTTCCCAAGATACTAGATCATTTGCTGAAAACCACAACAAATCCCAACGAGGATTATTTGACCATGCTGCGAAAAGCAAAGCGAGCAAAACGGCACGGACTGATAGTGGCTATCACAGATCACGCCGTTGTTAACGGCGTGAACTTCACCGACTCAATGTGCGAAATCATCCTAGAGTTGTGCGCGTGCGAACGACCTGAATACCGCGCTTGGTGTGAGGAGAACAATGCATAGTTGTGGACTTTCCACAACTGAAGACAGCGTCTACTCTCTCGTCAAGTGTGCAGCCAAGATGGACGAGTGGGAGACAGTCATCGACATCATGGCGAGTCTTCAGGACGAAGGCTTCAAACCTACTTTAGCCATGTATACAATGGCTTTAGGTGAATGCTCGAAGCGCGGTCACCTGAACAGGGCGGTTGACATCTACAACTTGATGCCCGAGTCGCTTCGAGCTCAACTATCGAGCAGAAGGAGCTTGCGAGCAGTGCTCCGCGGTCATGCGTACTCTGATAGCAAGGAGATGCAGCTACGCGTTGTGAATATTGTCAACGAGTTCAGTCGCACGATTTCACCGAAGGACTTCAAGACTGTGCAGGAGGAGATGCAGCGTATTATTCAAGATGAAGTGGTTCGGATATCCGCTGATACGACGGCAAAACCTGTCGTTGAACTTGAGGAAGATTCGTCTTCAGGTGCGGCGGAAACTTCGGTCAAGGGGGTACTGGGATATGTTTCTGCGCTCTTCAAGCGCTAGCGTCGCCCCAGCTACTGGTACTTCGTGGGGAGATCAACTAGAGATTCTCTAAGGATAAAAAGTCTTCCCAGGATGAGCAATTGTACGGGTTTGTAAGTCCCACCATATCTTCTTGATAAAACGAAAGACAACTCGTAACAGCCTTCACCGTTTTGGGGTAGGTGATCAAGGGAATTGCCAGCAGATGAAGCAGCAAGCCATGAGTGTGACAACAACACCGAAAATTGCAGGCAATTCTGTCTCGTGCGTTGCACCTATGACTCAGGAACCGACTGAGAAACGTATTGGTGGATGACAAGGGGATGGTGGGATATTCTCCAAGCACCGACATACAGCTTATGAACTCATAGCAAGCGAGCTAGCATGATAACTGCTTCGTATGATCGGCCTCATTGATCGCCTCAGTTGCCGCGTGTGATGTGTGCAGATAAGCAGGGTGTTGATATGATACTAGCAACGCGAAAGATACAACTCAGTTAAGATGCTCACGGATATGGCCACGGTGCCCACCAGCTGATAGTGTCAGGGATGATTGTTAACAAGATGCGCCGTTGAATCTGCCGTCCAGATTCGGCTTTGGTCGTCCCTTAGTTCTCCAGCACCACGCGGTAGCGAACCGTGCCGTCGCGCACCATCTTGATGCCCACATTGGCCTTACTCATGGGCAATTTCTGGATCACGGCGTGCACGTTCTTCTTAGACGCCACCTCCAGCATGTCCTTGATGTCCTGGATGCTGCCGATGTTGCTCCCCACAAACTTGGCGCCCTTGGCGATCACACCAAACGCGTTGAACTTGATGTCGTCATTGGGCAGACCCACCATGATGCACGAGCCGCGCACGGCCAAGAAGCTCAGGAACAGCGTGTACGGCATGTTGTCAGCGTTGGCGCAGATCAGCAACACGTCAACTGACCCCTCCGCAGCAGCGGCCTGCTTCTCGTCTGTGTACACCACAAACTCCGTCGCTCCCAGAGCGCGCACCTCGTCCTCCTTGTTGGCCGAGCGGGAGAAGGCCACCACCGCATCAGCGCCCATGGCCTTGGCGAACTGGATGCCCAGGTGACCAAGGCCACCAATGCCCACGACACCCACGCGCTTGCCTGGCTTCACATCAGCCTCCTTCAACGGCGTGAACACCGTCGTACCGGCGCACAATAATGGTGCGACCACGTCCGACGGGAGGTTGTCCGGGATCTTGAAGGCGTACTCGTGAGCCACACGAATGTAGTCGGCGTATCCGCCGTAGGACATGGCCATGTCGTTCAGGTACGTGTCGCCGTACGTCCACACTTTGCGGGAGCAGTAGGCGTCGTCGCCGCTGGCGCACTCCTTGCATGGGGCCGTGGGGTCCTTGTTCAGACAGGCCCAGGCTTGAGCGCCGACGCCCACGCGGTCGCCGACCTTGATGCCTTTGACCATGTCACCGGCGAGAGTGACCTCACCAACGATCTCGTGACCCACGACGCACGGGTAGATGGACGGACCCCAGCCACTGTCGATGGTGTGCAGATCCGAGCCGCAGATGCCGCAGTGCGAGATCTTGACCTCGATGTCCTCCGGCCCGAGAGGGCGCGACTGGTACTCCCAGGGCTTCACCTCCTCGCTCTTGCCGAAGCAGGCGTAGGCGTGGATGGTTCGTGGGCCGGTCGACATGGTGGATGGGCTGGTGCTTAGTTGCTTGGTCTTCTTGGTCCTTCCGAGTCCTGCGTGGCAGATTCCGGAATGAACTTTGTGAGCGGACACCTTGAAGCAGACCTCGGAAAAAAATATTATTGAATTGCAATTACTGTATTTTTGTGCGGAAATATGTACTATTGGACCCCAAGGTCTCCAGTACAATTATTACTGAGACAGGAAAAGCAGTAACAGATTGGATTTCCACAGTAGTAGTATCATACATTTTGCAATAGAAAAATAATTGCAATAAATATGTATTACTGATCATGAAATTATTGAAATTATTATTATGGAATTTGAAACTTTGCAATTCAATACTATACTGTATTTTCCGAGGTCTGCCTTGAAGCTGTGCTTCACATAGTTTGAATCACATTGCGATACTGTACCAAGCAGCACTTCTAAAAGTCGGGACATACAAAAAGAAAGCGAAAGGGATGCGCGACACAGCCACTTCAACGTACGCCAGCCAGTCAATAGACCTCGAGGTCAGAAGCTGCCTACCCTGCACGGTAGGGCCTAGCTGCCCAAGCACAACCTTTGTTCCCTTTTCCGCCTGCTACTGATCGAGAGCACCATGACGATGACACGAGCTCAGCTACTCCCTTTATTCCACTACGGCTAGCACAATACGAAAGATTCCGAGTTGGACGATCGGATTCTGATTAAATGGGCAGATCGTGATTTTCGTGCAGTGAAAGTGACGGTGAAACTTAGTACGCGGTACCCAAGCGCCTGGAAGTTGTCCAAAATGGCGTGGTCCGCGTCTTCATCTTCGTCACTATCAGGCAATGGATCGAAGTGATGACGCGCGCGCTTGCTCGCGCGTAAACTCTCCAGCTCCTGGAGCTGTAAGAAACCCCGACGAGCATTGCGCCTCTCTTCCGAGGCTTCCTCGGGACGAAGAGAGCTCGAAGTCGGGCCAGAGCGGGCTGAAGAAAGCGAGGATCGGGTGCTGGGAGTGGAGCGAGCCATGATGATCGGTAGCGAGATGGGATTTTGAAGAATGACATGCAGCGACTGAGTGAAAAGCAGAGAGAATTCGCGCGATTCGTGCACGCACGAAGGAGACGACCAAGTGAACGACTGATCATATCTTCTCAGCTCTTTCAATATCGATCCCTTGGTCAGCTCTCGGCCGAGAGATGAATACCCTAAAATGTCGCACCTTCGTTTTCCCTGATTGCACAGCTTAATGCTGCTCATGACTTCATTCAGGCGCATGTATTGTAGTACACGAATTCTCCGTGACCTAATCACGTTTAGTTCTCGAGTACCACGCGATAGCGAACCGAGCCGTCACGCACCATTTTGATGCCCTCGTTCACCTTGGCCATCGGCAGCTTCTGGACTACCGCGCGCACGTTCTTCTTGGACGCCAGCTCCAGCATGTCCTTGATGTCCTGGATGCTGCCGATGTTGCTGCCCACGAACTTGGCACCCTTGCCCACCACGCCGAACGCGTTGAACTTGACATCGTCGTTGGGCAGACCCACCATGATGCACGAGCCGCGCACGGCCAAGAAGCTCAGGAACAGCGTGTACGGCATGTTGTCAGCGTTGGCGCAGATCAGCAACACGTCAACTGACCCCTCCGCAGCAGCGGCCTGCTTCTCGTCCGTGTACACAACAAACTCCGTCGCTCCCAGAGCGCGCACCTCGTCCTCCTTGTTGGCCGAGCGGGAGAAGGCCACCACCGCATCGGCGCCCATGGCCTTGGCGAACTGGATGCCCAGGTGACCAAGGCCACCAATGCCCACGACTCCCACGCGCTTGCCTGGCTTCACATCAGCCTCCTTCAACGGCGTGAACACCGTCGTACCGGCGCACAATAATGGTGCGACCACGTCCGACGGGAGGTTGTCCGGGATCTTGAAGGCGTACTCATGAGTCACGCGCACGTAATCGGCGTATCCGCCGTACGAGTTAGCACCGTCGTTCTTGTAGGTGTCGTTGTACGTCCACACCTTGTGCGCGCAGTAGGCGTCGTCGCCGCTGGCGCACTCCTTGCATGGGGTCGCGGGGTCCTTGTTCAGGCAGGCCCAGACCTGCGCGCCGACGCCCACGCGGTCGCCGACCTTCAAGTCCGTCACCTTGTCACCGGCGAGAGTGACCTCACCAACGATCTCGTGGCCAACAACACACGGGTAGGTAGACGGACCCCAGCCGCTCTCAATGGTGTGTAGGTCCGAGCCGCAGATACCGCAGTGCGAGATCTTGATCTCCACGTCCTCGGGGCCAAGCGGACGCGACTGGTATTCCCAGGGCTTGATCTCCTCGTCCTTGCCAAAGGCGGCGTAAGCGTGCACGGTTCTCGGGGCGGTGGACATCGTTGTTCTTGGATATAGCTGCTGCGAAGGTGGCAAATTGCAAAGTGAGCTTTGCTGATCAGCGTGTGGTGTTCGAGGCTGCTTGCGTATGGCAAGCTGCCTAGCTAATCGATGACGTGGACAGGGAAGTTGATCCAATCCATGTACCAGTTGATCATGATCACCAGATGACTGATCACACGCAGACAAGGATCTCTGTGTTTTTGCAGACCTCCGCCTGCGTGCCTACAGCCTTGCTTGCAGAGAACATAGGGCTCCTGAACACGTTCGTGTGTTCAAGGAGGTTGACATGTATTCTATGTGAAAGTGTGCGTTCGAAACGTTGGATACCGTGAACTGCATAATCGCCGTCGACATGAATACTCACCCGCATAATCCTTGTCAACAGGAGAAACGTTATCGAGGTCAAACGATCCCCCTTGCGTGAGGATCTTCACTCAGAAAAGTGAACATATCATGCAAGCAGCGATTGCCACGCGTCGGTTAACTGTGGAATTTCCTGTAAACACCGGAGAGCCAAGATTTTGACCGAAGCTGTGCTTTTGTCAGGATCTAAAGTCACCACACGACCGTGCCGAAATTCAGCAGCTGCTGTAGTACAGATGCTGAATCTTGGAACTGCCGCCAACGGCGGCGCCATCGGTCAGCCAGTGGAGGACAGACAATATCTTCTACATAGTGTCGCATTCTGCAAGATGAGTGTGCTTGCATAAATGGATCGCCGCTTAATGGCAGCCGAGGCTTTGGCCGTTCCCTTGGTCATGCAAGTTGCATATGACGCGACCGAAATGGGGTCTGGGGTGAGGATCGACCATATCCGAAACGAAACATTGGCTGATGCAGACTGAGTACCGGGCGCAGTCAATGGACAGCAAGTGACACCGTTGATGTAAAATTGTTTTTATGCCTCAATCTTTTTGGGTGCGATTTACAGGTATTGCCAGGAGCGATGAACGCAGATCGCCCTTTTCCCCTCACAAGAACGTCGTGAAAGACCTCCTGTGTTGTTTAGAGGCATCCTCGGTTTTCTGCTCCTCGTTTTCGTATTTCTGTTCGTCGTTCTCGTCTCGCTCGGCCTCTTTGATCTGCTGCCGAAATTTTACTATAAAAATGCACCAAAAAGTTAACTCCCGACGATCTTTAAGAAAAAGGAAGAAAAAAGCGCTTGCCGACAGGACCGTAGCTCATTAATCCGCACTCGACGTTAGGACCATTCAGTCCACTACCGGACCAGTTGTGCGACGAGGACATCACCTGCCGTCCGTCGAATATCGCCACTTTCCAATGACACAGATTCACACTGTGATAAAACTTGAATACCAGCGTCAAACACTTCATCATGCATTCAAAACTTGTCCCTCAAGCTTGGGCCAGGTCCGTCACCAGCCTCAATTTCAGTCCCTTTTTCGCTTTCTCAATGATCTCATCAGTACATGTAGCCCCTTTATGTGTTAAAATGAACATGCCCACGCAGATCGACTCCGTAGCCTCTCGAATGTACTGCAGCACCCTCTCTCCCTCGCCCGAAAACCACCAGTCGACAATCGCCGAATTCAGTCGCTTCTCCACTTCGGTCCTCATCCATGAAAATGTCCTGCACCCAATGCCTACGGTAACGTTGCCATCTCGCGAACTGCTCTCGGCGCAGTCCACTTTGACGTTTCTTTGCAGACTTTTGCCTTGATCGTAGCGATTGCGAACCTTGAGCGGCCTCGTCGCGTTCCCGCCGAAACTCTCACCAAGTTGCTTCGAGCAAATTTCGCGCGCCTCCACCAGCGTGAAAAGTATCTGCGCCAAACAGGATAACTAGCAGAAAATCAACGTGTGAGCACATTAAAATTTAATGTTAGCACATTTAATGTGCTAACACGTTGATTTTCTTCTAATTTCAAACGGTGTGTCCCACATTAATAAGACGAGACAGGTAACCTTGTAGAATCCGATCGCTGATTTCATCTGGTTTCGCAGGTTTCTGTCGGAATTGCTACCACTTTAGGCAGGGGACCAGAGCTCACGCGAGGGTCACGGGACTCAGAAAAAAACTCCTGCAGCGTCATGTCGGCCGCCCCGCGCACCATCAAGGCGCTCGCCTGCTTCGGCAAGAGCGAGCCCGTGCAGCCCTGGGAGTACGAGTCGCGCCCGCTGGGCCCGGAGGACGTGGAGATCAAGATCTCCCACTGCGGCATCTGCGGCTCGGACCTGCACGTGATCGACAGCGGCTGGAAGCCCACGCTGTACCCGTGCGTGGTGGGCCACGAGATCGTGGGCGAGGTGACGCAGGCGGGCCCCGACGTCGCAGAGCTCAAGGTGGGCGACCGCGTGGGCGTCGGCGCGCAGGTCTGGGCCTGCCTCAACAAGGACCCCAAGGCTCCGTGCAAGGACTGCGCCAAGGGCGCCGACGCCTACTGCTCCGGCCTCGTGGGCACCTACAACTCCACGTACAAGGACGGCAGCAAGACCTACGGCGGCTACGCCGAGTACGTGCGCGTGCTGGGCGCCTACGCCTTCAAGATCCCCGAGAGCATCCCGTCGGACGCTGCCGCCCCGCTGCTGTGTGCCGGCACGACGGTGTTCACGCCGTTCAAGGAGGCGGGAGTGAAGCCCGGCGACCGTGTGGGCATCGTGGGCATCGGTGGCCTCGGCCACCTGGCTATTCAGTTCGCCAAGGCCATGGGCGCCGAAGCCGTGGTGGCCTTCTCGCGATCCGCCAACAAGGAGGCGGAAGTGCGCTCACTCGGCGCGGACGAGTTCGTCAACTACTCGGACCCCGAGCAGGCGAAGGCCGCGGAGGGATCTGTCGACGTCCTGCTCGTGACGGCTGATGCCGATGGCATGCCGTACCAATTGTTCCTGAGCTTCCTCGCGTCGCGCGGCACGTGCATCATGGTTGGGCTGCCCAACGACGAGGTCAAGTTCAAGCCCGCCCAGGTCGTCATGAAGGGCGCCAAGTTCGTGGGCAGCCACATCGGCAGCATCCAGGACGTCAAGGACATGCTGGCGCTGGCGGCGGAGAAGAACGTGCGCCCCGTGATCCAGAAGATGCCCATGAGCAAGGCCAACGAGGGCATCCAGATGCTGCGCGACGGCAAGGTCCGCTACCGTGTTGTGCTCGAGAACTAGAGGGGTAGTGTAGCTGATGGAAATGGTAAGAACGCATCGTAGTTCAATACTGCTTTCATTGTATCGCAATTATCAGAGCAGTGATACTGCTTGCCTAATCTGTTTCGACGTCGTTGGTGGTGGTGGTGCTGCTGTCTTCGATGGCGTAGTTCGGCTTCCCGATGTACACGTACATGAGGATCGCGATGATAACTGTGACTACAGCGGCGATAAGTGCTGGGTTTTGCCGAACTCGAGCCACCAGCGCAGCGATCTTGCCCGTCTCGGCCGTGTCAGCAGGCTTGCTGCCTCCCAGCTTTGAGTACAGCTTCCTCTCTAACGCCTTCTGGTCGCGTTTCTTTTTCTTGAGCTGCACCAGCAGCTGACGCACCTTGGCGTTCTTCGGCTCGATCTCCAGGGCCTTGCGCAGGAACATGTTGGCCTCATCGAACTCGTTCTGGTCCAGCGCGATCTGGCCGATGCGGTACATGGCCTTGACGTTGGTCGGGTCCAGCTGCAGCACCTCGAGGCTCGACTGGCGCGCCTCCTTGTACTGCTTGAGCTTGTGCTGCACGTTGCCCACGTTGTTGCCCAGCGCGATGAGCAGCTCCTTACACTGCGCGGCGTCCTCCTCCGAGTGCTCCCACGTCTCCAGCAGCTTGAGCGCGCGCTTGTACAGCTTGGCCGCCTGCTCGTAGTTCTTCTCCTTGAAGTAGCGGTTGCCGCTCTCCTTCTTCTGCGTGGCCTCGACGATCAGCTCCTGGGAGCTCATCTCGGCCGTGATTTTCTTCCCCACGCGGCAGAGCTCCACCACGAGCTTCATCTCGGCGCTGGGAGCCACGTGCGGCTCCAGCCCCACGTCCCCGTAGGCGAAGCGGGCGTCGCAGCGCACCTCGCAAGTTTCTCCCACGTGCATCATCTTGGCCACCAGCTCCAGTGCTGCGTCGCATCATAGCTAAAGGTTAGCTAACAGCACAGCAGCATCCACTAGGATACTATCCCAATTCGTAGCGGAATTGTGTCAAAACGCCGTACCGGGCATCACCTCGCCGTCTCCGATGCGGAACTTCCTGGTCTCGTCGGTCGCCACCTTCTGCCCGGACTTGAGCACCCACGTCGAGTACTTGACGCCCACTTCCTCTCCGAATTCTGCAGCAAAGGAGAGGCGACAAAACAGTCAGCGATGATACTTTACCGGACGGAGCGATACCTCGGCGGGGGCAACGCCCCCGGAGACGGGGCCTGCGCGAGCGCGGTACCTGCTTGGATGCCGTCCGTGTTGACCGTCAGCATCTTGCGGAAGATGCCCCCGCTGCCCAGGACGTCGTCGAACCCCTCGCGCTCCGACTCACTGATCGTCACCATCGTTTGCTTCGTGTCGAAATGCCAAAATGGACCGAAATGGGAATTCATCAAATATGAGACATGTTTGATTATGGTAAAAAAAAAAATCGGGTTTTGACAAAGGCATTCTTGTACTCGAAACAAATCCGAACTACTCGAAATCCACTTCCACTTTATGATCTCAAGAAAAAGTAGCAAAACTTCAACGAAAACGGTTTGCCAAAAGTGACCTCGAAACGCCTTGGGCCGGGAGGGTCGCTTGCCATTCCCGAACCAGCCTTCCGACTCGCAACCCCGCTGCCATCTTCTCAGATGGATGGCAACTAGAGATCACCCTCTTCCAGGCCAGATCCCCCACCTCGACGAGCTCATCGAGGAATCTCCCAGACAGCAGAGTCCGTCCACCAGCGGTTCGACCAGCCCCGCCTATCGTTTGATCCCAAGCTCGAAACCCCCTGAACCCCCCGTGTCACCGAGGCAGCAGCTGATGGCCTCTCGCCCACCTGCTCCTGTTGGGTCGACGTCTGGTTCGCTCGAAAATGGCGAAGCTCCTTCGTCGTCACAGGGTGGCAGCACTTCCAGCCTTTCGAGTGATGAAAGCAAGTCTACAGTAGCGGGTAGTACAGGTAACGCTTCGGTTGTAGCTGAAATGAAGCGGACAGCTTCGTCGCCGTCTCCTCGACCCCCATCGCAGCAGTCAGGGCTGGCGGATCAGAGTCCACGCACTGCGTCAGCCCGAGTGAAATCTCCCAGAGAAGAAGCAAACGCTGCTACCAGCCCGGTAGTAGTGAAGCAGTCCGACAACTGTGCTGCACCCGCTCAGCCGTATCGTCGACAAACCACGGCGAGAAATGATAGTAATCCACGAGTTGGTGGTCGGATGTCTCGACAATTCGGTTCTAGCCATGCTGTCAGGGAAGGAGAAGTTACCTCGCAGCAGACTGCTCCCAATGGCAATGAAGAAGAAGGTGGAGGAGACACGGATGAATTGACCTTCACGCTGCCCGAATTGTCGAAAGAAGGCGATGAAACTGGCCGTACGGTGAGGGAGACATGGCCCACGGATCATGTCATGCTGCTCTACATGCTGTCGAGGTATGCAGTGTGTGCTCGCACGAAGGAGGACAAGGAGTCTTGGATTCGACAGATCCCTCTGCTCGTCTTGATGTACGAAGGTATCGCTGCAGGATCCCTCAACTTCGACTACGCACCAGCAGCGATGGTCATCGCGCAAGAAGGACGACCGAAGCGCATTTGGATTAACACTACCCAAGACGGCAAGTCAGCGATTGACGATCTGCGTGAGGCGAACCTCATCAATGGTCTGAAGCTCTCTACGAAGGATTATCACTCCGTGACGGCATTTCAGGTGTCGTTCAGAGGCCTCCAGCTTCTGTCCCAGGTCAGCAAGGAGTTGAAGGCTGATGTTGACGCCTTTATCTTTGCCCCGAAGCCTTACCGACGTGAACTTCTGAAAATCCGCTATATACCGATCAAAGACCCGCCGGACCTCTCCACTACCATTGAAGCTAGTGGGCCGGCATGGATGTTCACCAAGGGCAGTGATAAGCACCTTACTAGTGCTCCAAGTGGGGCTATTCAGAGCGCAGATGAAGAAGAACCCGAGTTCAACGAAGAAGGTCGCTTCATTTTAGAGTCGATCGGGTACTTCCGATATTCAGGAGTGACCGAGACGGAAGATGTGTCGTACGTGTCCAGCCCCTTTGTCCCGCAGTGCGTTCGAAGCCTCGAGGCGTACCAGCAATTGTCCTCGAATGCACACCGAGCTTTAGAGGCTGCGAGCGGACAATCCAATATTCGTGACACGCTGTCGGAAGCGATAGCACTCGCCAATCCGGTTTGTCTTGTAGGCGAGTGGATTCCGTTTGGGTCAAACCAAATCGTCGCGCTGAATGAGCGGCTGGGGTCAATGGATCGATGCCAAGGGGGGCTTTTCACGTCCCTAATCGATAATCGCCCCACGGATACTCAATTTGAAGTGCCTCCGGGGTTAACGGAGGTTCGTATTCTCGACTACGATCCAGTGCGATACATCAACTTCGAGGCCGAGATTAATTTCCCAGAAGACGACGGAATCGTGCAAGTTGAAAACTTCGGCATTCATCTCAACGTAGACGGAACCATTTTCTACGGGATCAAGGTTGACGCCATCTTGGACAAACGAGCGGACCGTATTTCCGTCGACTTGCTGTCGCGTTTGCTGGTTGATATTCACCAGGATTCGTCCGAGGTCATGGATGACTTGCTATCATCCTACCAAACGAGTTTGCTGGACATGGTGTTCCTCGGTGATATTGCGAATCGCGGCAAATTTAACATGATCATGGCAGACCAAATTGATCCGTTCATGCCCGGCCTGGAATATATGGATCGGGGCGACTTCGAGAACGAGCTGAAGCAGGTATTGGGCGATATTCACTGTGCCTACGATATCGGTGAGGACAGCGTGCTAATCGTCGGGAGAGATGGCATGCTGATCGCCGGC
Organism: Phytophthora cinnamomi; assembly: GCF_018691715.1. Lineage (NCBI taxonomy): Eukaryota > Oomycota > Peronosporomycetes > Peronosporales > Peronosporaceae > Phytophthora > Phytophthora cinnamomi. The sequence goes on along the minus strand of NW_027150938.1, from coordinate 213,236 downwards.
TCAGCCTGCAAGCGCTTCGAGAAAGTTTTCATCTCGTACTTCTCGTTGCTGTGTCGCGAGATGTTCTTGCGTAGCTTCTTCACGCGCATTTTCGTGCTGGAAGAGCTGCTGAAACATATCCGAGAGCTCATTTTCCGTGCAAAAGAAGACCCGCATCATCTCATCACGATCCGAGCAAAGTTGAACGAGGCGACGAACGACCTCATTCTTGTACGTGTTTTTATTGCTAACGGCTCTCAGTGTTCTTGCCATACTCACTTTTATTGTCGTGGTTTTATTGCTTCAGTTCACAGATACGCTGGGTTATCTGCTAGAGTCGCTGGAGTTCGTGAAGATTCCTCAAAAATCACCGAACGCGTCCGAAGAAGAAGAGTCGATCTTCAGCTACCTCGACCTGAAGAAGCAGCACCACGACATTCTCCTTCGCGCGCGCGATTTAGAAAAGCTCGTGCACGGTGCAAAATACGAGGTTGTTAACTTGCGGCAAATGGCTGAGGTGCTCAACACCTCCGAGCTCGAAGATATTTTCAAGACTGTCGAAGGCAACACCAAGGTGCTCGCAGACTCCTCGCTGGCGGTGGAGCAATGTGGTTCGTCGCTCGAGTTAGTGCAGGTGCTCCTTGCAGGCAGCTTCGCGTTCACGCTCCTGGATCGAATTCCCGGTGGAACCTTAAACGCAGAGATGCCTGAATGGGTGGAGGCTGCTTTTGCGAAGACTATCATCGACGTGCCCTTGCTGTTCTTCGTGCTGAATATTATCTGGATGGCTGGATGCATCTACGCTTTAATCCGCTACAAGAAGAAACGAAGTCATGAAGCGGAGTTCGGCCGGCGAACTCTGCGAATCAAAGTGAACAAAGCCATCGACATTGATAATTTCGAGTTGTTCCTCGGGACGCGCGTGCTGGACAAGCAAGAGAGCGTGTCCCAACTCGCGTCGGAAGTACGCCGCGTCGTCTGGAAAGATCTCGGTCTTCAAGCCTGCGATGACGAGCACGCTCATCCGCGCAGAAGCGTAGCCTACGCGAAGGGCGTCCCTGTTTCGTGGAAACACAAACTTATGGACATGTTTGAAGCCGTGTCGAGTAAGTGGCGGCCCAAAGCTCGCACTAGCCGAGGTGCAACCGGTGCAGCGGGTGCTATGGCCGGAAATGCGGTATCACCACTTAGCGCTGGGGCTGCTGGCATGCTGGATCCTGGCATTCCCGTCGAGGTTGAAGTCGAATATGACAGTCGTTACGGCTTCCTGCTTTTCGTCACTTTCAACTTTCACATTCGAGAGAAGGTGATCCCATTAGCTCAAAAGCTGCGCATCTGCTTCACGCAACTAAAAGAGCGGATTCGCCTCGGAGGGAGGACGGCACCGAAGCCGAAGCGCGTCCCAGATGAAAGTTCATGCCCTCGAAACGAGACGCTTGTCATGGAGCAAGAACTTATGAGCTGGTTCGCAAGGGAGATGAAGCAACACGGCGTCGTCAAGAGCGTAGAGACGTTTCTGAGCTCGCTTTAGGGGTGTAGATTGACTGGCGCAAAGCAAATTCTTCACGTTGTGCACTTTGATGGGCATCCATCATCTCTTCAAATGAAGTAGATTTCTTTCAGATTGATGGGGAACTTCGTAAGCACACTCGCTGGCAGTGTTTTTCATTCCACCACTTTCGCAGTCGACCGCACTCCAAAGCAGCTTCAACAAAGATGACCAAGACGAAAAGTAATTTGTTCACGCACGTCAAGGCTCAAGAAGAGCGCAAGCTTGTTGACAAGCTGCGTGACATCGGTTTCGGGCAGTACATTGAGCTGCCGCAGATCGCCGTCATGGGCGACACCTCCAGTGGAAAGTCCTCCCTGCTGTCAGCTCTGTCGGGCGTCTCGTTCCCGTCCTCTGACCAGCTCACGACGAGGTGCCCCACGCAACTCGTCCTCACTCGCGCCGATACTTTTCATGGCACCGTTCGTCTCGTTCGATTCCAATCGAGCACCAACGGTGGGAATAATGACGACGGCGAAGAGAAGGAAGAGCTGCACCGACTGGAAGACGTCCCCGACGCCATCACCAAACTCACCCAGAAATTGGTCGACGAAGGCCAGTACATCAGTGACGACCAGATCGTGGTCGAGATGTGCGGCCCCGACCTGCCGAATCTCACGCTCACCGATCTACCGGGGCTTGTCCGCACGGTTGGTGACCATGAGGACCAGAGTATCATCCCGAGGGTGCGGCAGATGGTGGACCGGTACATGCAGCAGGAACGCACCGTGATCATCGCCGTCGTACCGGCCAACGTGGATATGCACAACACGGAGATCTTGCAGGCGGCGCAGGAAGCTGACCCGAACGGAACGAGGACAATCGCTGTGGTGACGAAGGTGGATTTGGTGGATGCCGGCGCGGAGTTGGCGGTGCACGAGTTACTCCTGAACAAGAAGAAGCGCCTGCGTCTGGGCTACCACGCAGTGAAGTGCCGTAGTCAACGCGAGTTGACCAAGGGTACGACTATCGAGAAAGGTGTGGCGAACGAGTTGGCATTCTTCGGTCAGCACGAGTACTGGCGTAAGCTTCCGACACAGTTGTGGGGAGTGCCGAGGTTGAGCGAGCGGTTGGTGTCGATTCTGCAGGACAACATTCGTCGTTCACTGCCCAAGGTGATCACGGAGATCAGTGCTTTGATGGCCGAGACGCAGAAGGCACTGTCGAGTTTGGGCACTCCGCTAGATTCTCCAACTGCCCAGCGCCAGCAGTTTGGCAAATGGGCCGACCAGTACTTGCGCTTGATGGAAGCGGCGATGTCGGGGCAGTACGAGCTGCTACCTGCTCCGTCCTCATCTCCAAGGGGAGACGAGAATGAGATTACTGGTAAACGTCACGGTGAAATGAACGCCCGACTTCGGGCGGTGCTTTGCGTGGAGGAGGCAGCTCATCAGGCCGGAGTGAATGAGACGAAGGACCATGTCCTTGGCGTCGACGCTAGGAAGCCGCAAGAAGAAGTCGCTGTCGGAGACGCGGTGCTCATTGAGATCAACGGTCAGTGGCGCTGTGGACAAGTGAAAGAGATCAACCGGACCGACATTTGCTGCGTCGAATTCGACAACCAGTGGTTGTCCAAGGAGCGTTGGCGCTTTGATGAACGCGCAGTGCTGAAACAATTCATTCGCGAAAACCGAGGCGATGAACTCGCCATCTTCCCGTCGTACCAAGTCTTCTGCAACCTGTTCCGCCAGTGCGTGGACAAGTGGGGCCCACCAGCGCAGCAGCTTTTTCGCGCCTATCAGAGCCAAACGAAACTGGTGTCGGACTACGTAGCCGGGGAGATCCACGCTACCTCTCGAGTGGTGCAGTTCATCAAGAGCACGTCGTCCGATGTGCTTGATCGCGTGGTCGAGTCTGCCAGAACAGAGGTGACCAGCCTGTTGCACGCGGAAGGCCGTCCATACACGCAAGACAAGCGTCTGTTTGCAGACCTGGACCAGCAGCGTCTGCGAGCTGTTCAGGAGCACGTGAAGGCCTCGGTACCCGTCCATCCGGGCGGCAAAGTCCTACTCACTGATGTCATGAAGGCCATGGAGGCGGTTACAATCTCGACCGAAGACCGCGAGGCACTGGAGATGCAGGTGGCGCTGCAGGCGTACTTGGACGTGGCGGTGCCGCGCTTCGTGGACGCGATTCCGATGCGGCTGAACGACTTGGTGCTGCGCAGTTTCGTCGCGGAGATGACGGACGAGCTGAACGGGCTGACGGACGAGAAGCTCGCGCGCTTGATGCAGGACCCGGTGCACAAGGTCGCCGAGCGCAGCCAGCTCAAGGAGGAGCTGGCCTGCCTGGCCAACGCCAAGAAGGAGATCGAGCTGGTCTGCTAACGTCAAGAGGTCGTCACCGTCGTCTGGCAAGTTGAAGGCACTCTCTCCGTGTCCCTCGCTTTAGTGTTGTTCTTAACCTTAAAAAAACCTCGAGGTTTTATATCCCCCTCTCTCTCATCATATCGCAAGCTGTAGGCCAGGTTGTCGTACTTAGCGCGCGGCCTGGCCGTTGGTTGGTCGAGGAGCTACGCCGCGCGTTGCGGCTTGACGTCCCGTGCGCCATTCGAGTTCGCTCTCAATCCCCGAAGCTTCTTCCCGCACTCGCATCCTCTATAAACACCATGGGCGCTCCACCTCCGGCTGGCGAAGAGAAGGTCGTCGTTCTGCGTACGGTGGGCGGCGAGGTTGCCCCCGCTTCGGCGCTAGCCCCCAAGGTCGGCCCGCTCGGTCTGTCCCCCAAGAAGATCGGCGAGGACATCTGCAAGGCCACCAAGGACTGGAAGGGTCTGAACGTGACGGTCAAGCTCACGATCGTCAACCGCCAGGCCACGGTCACGCTGATCCCCAGCGCCTCGTCGCTGCTGGTCAAGGAGCTCAAGGAGCCCCCGCGCGACCGCAAGAAGGTCAAGAACATCAAGCACGACGGCAACCTGTCGCTGGACCAGGTCATCGGCGTGGCACGCGTCATGCGCGAGCGCTCCATGGCCCGCACGCTGGCCGGCACGGTCAAGGAGATCCTGGGCACGGCTTCGTCGCTCGGCTGCACGGTCAACGGCGAGGCCCCCACGGAGATCCAGCGCCTCATCACCGAGGGCGAGCTGGACATCCCGGAGAACTAAGCTTGACGCACTGGAAGGACCTTTTTGCAGATGGACTCTACGCGGACGTGTAGAGGTTAAGGCGGAGGCTTGCTGACGCCCGACCAATACGACCCTGGGAACCTTTTTGCAGAGCGAAGACGTGCGTTGCGAGTTGGATTTGTGACTGTGGAGTGCAGGTGGCGGGACCGGCGGTAAAGGTATTGAGGACTGCGTGTGGATGTGTGCATGTGTGTATTTATGTGTGGGGATTTGTGCTGCCGATGATCGCCAATTCAACATACTTTAATATACTCTGATCCGGAATGAGGACAAAGTACAACAAGTTGAGGCACACAGATCCCCCCCACGTAACTGTTGAGCCTTGTATTTTGTGGTGACTGTAGCTAAGTTGTCGATGAATTAAGGAGTGTGATGTCTAAACATGCAGTTGAATTGTGGTTACTTTGGACTTGCTTTCATTTTCCTTGTTCATTGCATGAGACGCTCAAACTGTGGTGTGGGTCTAGCCGAAGATGATGGAGCTCGCGCCGGCACCGTGCTGCTTCTTTCGTGCCACTTGCGGGTGGAAGCTCTCGTTCGAGCGCTTGTTAGCTGTGTCGCTCTCGGCCTGGACGTTGCCAGTCGTACTCACGGACTCGATGTCGTTGATGCCCTGTGCCTGGAGGTTGGCACGGATGGCCTCGACGTTGCCGGCGGCGATGCCGATGTCGTCCTTGACCTCTTCGATCGTGTGCGAGCCGTCGGCGTGCTTCACGAGCACGCGACGGCAAGTGGTGTTGGCCGACCAGCCCTCGCCGCCACTGATGTGCCAGGCGTTGCGGATCACGAGCTCAAAGTAGTCGTCGTCGTCGATGGACGCGCTCACGTTGGCGTAGTAGCGCACAAACTCGCTCGGGTGCACCTTACCGTCCTTCTCGCCGCCATCAAACGTGTCCAGGAACTCGAGCAGCACCTCGTCCTCGGTCTTGCGGCCCTGCAGCACATCGGGGTGCTGCTTGGCGCTGTACTTGGCCTTGATGTCGTTGAGGTCCACGACGCCGCTTCCATCCGCATCCAGGATCTTGAACGCCGTCAGAACCAGCTGCGTGCGGCGCTCGTTGAGCTCACCGCGCACAGCCAGCAGGAACTCGTCAAAGTCCACGCCGCCCGAGTTGTTCGTGTCAATGAAGTGGAACAGCTCCTCCACCTCCTTCTCGCTCAGCTCCAGCGCGTGCTCGCTGACAGCCTTGCGGAACTCGTCCAGACTCAGCGAGCGGTTGCCGTCGTCGTCAATGATGCGGAACTTGCGTCCCAGTCCGCAAATGCCTTTGGCTCCGTGCTCGTAGAGCGAGTCCCTCAGGATCTCCAGCGACTGCAGCACCGTCTTGGACCCGCGCAGCAGCGTGGCGGGCAGCACGTTGCCGCGACTTACCTCGAAGTGCCTCTTCACGGGCGCGCCGGACGCCGGGTGGGCGATGGGGCCAGCGAAGCCGCCCAAGTTGATGAGCGGCACCACGCCCTCCGCGAACTCGGCCCCCCAGCCGCCACGGACCTTCACGGAGGCCACGCGGGGCTCTCCGACGAACACCGCGTGCACCACGGGGCGCACGTTCTTGACGCTGATCTTGATGAGGCTCTGCGTGAGCGCTGTGCTGAGCGCCGCGAACTGCGCGTCCTGCGTGCTGAGGAAGCCGAAGCAGATGACGCCGTCGAAGCCGCCGAGCTCCGTGAGCTTGTTGGCCGCGTACGGCAGCTGCTCCAGCGACGCTACCGTGAACGTCTCGGCGATCACGGCCTCCGCCTGCGCCTGCAGCTTGGCCAGGCAGTTCTGCGCCGCCGCGTCCACGATCTCCGCGTCGCTGCTGGTCTTGAGCAGCGCCACGCGCAGGGCGCCGACGGGCTGAGCACCCGCAGCCTGCGTCTGAGTCTGCGTCTGAGTCTGGATCTGCTCGGGAGCGGGAGGCGGCGACTCCATCGAGGCGTCTGGCTGCTGCTGCTCTTGCTGCTGCTGGTTGAAGCGCTTGCGGCCCGTGGGCGCCGGCGCTGAGTCGTCTCCGAAGCTCCAGTTGGAGCCGCCGCCCGGAGGTGCGTGCACGCGCGTGGTGGGGCGCTTGAGCTCGCCCATGTCGGTGCTGGTGAGCGTCGACATGGCCGCAGGTGCTGGAGCTCGAGTCCTGGCTGCTGGATAAAGGGGGAATGCCGCGGATCCTTTCGCTATGAGAAAATGCGGGCGTGTGATTGGCGGAAAAGATAGACATGGGTACAGTTTTCGGCAACACTTGCGTCAATCGCACTGGAATCGACTTTGAAGCGAGCGAAGTGAAGTGAAGGCGACAAGGGGCGTAGGCTGACCGTGCACTCGAACTATGTAATCTCTGATTCATTGGCTTACTGCAGAACCCTGCACCTGCAGTAGCGGAGCATCGCACCAGCAGTGTTGCTTCCTCTCTCGCCGCTTAGTGCCGCCGTCTGCTACACGCTGGGCCAGTGTCTGCCTGCAACTTCTACTTGGATCCCTTGAATCCGCCGAGCTGCACCAAGGACACGACGCCCTCCGCGAACTCGGCGCCCCATCCCCCCTTGATCTTGACCGACGCTACGCGCGGCTCGCCAACAAACACCGCGCGCACCACGGGGCGCACGTTCTTGACGCTGATGTCGATGAAGCTCTGCGTCAGAGCGGCGCTCAGCGCCGGGAACTGCGGCTCCTGCGTGTTGAGGAAGCCGAAGCAAATGACGCCGTCGAAGCCGCCGAATTCCGTGAGCTTGTTGGCCGCGTACGGCAGCTGCTCCAGCGACGCCACCGTGAAGGTCTCGGAGCTCACGGCCTGGCCCTCGAGCTTCTCGAAGCAGTTCTGCACCACGCGGTCCACAAGCTCCGCGTCGCTGCTGGTCTTGAGCAGCGCCACACGCACGGTGCCCTCGGGGCCTTGGCGGTCGGTTGAACGGGCGCTTGGGCAGCAGCAGGGGCCGCGCGCGGCGACTCCATCTTGGCGTCCTGCTGCGGGGTCTGCGCCGCCGGCTGGTTGAAGCGCTTGCGGCCCGTGGGTGCGGGCGCCGAGTCGTCTCCGAAGCTCCAGCTGGAGCCGCCGCCCGGAGGCGCGTGCACGCGCGTGGTGGGGCGCTTGAGCTCGCCGAAGTCGGTGCTGGTGAGGGTGGACATGCTGCTGGAGGATCGACGCGAAATGAAAAGGCGGCAAGATCGGGGGATGCGGATTGGAGGATACGAATGAAGGATTTCGGCCAATAGGAAGAGGTCGGGCAAATCGTCAAGCCGACTTGGCTACAGCGGCCTGCAGCTCCGTCGTCATTGCTTGCGGGCGTTGACCCCGTAGCTCACATCCAGCTCGCGGATCCTCAGCTGCTTCTTGACTCTGGTGTTGTGCTGTGCATCACAGTGTGATGCAATCACTGAATGCGAGCGAATGGGTGCTCCAGCAGGTTCGAGGCGGAGTCTTCGTGGGTTCTTGAAGACTGCCATGAAGATGCCGCTGGCGACGTTGCTGAACAAGAGTACATGTAACGTTAGCGCGTGCTTGGTGGTCAAAATTTGCGACCCAAGTCTCGTAGCTCAAGTGCAGTCTACGTATAAGATGCCGCTGCACAAACGCCGGCGTTGCCTTGCAGTAGCTTGGCGGGTTCTACTGTAGCCGGAGTGTCCAACCAACGCGCTCGGCCGAAGAGGAGGGTCTGCAAGGTCCCGGACGTTGAAGTGCTCGTCGGCAGCCTGTTAAACAGTGCCGAGTGCATCCGACGCGGGTGGCTCACCGCAAGCAGCGTGATCTGCATCGCTTCACGCTGCAACAACAGCGACTGCGCTCCTGACACGAGCCGTCACAGCCACGTGGTGGCACCACCAGCACAGCACAGATGCGAGCATGCAACGTGTGACAGGCTCCGACTTTTGGTCCGAACTCCCCTACCCCTCCATTAATCCGTCGCCTGTACGCCTAAAACGGCGCTCAAATATCCGGTCGACGCACACAAAAACGCGCAGTACTCGTAGCGTCGTCCAAATAAACACGTCAGTCTCTCCCCCACACCTCCACACCTCGAAGCCAGCAGCAGCAGCCCAACGTCTCCGCTCACTTTGCCTCCTGCGCCTGCGTGTCTTCCTGCTCCGTCCGCCCGAAGCCAGCCGCATGGAGACCAGCGTGGCCATCAGCAACGTCGAGCCGCTCGAGACGCTCGATCTGCCCGTCGACAGCGACGCCGAAGTCATGAAGCAGCGCTCAGGCAAAGTCTCTTCGTCTTCCTCCTCCTCTTCCTCTCAGCAGCAGCAGGATGACGACGTCGCCAAGCCCCTCATGGGCTCCTCGCGCACCACCAAGCGGCTGGCCTACGCGCTGGCCGTGGCCATGCTGCTCGTGACCTTCTACAGCTTCCCCATGCACCACCACTTCCACGGGCGCGGCGGCAAGAACGCGCGCTACGTGTGGTGGTGCGGCTGGCTCACGGCCATCGCCACGGGCATCGGTGCGCTGCCCTTTTACTGGATCCGCGACCTGGACAAGTACTGGCTGGGCATCTGCAACGGCCTGGCCGCGGGCATGATGATCGCGGCCACGGGCTGCCTGTTCTACGAGGGCTGGTACCTGCCGCAGGCGGCCGACTACGCCGTGTCCGTGAGCTACCGCCTGCTGCTGGGCGCGTTCCTGGGCGTGCTCTTCATCAAGTTCACCAAGGTCTTCCTAGAGGACTACGAGGACGTGTCGGTGTGCGGGCTCAAGGGCCTGGACGCGCGCAAGGCGCTGCTCATCATGGCCGTCATGACGCTGCACTCGGTCTCGGAGGGCATCGGCGTGGGCGTCTCGTTCGGCGGCGAGGGAGGCATCCGGCGCGGCCACATCGTCACCATGACGATGGCCATCCACAACATCCCGGAGGGGGTGGCCATCAGTCTGTCGCTCGTGCCGCGCGGCCTCAGCGTCTTCTATGCGGTGCTGTGGTGCATCATGTCGAGCGCGCCGCAGCCGATCTTCGCCGTCCCGGCCTTCCTGTTCGTGGAGCAGTGGCTACCCATCCTGCCATGCGGACTGGGCTTCGCTGGCGGCGCTATGGCGTACGTGGCCGTGCAGGAGCTGCTTCCGGAGTCGCTCGAAGACACCAAGTCCGTGCCGACCACCGTGTCGGCCACTGCGTTCGCGTTCATGGTGTTCCTGACCATCCAGATCGCGCTCAGCGGCTCGATCTAAACGGAGCTAGACGCAGTGCCTAGTGTGCGTGGGGATAGATGTACTACTTGTATTTTGAACGCTATGACAAGCCGCCAGACGAGAGACGCGGTGAAGTGAGCACCAGAGGATTAATGACGCTACCAAATGCACCTCCAACTATTTAGCCATCGCAACCATCAACGAAGAAGAGAGGTGTCCATCGTTGCCGGTCACGACTCGATTCGTATCGAGGCGTAACGGTCTCGTGATGGATCATGAGGCGTCGCAGAAGCCAGACCTCGAACGGCCACAGTCCGTCGAGAACACAAGCCAAGAAGGAGCCAAGACAAACCAAGATGAAGCTGCCCACGTTGTTCCTCCTGGCGCTCGTGAGCCTCTCGCAGCTGGGCGGCGGCGCGGCCAACGAGGCCACCGACATCATGCGGCGCCAGCTCCGCGTGGGGAAGGCCGTGGCCTCGCTCTTCGAGAACCAGCACCAGACGGCGCGCGACCTGCAGGAGCGCATCATGCAGGATGAGGACAACGACGACGAGGTGCAGGCCGAGCCCACCAAGTTCCGCATGCGCCGCCTGCGCTCACCCAACTACGTGGAGATCATCGAGTGAGCAGCGGAGAGAGAGAGAGAGAGAGAGAGAGTGGAGAGAGAGAACGCCCGAGAGCAGAAGGAAGGCAGGAAGGAAGGGTCGATGCGACCCGGTCGCCAAGCTTAGGAGCGAAAGTAGTGTCGTGCATGTACCTAATTCAACAACAAGAGCATGGTGTCCGTCTAGCCGAATAAAGATCGGCTAGCGGCACCTCATTGCCCGTTAATCCTCACCATCCAGTCCGTTAACCTAGCACCAGAAGTACTTGTATTGGTACGTTTGCATGAATAATGGGCGGTTAAGCGTCTGGGGCAAAGATCCACAGCGTCCGATGCGAGGATCGCACGAAACCAATACTTAAGTGGCGATGACCGGCGTGGCTTGGTCGTTTGGGCATTTCTCAATCGAAAATTGACCAACAAGAGGTAAGATACTCGGACATGAAGACCAGCGCAGCTCTTGTATTTGTCGCAGTGGCGGTGGCTCTGACTGCATCTACGTCGAATGCAGTAATTCGAATCATGAGATCGCCACCGCCTGCAGGCGGACCAGACGAACTTACTAGGAGCGAGGGTTCTTGCCTCGGACGGAATCGAGGAGACGAGTGCCTTCTTGGGTGGGCGGTGGAGAACGAGATGCTGATCGGGGAGAGGAGTGTTCTCGCTCAGCAGGGTGCTGGCCAACCTGGACACGCAAACAAGTATTCAGGTCCCATCCTAAAGTCTATCAATCTCAGATCCTAATCTATCCTGATCTACCAATGAGAATCTACAAATCCAAAACGTAGCTAATCCAAATATGCGATTCGCGTCCCATAATCAAAAGTTCGGCTCGAAAACTTGATTCTTGCACATCTCAAGGATTTTTAACCAATGAAGTCTCATGAAACTCCATGTTTATGCGTCCCATAATCATGATTATTCTTGATATTGACCAGTAGGATAGCATGTAACGAATATAACCCATGCAATGTTTTATTACGCTGTACCGCGTAAACAGAAATGTATGCATTAGCAATTGACGTGGGAGTCCTCTGCCATCTCATTGGCAGACGGACGTCCACGTCACATGACCTCCCTTCCTAGAAGACCCCGCTATTTCGAAGCTGGCTTTCTCTTCTTCTTCGTTTCCCAGTACTTGTCAATGAGACCTGGAATCTGATTCAGGTTCTCTACTGGTTCCCACGTTGCTTCTTCGCGTGATTCACCAAGCCACCAAATCCGGTATAGGAGTTTCTTCTTCTTGTTACGATGACCAATGACTTCGCGCACAAGTTGACCTTCCGTACCGTCCTTCAAAATCACTTTGTTCACACTTTGGCTCCGTGATTCATCACTGCGATATGTCTTGAGCAATGAGGTGTGAAATATGGGATGAAACTTGAGACCCTTCGATAACTTCAGCTCGTATGAGTCACGATGAATTTGTTTCACAACCGGGTAAGGTCCAATAATCCGCGGTGCGAGCTTCTTTGACTGTGCGAAGCCTTTATGACGAATGTCCAAGTTTCGTCCATCTAGGAGTACCATATCTCCAGGTTTGAAGTCTTGAGCAAGCCTGTTCTTGTCGTAGTAAGACTTCATACGAGTTTGTGCTTCACTCATTGCATCTTGTGCCATCTTCAAAATTGCATCTTGCTTGAGCAGAAATTCTTGCGCCGATTTGTGCAACTGTTCAAATTCCGGGTCCCTAGCCACATCATCTGGCATATAGGGCACATATCCCAGATCAGCCTAAACGGTGACATACCGATTGAGGAATGAACACGTCTATTGTACGCGAATTCAGCGAGATGCAAATATTCATCCCAGTCATTTTGGAATGGGTTCACAACACCCCGAAGATAGTCTTCAATAAACCGATTAGTACGTTCGGTCTGACCATCAGTCTGTGAGCGAAAGGCAGACGACAGATTGTGGGTCGTCTCCAAAGTCTTGATCACTTCTTGCCAGAACTTGGACGTAAATTTGGAGTCTCTGTCAGAAACGATCGATTTCTGCACGCCATGGTCTTTCACATAATTGACCATGAATAGCGCAGCAGTCTCTTCTGCTGTCGCATTTGTATTTGTTGCTATGAACTTCGCACGCTTCGTCAACCGGTCCACAATAACCATAATGGCGTCTTTTCCGGTTTCCGTGCTCGGCAGTGCAATCATAAAGACCATCGACACATCAACCCATCTACCTCCTGCAATCTCCAAATGCTGTAGTAGTCCGGGCGGCTTCGTTTGGCGTGCCTTATTCCGCTGACAACGTTCACACGTGTTGACATAACGTTAAATGTATTTCGACATCTTGGGCCAGTAATACTTTTCTGGACACCCAAGTATGTCTTAAAGTATCCGGGGTGACCTGCCGTGACCACATCGTGGTTTTCACAAATAACACGGTTCTTCAGATCTTCATTATCCGGATTACCAGTCGAGCATTTTCATCATCTCTCGTTTGGTAAAATAGCAATCCATTCTTCACAGAGTAGAGTAGTACCTCTTTACCACTAGTAATACTCTGCAACAACTCCTGAACTGTCCGGTCGGTAGGGTACAGTTGTTTGGCCGAGTGCGTCACAGTCGCACTTGGCGTTTGGATGCTAGTAATAATTTCACGGTTTCGAGCAGCTTCGATGAGCTCGCTGAGACTAACTAGCGGCTTTATGCTCAAAGAGTGGGTTTCGGGACATTGCGTCCGACACTTGATTACTTTCTCCTGGAATCCACTTGAACTGCGGTTGGAATTCAGCTAGCTCGTTAAACCAGTGCGCAACACGACGATTGGTTGTCCTTTGCGTCAATATAGTCTCGATGCTCTTGTGGTCTGTCTCCACGGTAAATGGGCGATCGAGAAGGTAAACTCTCCACACGCGACGGGCATGCATGATAGCCAGTAACTCCTGCTCACGAACATGGTAGTTGAGTTCCGCTGGTTTCATTTTGCGTCCTGTGTATGCAATCGGATGCTTCAACCCTCCCTCGTTTTGAAACAAGACTCCCCCTATGGCAAAATTCGAGGCATCCATACGAATACCAAACGGTTTGTCGAAATCAGGAAGTTGTAGTACAGGAGGGGTGGAAAGACGGCGTTTGAGTTCATGGAAGCATTCCAACTGATGCTCAGACAAATGTTACATTTCCTTTGGGCGTAAACCCTTAGTACTTTCGTGCAGTGGGCCTGCAAATTGTGCGAAGTCGGCGCAAAAACGTGAGACGTAGACAGTCGTACCTAAGAAGCTTTCCATTTGTTTCTTGGTACATGGAATCGGCCAGTCGCTGATCACGCGCACTTTGTCAGGGTCCATTCGAGCACCATGACGACCCACAAAGTCACCGAGACAGGGGATCTCTTCAACGCAGAATTGACACCTCGACAATTTTACGTACAATCGCTGTTCTTGCCACCGTTGAAGCACTCTGTCCAACGCGTCGACATGCACCAGCACGTCCTTGTCTTGCGTAAAAACGTAGATGTCGTCAAAATAGATGCGCATCACATCGTGCAAGTCACTGAACACTCGCTGTAACAGCCTGTTAAATGTGCCCGGACTACCGCTCAAACCCATCGGGGTTACAAGATACTCAAACAGCCCATCGGGCGTCGAAAAAGCAGTAAATGGAATATCAGATTCACGAAGTTTAACCTGATCGTATCCCCACAAGAGGTCCATGCAGGAGAACCAGTAACTACCGCCCATCGCGTCAAATGTGTCCTCCTTTCTCGGCATCGATATCGCTGGCAAAATGGTGGCACTATTGAGTTGACGATAATTGTGCACAATGCGCCAACCCACGGGCTTCTTGACGCAGAACGTCGGAGCGCTGAATGCAGAGGTGCTAGGTCGAATAATGCCTGCCTGCGCCATCTCTTTCGTCCAATCCTGGATCACCGTTCGGTGTTCCGGGCTTTGGCGCCATTATTTCACCGAAATCGGTTGTGTTCCCGGCTGGAGTTGAGTTTCGTGTTCAATCCCTTCGCGGACAGGGTGTGTGGTACTTGGCAGCTCAGTGCGAAACACAGTATCGCGATACTTGAGCAAGACTTCATATGCGGGGTTGTTCACCAGTGCCTCCCATTCTTGTTGCTTAAAACGCTCAGCCTTTTCTGAGTCGTGTGGATTGACAACAAACACAGCTTTGATATCCTTCCCTTTGCGGAGTTCCTTCAGAAATTGCTTCGTTGTGATCGGTTTCGTTTCACCGAACGCACCCTTGTGACCATGACGACGGTAGTAATGGAAGATTTCGCGGTTCTGGTTTGCGTTCTTGAAACGACGGCCTCCGATCATACGCGTTCGAGGTCTGTTAGGTACCACCAATTGAAGAGCCTGAGGTTCCTCGGTCCTTGTACGCGGGCACAATAGTAAACGTTCCCAATCGGTGTCCGGGTTATTCTCCCGAAGCTACTTCATTCCGAGGAGCACATCCTTATCCTCCAGGACAGGCATGACCGTAAACGTTTCACACGTCACCGGGAAATCCGAAATGTGCAACATCATTTCGACGGTACGTCTCGGTCTTTGCACTGTTTGGTTGTATCCTAGACGAACTGTCATCATGTCGTCAGGATGCTCCTTGATGTCCAGCTGAAGCCGTACAGCTAGATCTTCAGTGACACCGTTGAGGCTGCTTCCATTGTCGACGAATATTGAGACGTCAGTCGCTGCCTCCTCCTGATTGTAGGCTAAAGCTTTCACTTCCAAAATGGCGTAGAATGATCCGCCAACATAGTGATTGATTTCCTTGGTGGACTTGCATTGCGGCTTGATATGACCGACTTGTCCACAATTATGACAAGTGACGGACTTTCTCCAATCCTCTTTTGGTCCACTCTTCGGTGGCAGCTTTCGCTCCGGCGGCTTGCTTGTATTGTTAGCCGCTGGTTTCACAGATGATGACGCTTTCGAACAAGGCTGGTGATTCGCCGTGGTCTTTGCCGAGAGTCCTCCATAGTGAGCAAACTCGAAACTCGTTGCAATCTCAATTACTTCATGCAAGAATCTTGGACTGAGCTCCTTCACCTTTTTCGCTGTCTCCGGCCGAAGTCCGTTCTGAAAGTAGAACCGCTTCTCCATCTCCGAAATCTCCAACTCGGATTGAGACATCAGATCCTGAAACGATGACACATATTCATGGATGGTCCCGTGCTGTTTCAGCTGAAACAATCGCTCACGTAGATTGTATTCAAAGTCTTTGGGACGAAAGCGTTCACGTAGCTTCGCCTTAAACAATTGCCATGTTTTGGGAACTCCTGCCGCTTCACAATCTG
Organism: Phytophthora cinnamomi; assembly: GCF_018691715.1. Classification (NCBI taxonomy): domain Eukaryota; phylum Oomycota; class Peronosporomycetes; order Peronosporales; family Peronosporaceae; genus Phytophthora; species Phytophthora cinnamomi. The sequence continues at coordinate 197,619 of NW_027150938.1, read as the reverse complement.
ACGAAAAAGCGCGATACCAGTTCAGCACAGATTTACCTAAACCGCTGGATATCATGGTCACAAAATCGGACGTATCAGCATCCATCAATCCGCGCTTGTTAGCGTAATATTCCTCCATGATAAAGATCCATAGTTTCAAATCTTCACCGAATTTCCCTTCATACATGGGAGGATCCTTCTTCCGTCGTTCACCTTGCGATGCGAGCAAGCTTTCAAAACGGTTATTGGCTTGCTGCATTTGCATTTGAAATTGCGTTTGCATCTGCGTCTGATACGTTTGCTGTTGGTGCGTTAACCAGATCATTAACTGTTGCATTGACATTGCGTCAGGTGCAACGTTTGCCGTTCCGGCGGGTGGGACTTCGTAGTGAGCTTCCTGCGGCGTTGCCGCCTCCGTTTGAGCCGTCCGTGGCACTTGGCGTTGCCGCGGGTTAGGCGATTCACTCTCAGCTGCCCTACTCCTTGTCATAGTCATTAGGGGTAGGACAGACGGATTTTTCGGTGAGTGATCCGTAAAATACGGCGAAATAAAACGGAAAAGGAATCAAAAGCTCAAAAAGTGTTTTACAACTTGGTGTTGCTGCGGTTTCTGGCGAATAATGTAACGGGGTTACACGTACAAGTGGCTACAAGCCACTTGTGAATTTAACAGATAAATATCTGTTAAAAGTTTTAGATACTTCCTCACCTTGGTGTAAGGCACACCAATGGATACATTGAAGTGGGCCACCACAATGAGTGGTCCACACCTACCCAAAGATCCTATTGGTAGAAAGCAGCATCTTTCTACCAATTAGAGACGTGCATATTGGCGGGGCTCTGACAGCCAGCCGCTGTCAACCTCTTTCATAGATGATAAACAGTTTTAGCAGATCTAGGAGGAAGATCAATTTACAAACAATACAGTTCTCATTTTACCTAATCAAAGTCACTTGGAATCCTTTTCTTACTTAAATTATATTTGTGTATTCAAATATAATTAACCTAAGTAATTACTAAGTACTTACGCTTCCTCATACACGTTGCGCAACGTGTAAGCAAAAGTAGTGAGTCAAGTTAGACCCACTACACCTGGTAACACTTTGTAGTCCGTCCAACGACCGACTGCTTGACGTTCGTACGAGGTGTACGAACGCGGAGCCGAGAACCACATGAGCACGGAGGTGCCCATGGAGAGCTCCAACACGCCTGCAACGCATGTTGCACGCGCGGACTGCCCCCACCTGTCGGATCCAGAGTGGGAGGCCCTCCAACGACTGTCAACAGTCATCGGAGAAGCGGCGATAGCCACGATGCTGCGTACGCTATCGCCGACGGAGCAACATGGTGTTGCTCTGGGCTTCATCATGAAGGAGCAGCGTGATGCTGCTTCCTCAGTGACGGCGTCGTCAGGGACGACACCGCGTGCTCAACCATTAAAGTTGAGCGTAAGCAATTACGTGGGAAGAGAGGGCGAGCCTCTCCTCCGATGGCTTGTCGAGCTCGACACAGCCATAGCGGCTCGACGCATCGTCGACCCGCTGTCGAAGGTCGCGTTCGCCATGTCCTGCCTTGGCGGACGCGCAAGGAGTTGGGCGTATGGACACCGACTCTCCGATCCTACGTGCTTCAGCACGTACGAAGTGTTCAAAGAGGAGCTCAGACAAGCGTTTGAGCCCCGCAAAACGAGTTCCGGTCGAGGGCGGAGTTCCTCGAACTTGAGCAGGGTAAGCATGACGTCCATGCTTACGCGCAGCGCGCACGATATTTGGTATCAAATATCGTGACTAACCCGATTGACGAGGCGACCAAGGTCGTCACGTTCATGAAGGGACTTAGAGATGGGCCCGTGAAGACCTATCTCTTCCGAGAGTACCCGAGTACTCTCGAAGTTGCAATCACCCTTGCCATGCAAGAAGAGTTTAGCCTGCCGCAGGCTAAACTGCATGCGAGCGTGCCGAGGTCGCAACCGCGCCCGGTAGTGAGCACGGGAGGTCCGGAACCAATGGACCTCTCGAATGCAACGGCTGCTGGTCACCAGCAGCACGGAAATAACGTGCGATGCTTCCGTTGCGGAAGGATCGGTCACTTTGCCAGAGAGTGCACGGCTCCCGTGCCCCCTGGAGGTGGCCGTCGTGGCGATGCTAGGCATCGCCGCGGACCAACAAAAAACGCGAACATCCAGTAGGCGCGGGGCGCCCTACTGGTAATGCAGTCGCGCGTGCCGACATCGGGCACGCGACACTGAGGACTGCAGCCCCCAGTGAGACTAGCTCTCACTGCAAGAAACAAGATGACAGGCCGAACCTAGTCATCCTGAAGGTTTACTCGAAGAGAGCGAGTGACTCTCTTCGAGTTTTGGTAGATTCAGGCGCGTCGAACAACTTTGTTCGACTACGAAGCCTGCCGAGACTTGACTTCGAGGAGGTAGATACACCTCGAAGTCTTCTGGAGGTACGACTGGCAACAGGTGCCATCGTGAAGACCGAGAAGCGCGTCGTGAACGTGCGCTTCTCGTACAAACAACGGGTGTTTGTCGAACACTTTATCGTCCTGGACCTGGACGATAAGTTCGACGTAGTAATGGGCATGCCGTGGCTTGCACGGCATGATCCGGTGATAGACTGGAAGAAGCGCACGCTCGTGCGCTTCGGCTGCGACAGCGGAACAGAGAGCGATGGCCCTGTTACCGCAGCGCACGCACCAGCAGGTGCGCGCGGCTCACCAGTCGAGACAGCGCTTAATGCTGCTGTCCCGGAGTGCCCAAGAAGTGCGCGAGGACGCGCACAAGTGAGACCCACGTCGGCAATGCTGCCGACGTCGGAAGAAAAAGATGTGTTGGTTCCGGGAACCAACACCCACGTTCAAGCGTGTAAGGGACAGTCCCTGACCCGAAGCGGTCAGGTCGACAACGACGCGTCGGCTCCGGGAGCCGACGCACCCTCGGTCATGAGGGGCTCCGCCAATGAATGGCGTCGAGGTGACGAAGGCGTGTCAACTCCGGGAGTTGACGCTGCAAACAGTGCGGACGGTTGCAAACGTACCGCACTGACGCAATTTGCATGCTGTCGTGCAGCCGGGCTGCACGACGAAGCGCCATGCGATCAAGCCGGGCTTGATATCGCGCGCCCGCAGACAGGGTCTGCCGGCGAAGGGACACGTTACCGTGCAGCCGGGCTGCATGAAGGAAAATGCGGTCAAGCCGGGCTTGATACCGCGCGCCCGCGGACAGGGTCCGCCGGCGAACAACTGTCCACGGCCGGGCCTGGACCAGAAGAACAACTGTGCGGAGCCCGGCTCCGCACAACAAGAAGACGGCGCAAACGGAAAACGCTGCGCAAGTCTCGGTCCGGGACCGAGACGCAACAAGAGCAGTCTGCTGGGCAGACTGCGGCGGTGACGCCGAATGTCGAGACGCTAAGCGTCTTGACGCGCACCGATACTGGATTCCAGTATCAGGAAAAGGAACTCGCTAATCCTCCGACGAGGGCGTCGGAGTTGACTTCGCTTCCAGCCATGAGCTGGAAGCGCTTCACGCGCGACTTGCACGATGGATGCATCGAGCAAGTCTGCGTTCTTTCGGACAGCGAAAGAACGGCGAGCGAGAGCGAAGAGCTGAGGCAGCTCTTCATGGGAAGTACCACTGAGAGTGAAGACACTCTCAGTGCGAAGACGAAGCGAGAGCGCTTCGAGGAACAAGGTTGGGACTCGTTAAAGTCGAGTCTCTATTACGAATTGTTGAAGGAGTACAAAGACGTACTCCCGGAAGACATTCCTGCGGAGCTTCCGCAGGATAAGGGCATTCAGCACGAGATTGATCTCGTGCCGGGCACGAAGTACTGTGTCACGCGGCAGTGGCCACTGCCGCGAGAGCAAGTGAAAGCGATCGACGACTTCTTTGAAAGTCGTCGTAAAGCAGGACAAGTGCGGGAATCAAAGTCCCATCACAGTGCTCCGACGTTCTGTGTCAAAACGCCACAGGGCGGATGGCGCATCGTTCATGCCTACAACAAGCTGAACGATGCGACGGTACCGGCGCAGACGCCGATACCGCGAAAAGATGTTATCATCGATTCGATGGCCGGGAGCACCGTTTACAGTGCTCTCGACTTGCGAGATGGATTCTATCAGATCCTAATGCGTGAGAGCGATATCCCTCTCACGGCAGTGAGCACGCCAAGCGGCATGCTCTGGGAGTGGCTAGTAATGCCACAGGGGCTTAAGAACGCCCCTGCAACCTTCAACAGGTGCGTGACGCACTTGTTGCGCTCGGTGCGCGACTTCGCGCCGAGCTACTTCGATGATGTGTTCATCCACAGCCGGGCTGTGGACGGGAAGACCGACGTAGAGATGCACCGGGTGCATCTCCGGAAGCTACTTGAGCTTATACGAAAGCATAAGCTCTACGCGAACCTGAAGAAGTGTATTTTCGGGGCGAGCGAGATACCCGTCCTCGGGTGTTTCGTAGGGAAGAATGGTGTTCGCCCTGACCCGGAAACGGTCAGAGTGATCAATGAATGGTCAACGCCTTCAAGTGTCAAGGAACTGAGGCAGTTCCTTGGCTTGGCCACGTAGGCCACGTACTTGTGCAAGTACGTGGAGGATTACGCGGGCAAGATCCGCCCGCTGTCACAGCTTCTTAAGAAAGAAGCTGTGTGGAATTGGACACCCGATTGCCAAAAGGCATTCGATGCAGTCAAGCGGGGCTTGACTGAGGCGCCGATCTTGGCAGTGGCTGACCAAGATCGCCCATTTCACGTAGTGTGTGACGCATCCGATTTCGCGATCGGATGCGCGTTGATGCAGCACGATCACGAGGGCCGTGATCGTGTCGTCTATTACCAGTCGCGTCAGCTGAAAGCAGCTGAGCGTAATTATCCGATACATGACAAGGAACTCCTTGCCATGAAATATGCACTCGCAAAGTTCCGAGTGTATCTACTTGGAAGTAGACCATTTGTGGTCTACACCGACCATGCTTCACTGCGCACCGCAGTGAAGTCGCCACACATATCACAAAGAATGGCGAGATGGCTCTCATTCTTTGCGGAGTATAACTTCCGGGTCGAATACAAACCCGGAAGATTGAATGTAGTGGCCGACGCGTTATCACGTCGGCCAGACTACGCAGAAGTTGCTGACGTCAATGCCATTGACGCCATGCGATCGAGCAAACCCACGTCGTCTCTGCTGGACGATGTGAAGGCCGCGTACGCGCACGACGCGGACGCGAACCTCTTGCTGGCCTATGGCACAGCGCCTTCTGACAAGGCTCGTCAGAAGCTGCCCAAACACCTTCGTGCGCGTGCACACTGCTTTCGAGTGCACGACGGATTACTGCTTTATAATGCAGTCGACGACGACGCGGATCGCGTTGTCGTACCGAATGACCATGACCTGCGACTCAGGATCATGTACGAATATCATGATGCCCCGACTGCGGGACATCTCGGACGTGAGAAGACTTACGTCCTTCTCACGCGCGACTTCTACTGGCACCACCAGTATAAGTGGGTGCGCAAGTACATCCGTGCTTGCGAGGTATGCCAACGCGTAAAGCCTGCGCCGTTTGCGCAGGCTCCATTACAATCACTACCGACTCCGTCGGAGTGTTGGAAGTCCATGTCATTGGACTTCATCTTTGGTCTTCCCCCGGACAGCGGAGGGAATACCGGTGTTGTGGTCTTCGTCGACCGCTTCAGCAAGATGATACATCTTGCTGCGGTGCCGGCAGAGGTGACCGCGAAGCAGACGGCCCGTCTGTTCGTCGACATGGTGTTCAAACACCATGGCATGCCGTCCGACATCGTGTCGGACAGAGACCCGCGCTTCACAGCGCACCTGTGGCAAGAAGTGTTTACACTTCTTGGGAGCCAGCTTTCCATGTCGACTGCGGATCATCCGCAGACGGACGGCCAAACCGAGCGCGTGAATCGCGTGCTCGTCGATATTTTGATGAGCTACGCTCACTCGTTCCAATACAGGAGCGAGTGTTTGTCGATGGCGGAATTCGCCATCAACAACTCGGTGCATGCCTGGACCGGGCATACACCGTTTTATGTGAATGCCATGCGGCATCCCCGTCTGCCGAGTTTACTCGGAGTGGTGGCTCCCACTTTAAGTGGGGGAGGATCTACGACTGCAAAACAGCAGCTGCAGAAGCCGCTGACACTTGCACGGTGTCAGCCGCGACAACAAGGGCCAAGACAACCAGGTCTGCGCGGGTCGCAGACCTTGGCAGGAAGAACCAACGGTCAGCGCAGTGCGCTGACCCCCAGAACAAGGAAAACGAGTCTGTGCTCGGCACAGACTCCACAAGGAACAAGGACCACGGGTCTGCGCAGGGCGCAGACACCGCGAAGAACCACGCAGAGGCCGGGCCTCTTGCGGAGAGCGAGCTGAACGAGTTCAGCTCGGATGCGATTGACTTTATCAATAAAAGACAAGCCGTAATTCGGTTTGTCCAGGACACGATTGCAGCTTCTGTGGATAAACAGAAGCTGAACGCCGATAATAGTGGCAGGGGCAACACATGAATTCAACGTGAATTCATTGGTTTTGTTATCTACTCAAAACCTGCCCAAACATGCAGTTTCGGATTTCGGAGCAAGCAAGCTTGCTCCGCGCTTCATCGGGCCATTCACGGTGATGGCACGCCACGGTAACGCATACACGCTAGACATACCGTCTAGCATGCGGCTCCACCCGACATTTTATGTCGGGCGGTTAAAGCCATACTTCCAGCACGAGCCAAGTGGCTCGTCTGACCCGAAGAGACAGACTCGACAGGGGAAACCCTCTCCAGCGCGTAGTCGCGCTGGAGCAGTTAATACAGTCGGGCCTACAGCCCGACCGACACGTTCAAGGCGGTCTGGGAGACCGCCAGAGCCGGGACACGAAGGAACAGAGCGGCAATCGCCGCGCTCTGAAAGTACTCCACGACCGTCACTTGGTCGTGGAGCAACACGAGATGAAGGTCAACACGGCGTTGACCATCGGAGCGTGTTTCCACCACCTCCGCCACCGCTGCGAGACGCACGCGGAGAAATTCGCTGGATCGTCCAGCGAATTGTTGATCATAGGAAAACAATCCGAGGTCCGGATTGTTTTCGCATTCGTTGGAGAGGTTTCCCTCCCCAACACGACACGTGGGAACCACGGAACGTCCTTATGGAAGACGTTCCGGACATGGTGAAGGAGTACGAAACCCAACACGCACTACCAGCAAGAAGGTAGTGCGAGCGCTGTAGTAATCTACAACGCCTGACGACTCGCGTGCTAGATAATTAGCACGGAGATCATTGAAGCTCTCAGGTATACATATAGTATACCTGTTGTGGTCGCGGTTGCTAATATGCACCGCCACCTGGACGGACAGTGCGCACGGCGCACGGACACCAGCCTCCACCGCAACAGCGTGGAGTTGCTAATACTTGCCACTTCGAGAAGGACTCGAAGTGCTTTGGCGCTTGCTTACCCGATCACGGTAAGCAACAGAAATTCGCTTAGAGATGTCGACGCATAGACGCGGTCGACATCGAAGAATCGTACACAGACACTGTGTTGTCTGTCCCCGTGGTAGCGGCGAACCTCGCGCTACCGCGCATTGTACACAGCAACAGAGAGTTTACACTCTGTTGCAATGGTGGTCTTCAGCTTGATCGTGCTCATTGCGGATGAGCACGGAAACCCCAGCACAAACAATTGACAAGCAGTCAATATTAATTGACGTGTCGAGACCGACACGTCTAAGCTTAACGGGGGGATGGTGTAACGGGGTTACATGTACAAGTGGCTGCAAGCCACTTGTGAATTTAACAGATAAATATCTGTTAAAAGCTTTGAATACTTCCTTACCTTGGTGTAAGGCACACCAATGGATACATTGAAGTGGACCACCACAATGAGTGGTCCACACATACCCAAAGATCCTATTGGTAGAAAGCAGCATCTTTCTACCAATCAGAGACATGCATATTAGCGGGGCTCTGACAGACAGCCGCTGCCAACCCTTTCATAGATGATAAACAGTTTTTAGCAGATTTTAGAGGAAGATCAATTTACAAACAATACAGTTCTCATTTTACCTTAAACTACCTACTTGGTGTTTTATTTGATTTATATTATACTTGTGGACTCAAGTATAATTAATTCAAATTATTAATAAACTCCTACGCTTCCTCATACACGTAGCGCAACGTGTAAGCTAAAGTAGTGAGTCAAGTTAGACCCACTACAGCCATCGTGAAGACCGAGAAGCGCGTCGTGAACGTGCGCTTCTCGTACAAACAACGAGTGTTTGTCGAACACTTTATCGTCCTGGACCTGGACGATAAGTTCGACGTAGTAATGGGCATGCCGTGGCTTGCACGGCATGATCCGGTGATAGACTGGAAGAAGCGCACGCTCGTGCGCTTCGGCTGCGACAGCGGAACAGAGAGCGATGGCCCTGTTACCGCAGCGCACGCACCAGCAGGTGCGCGCGGCTCACCAGTCGAGACAGCGCTTTATGCTGCTGTCCCGGAGTGCCCAAGAAGTGCGCGAGGGCGCGCACAAGTGAGACCCACGTCGGCAATGCTGCCCACGTCGGAGGAAAAAGATGTGTTGGTTCCGGGAACCAACACCCACGTTCAAGCGTATAAGGGACAGTCCCTGACCCGAAGCGGTCAGGTCGACAACGACGCGTCGGCTCCGGGAGCCGACGCACCCTCGGTCATGAGGGGCTCCGCCAATGAATGGCGTCGAGGTGACAAAGGCGTGTCAACTCCGGGAGTTGACGTTGCAAACAGTGCGGACGGTTGCAAACGTACCGCACTGACGCAATTTGCATGCTGTCGTGCAGCCGGGCTGCACGACGAAGCGCCATGCGATCAAGCCGGGCTTGATATCGCGCGCCCGCAGACAGGGTCTGCCGGCGAAGGGACACGTTACCGTGCAGCCGGGCTGCACGAAGGAAAATGCGGTCAAGCCGGGCTTGATACCGCGCGCCCGCGGACAGGGTCCGCCGGCGAACAACTGTCCACGGCCGGGCCTGGACCAGAAGAACAACTGTGCGGAGCCCGGCTCCGCACAACAAGAAGACGGCGCAAACGGAAAACGCTGCGCAAGTCTCGGTCCGGGACCGAGACGCAACAAGAGCAGTCTGCTGGGCAGACTGCGGCGGTGACGCCGAATGTCGAGACGCTAAGCGTCTTGACGCGCACCGATACTGGATTCCAGTATCAGGAAAAGGAACTTGCTAATCTTCCGACGACGGCGTCGGAGTTGACTTCGTTTCCAGCTCATGGCTGGAAGCGCTTCACACGCGACTTGCACGATGGACGCATCGAGCAGGTCTGCGTTCTTTCGAACAGCGAAAGAACGGAGAGCGAGAGCGAAGAGCTGAGGCAGCTCTTCATGGGAAGTACCACTGAGAGTGAAGACACTCTCAGTGCGAAGACGAAGCGAGAGCGCTTCGAGGAACAAGGTTGGGACTCGTTAAAGTCGAGTCTCTATTACGAATTGTTGAGGGAGTACAAAGACGTACTCCCGGAAGACATTCCTGCGGAGCTTCCGCAGGATAAGGGCATTCAGCACGAGATTGATCTCGTGCCGGGCACGAAGTACTGTGTCACGCGGCAGTGGCCACTGCCGCGAGAGCGAGTAAAAGCAATCGACGACTTCTTTGAAGGTCGTCGCAAAGCAGGACAAGTGCGGGAATCAAAGTCCCCGCACAGTGCTCCGACGTTCTGTGTCAAAACGCCACAGGGCGGATGGCGCATCGTTCATGCCTACAACAAGCTGAACGATGCGACGGTACCGGCGCAGACGCCGATACCGCGAAAAGATGTTATCATCGATTCGATGGCCGGGAGCACCGTTTACAGTGCTCTCGACTTGCGAGATGGATTTTATCAAATCCTAATGCGTGAGAGCGATATCCCTCTCACGGCAGTGAGCACGCCAAGCGGCATGCTCTGGGAGTGGCTAGTAATGCCACAGGGGCTTAACAACGCCCCTGCGACCTTCAACAGGTGCGTGACGCACTTGTTGCGCTCGGTGCGCGACTTCGCGCCGAGCTACTTCGATGATGTGTTCATCCACAGCCGGGCTGTGGACGGGAAGACCGACGTAGAGATGCACCGGGTGCATCTCCGGAAGCTACTTGAGCTTATGCGAAAGTATAAGCTCTACGCGAACCTGAAGAAGTGTATTTTCGGGGCGAGCGAGATACCCGTCCTCGGGTGTTTCGTAGGGAAGAATGGTGTTCGCCCTGACCCGGAAACGGTCAGAGTGATCAATGAATGGTCAACGCCTTCAAGTGTCAAGGAACTGAGACAGTTCCTTGGCTTGGCCACGTACTTGTGCAAGTACGTGGAGGATTACGCGGGCAAGATCCGCCCGCTGTCACAGCTTCTTAAGAAAGAAGCTGTGTGGAATTGGACACCCGATTGCCAAAAGGCATTCGATGCAGTCAAGCGGGGCTTGACTGAGGCGCCGATCTTGGCAGTGGCTGACCAAGATCGCCCATTTCACGTAGTGTGTGACGCATCCGATCGCGAAATCGGATGCGCGTTGATGCAGCACGATCACGAGGGCCGTGATCGTGTCGTCTATTACCAGTCGCGTCAGCTGAAAGCAGCTGAGCGTAATTATCCGATACATGACAAGGAACTCCTTGCCATGAAATATGCACTCGCAAAGTTCCGAGTGTATCTACTTGGAAGTAGACCATTTGTGGTCTACACCGACCATGCTTCACTGCGCACCGCAGTGAAGTCGCCACACACACATATCACAAAGAATGGCGAGATGGCTCTCATTCTTTGCGGAGTATAACTTCCGGGTCGAATACAAACCCGGAAGATTGAATGTAGTGGCCGACGCGTTATCACGTCGGCCAGACTACGCAGAAGTTGCTGACGTCAATGCCATTGACGCCATGCGATCGAGCAAACCCACGTCGTCTCTGCTGGACGATGTGAAGGCCGCGTACGCGCACGACGCGGACGCGAACCTCTTGCTGGCCTATGGCACAGCGCCTTCTGACAAGGCTCGTCAGAAGCTGCCCAAACACCTTCGTGCGCGTGCACACTGCTTTCGAGTGCACGACGGATTACTGCTTTATAATGCAGTCGACGACGACGCGGATCGCGTTGTCGTACCGAACGATCATGACCTGCGACTCAGGATCATGTACGAATATCATGATGCCCCGACTGCGGGACATCTCGGACGTGAGAAGACTTACGTCCTTCTCACGCGCGACTTCTACTGGCACCACCAGTATAAGTGGGTGCGCAAGTACATCCGTGCTTGCGAGGTATGCCAACGCGTAAAGCCTGCGCCGTTTGCGCAGGCTCCATTACAATCACTACCGACTCCGTCGGAGTGTTGGAAGTCCATGTCATTGGACTTCATCTTTGGTCTTCCCCCGGACAGCGGAGGGAATACCGGTGTTGTGGTCTTCGTCGACCGCTTCAGCAAGATGATACATCTTGCTGCGGTGCCGGCAGAGGTGACCGCGAAGCAGACGGCCCGTCTGTTCGTCGACATGGTGTTCAAACACCATGGCATGCCGTCCGACATCGTGTCGGACAGAGACCCGCGCTTCACAGCGCACCTGTGGCAAGAAGTGTTTACACTTCTTGGGAGCCAGATTTCCATGTCGACTGCGGATCATCCGCAGACGGACGGCCAAACCGAGCGCGTGAATCGCGTGCTCGTCGATATTTTGATGAGCTACGCTCACTCGTTCCAATACAGGAGCGAGTGTTTGTCGATGGCGGAATTCGCCATCAATAACTCGGTGCATGCCTGGACCGGGCATACACCGTTTTATGTGAATGCCATGCGGCATCCCCGTCTGCCGAGTTTACTCGGAGTGGTGGCTCCCACTTTAAGTGGGGGAGGATCTTCGACTGCAAAACAGCAGCTGCAGAAACCGCTGACACTTGCACAGTGTCAGCTGCAACAACGAACAAACCACATGAGTCTGCGCAGGGCGCAGACTCCTCCAACAACAAGGACAAAGACCACGGGTCTGCGCAGGGCGCAGACACCGCGAAGAACCACGCAGAGGCCGGGCCTCTAGCGGAGAGCGAGCTGAATGACTTCAGCTCGGATGCAATCAATTTCATCACCAAAGGACAAGCCGTAATTCGGTTTGTCCAAGACACAATAGCGGCTTCTGTTGATCAACAGAAGCTGAACGCAGACAATGTGGGCAGAGGCAACACACATGAATTCAAAGTTAGTTCATTTGTCTTGTTAGCTACACAAAACGCGCCTAAACATGCAGTGTCGGGTTTCGGAGCAATCAAGCTTGCTCCGCGCTTCATCGGGCCGTTCACTGTGTTGGCACGGCACGGCAACGCATACACGCTAGACATACCGTCTAGCATGCGCCTCCATCCGACCTTCTACGTAGGACGGCTGAAGCCATACCTGCAGCACGAGCCATCTAGCTCGGCTGACCCGAAGCCTCGGCAGGAGCCGAGGCAGAAGCGGAGGACTTGGCCTCGGCGACGAGCAGCCTCTCCTCCAGCGCGCGGACGCGCGGGAGCAACCCCTTCATCTGGGTCCCCAACTCGACCTGGATATTCGAGGCGGCCTGCGAGACCGCCGCGACTTGGGCCTTCTGGTTCGCCAGCTCCTGCTTCAGGGCGGCGAACTCAACGCCCTGCAAACGCTCCACGGCGGTCACCCGGTCGTGGAGAGACGCGTGCTGATCAGCCCGGGGCTGACCATACCCGGGGTGTGTTCCCACCCCCGCCACCGCCGATCCATGACGCCCGCGGCTCAACCCGCTGGATTGTTGAGCGGATTGTTGACCATAGTATCCCGAAAACGAACCCTCAAGGGGCTCGTTTTCGTATTCGTTGGAGAGGATTTCCTCCCCATCAAGATACATGGGAGCCGCGGAGCGTCTTGCTGGAGGACGTTCCGGAAATGGTGAGGGCGTACGAGGAACAGTACGCGCTGGTGCAGCGGAAGTAGTACGAGCGCTGCGGTCATCGCTAGCGCCCGAACCCTCACGTGCTAAGAATTTAGCACGGAGCTCTTTGAGAGTCTCGGGCACACGGAACGACGTGTACCCGTTCAGGTCGCGGTCGCTCAAGCGGACCGCGCCTGGGAAGCATTTCGCGCACTGAAAGCCCTCAGGTACAGCGCACGGCACATTAGGCTCCTCCGCAGCAACGTGGAGTTGCTCCAACTTTCCACGCTTCGCGCACGTCTCAAAGCGATCACGCGTTTGCTTAATCCGATCACGGTAAGCACTCGGCTTCTTGTTGAAGTTCTCAACAAAAGCGTTCCAACTTTGACAAAGTGCCTGCCACTCGGGCACTTTGCTGCGAGAAGATGTCTTCTTGCTTTGAAACCATCGGAGCTCATGGAAGAGTCCGATGTAATAATCGCGCCTTTGATGCGTTTCCGCATCAAAGTGCAGCTCGGCAGCCACAGCGTCATCTTTGATGGCGCTGCATACGTACAGCGGCACCTCATCCGGAGGTACCGAGTTCCCATACTGGCCCGCGATCTCGGACGCGGACGGCATCAACGGTTCGCGCGCTGCAGGCGCAGCGCGCGGAGAGCCTTGAGCTTTGGAATCACGAGTTGCAGTTGCAGCGCACGGAGAACTGAGAGCCCCAGCGGAAGCGAGCGGGGTATCACTCTCAGTTCGCAAACGCTTCGAACTCGAAGCGTCCGATTCGTCCCCTTCGCGCGGGCGAATGTTCTTGGCATGAGGGTCGAGCGACTCGCTCGACACTGAGTCTTTGAGCTTTGAGGACGAGTCCTTCTCGTCCTCCACGTCTTCATCGTCGTCGTCGAAGTCGACGACGTCGCCATACTTCGCCTTCTGGCGTTCGAAGTAGTCATCGATGGAGAGATGACTCTCCAACGACTTCGGAGTCTTCTTTTCTTGAGGCGCGCTCATCGTTGAATGAGCGCGGATTACTTCTCCAAACGCGGAGAATTGACGAATGGTCAATTCAGAAGATTGACGTGCGGAGGCCCCGCGCGTCTAACCTTAAGGGGGGATGGTGTAACGGGGTTACACGTACATAGTCATTAGGGGTAGGACAGACGGATTTTTCGGTGAGTGATCCGTAAAATACGGCGAAATAAAACGGAAAAGGAATCAAAAGCTCAAAAAGTGTTTTACAACTTGGTGTTGCTGCGGTTTCTGGCGAATAATGTAACGGGGTTACACGTACAAGTGGCTACAAGTCACTTTTGAATTTAACAGATAGGATATCTGTTAAAGGTTTAGATACTTCCTCACATTGGTGTAAGTCACACCAATTGATACATTGAAGTGGGCCACCACAATGAGTGGTCCACACCTACCCAAAGATCCTATTGGTAGAAAGCAGCATCTTTCTACCAATTAGAGACGTGCATATTGGCGGGGCTCTGACAGCCAGCCGCTGTCAACCCCTTTCATAGATGATAAACAGTTTTAGCAGATCTAGGAGGAAGATCAATTTACAAGCAGTACAGTTCTCATTTTACCTATTCAAAGTCACTTGGAGTCTTATCGGATTTAAATTATATTTGTGTATTCAAATATAATTAACCTAAGTAATTACTAAGTACTTACGCTTCCTCATACACGTTGCGCAACGTGTAAGCAAAAGTAGTGAGTCAAGTTAGACCCACTGCAAATAAGGCTGTTAAGCTTCGCAGCAAGATTGTCTTGGTACTCCAAAAGGTTCAGAAACGCCAGGTGAAGTTGACGATGAACCTCGGACTCGATGCTCTCGTCCTTGATCCAGAAAGTCTCTTTGCGAAACTTGCCCAAATCCCGCTTAACCGCTATGACCTGGCGGAGGAGATCCACTTGAAGTTTAGCGAAACTCTCCGCCTCGGCTGGCGAGAAGAAAAGGCTGGTGTCAATCGCCGTAACAGGTGGAGGAGCAGGACTGGACGTCGATGATACTTTGACGTCACTCGCTTTCTGATGCTTCCTCTTACTGCTTTGGTTGCGACCCTTCTTGTAGCGGGCCATAGACCGACTCCAAAGATCGAAAAAGCGGCAAGGGACTATCACCGGGTAACCAAGGACCGTTATACTTCTACAAAGTTCCGCTTTCGCAGACACAATGCAGGCGCCCTGGTGCTAAACCAACTTCTAGTGAAAGCCAAGCACACAGCGAAGGTTAGGTACAATCCGATCTAGGCGGAGGCAAAGCCCCTACGTGGTATTTCCACCGGCCACACGGAGTCATAATGTACCACTTGTTCGAAGTGTGCTCCTCAAACGCTGCACGTTCGCAACCTAGAGCTTCCCCACGATGTGGCTGGCTCCAATAGTCACAGGTAAAACTCGCTTCCCACGATGTGGCCACGAGTAAACCTTTCCTGAACTCGAACCGAAGCTTGACACGGCAAGTGCTACTATGTCACACAAACCGATGCGAAGACCCGAAGCTTGAGGGCGCAGTGGCGGGCGCCCGTCGAACACTTGAGAGTAAAATTGGAAGTTGAAAAGTGATTGATTGAATCGTTAGTTTGGCGTCGGTTCATTGCCGCCGCACAAACAGTAGTTCTTGGCGACCTGGACACGCAAACAAGTATTCAGGTCCCATCCTAAAGTCTATCAATCTCAGATCCTAATTCTATCCTGATCTACCAATGAGAATCTACAAATCCAAAACGTAGCTTGATCCAAATATGCGATTCGCGTCCCATAATCAAAAGTTCGGCTCGAAAACTTGATTCTTGCACATCTCAAGGATTTCTAACCAATGAAGTCTCATGAAACTCCATGTTTATGCGTCCCATAATCATGATTATTCTTGATATTGACCAGTAGGATAGCATGTAACGAATATAACCCATGCAATGTTTTATTACGCTGTACCGCGTAAACAGAAATGTATGCATTAGCAATTGACGTGGGAGTCCTCTGCCATCTCATTGGCAGACGGACGTCCACGTCACAATTGAGCATTGGGACAAGTGGGGCAAGCACTGGATTTTGGACATGCCCGTGGATTGGCTGGGTTTTCGTCTACACCTTTGTGCTGCTTGCGTTCTTCATTAACCGGTGTGTCTCGATTAAGACACTTCACTTGATGTATGGCAACCCCTCAGGATGTCAAGGCGAGTGTGAAAGCCAAGATACTAACTATGTCTTGGCGCTCTGAAAATTTTTGTCGCTGCGACGTATTACGCGTGTTGCTTTTGGCTACTTGATACGTTGAAGCGTGCCGTCAACCAGTCGAGCGGGAACATCAGCGACCAATAGTACGCCAAATTGGACAACGGACCGGAGTTTTATCGCTGCGTGGACTTTCACCTTTACGACTTCATGACTGCTCTTTGTGGGTATGATGCTACCTTTCGTTGCAGATCTGCTTCTTGTGTGAACTCGAGAAATGCGATTCACTTTCGACCTGATTGCAACCGCCATCTATAACGAATAGTATCTCAGTGCAGCTCCCATTACGAGAAGTCAACGTCGGCATCCAAAATGTTGCTGTTCTCGTGATAAAAGCGATTTTCTTTGGGATATCCGTGCTGGACATATTTCAGGTCAGATTTTGATTATTTTGATTAAACTATGTAGACGATATTGGGCTGGACACACTCGAGGCCACCTTTGCTTAACTATGGAGTACCGTGATCCTCGAAAGTCTTGTACACATACCTCAGACCCATGCCGACATGCAATATGAGCAAAGTGACCATCCAAAAGAAGCAGTTGATGACGCTCCGGAGGGAGGAGGGCTACAAACCATTTCAACCAATGGACAAACAACTTGCCATTGATGTTGGAGCTTTCACTCACGGCACATCGCGCCTTCTTCTCCGCATTCACCATCCACTTCTTCTGCTTATACTTGCCCTTGAAAATATACAGCGGTGGCATTCTATCGCCAGCCGCACTAACGCAGGCCATGATACTGACATTTTCGCGATCGTCCGAGCGCTGCACGTTTGCTCTCAAACCTTTGGGGAATATGACACGCTCTCCAGTATGGCCTTGAGGGCAGATAACCGTCTCGTCGCAATTCCAGATACGCTCAGGCTTGTCCATCAGGTCGAACTTCATCAACACACTTTTCAAATTGTTGTAAAACTTCATGGCAGTATCGGGAGTAGAAGCGGCTGCTCGTTTCGAATCCAGGATTTGGGCGTGACGCAGCGAAAAAGTTGGATGGGCCGTTACCCACCGCTGTAGGTATTTGTCGTCGGGAAAATCATCAGTGAGCGGACGGGTTCCTGTAGTTTCTGCAGCTTCACGTATCATGCAGCGGAGTTCATCGAACCTGACACAAATGCCGTGCAAAGCCCGATAGTGTACGATCTCTTCAACACCATTGGAACCACCTTCAGAGACATACACAAGTTGAGGTCCAGGCTTAGCGTCGAGCGGCACAAGCCCATTACACCGCTGACGAAGGGACTCTCGAGACACCCCATAGCCTTCCGATGTAAGCCGTAAGCTCCTCCCGCCTTTAACTGCAGCCACAGCTGCGATCGAAGTGTCAACTGGGGGTTTCTTCTTCGCCCTCGGCTTCTTAGATTTACCTGAACTTGGCTGGCCCATTGCGCTCGACCTAGTGATCGTTGTGGGGGGGGGGCGAGCACAAGCTTATCTGAAAGAAGGATTTCGCGCCTATTCGATAGAGCCGGTTTGAGTGCAACAGGGCCATTATTGAAGTAGTTACGATGCGCGCAAACTGGCGCCTCTTCAACCTTATTGACTTGATTTTGTATCTGAGACCCCTGACCTGAAATATGTCCGGCACGGATACTGATAAAGTCACGACTAGGTCCTGACCCAATGCCTGGTATCTGGAGATAACAGCCGCTTTTTGGCGTGTTACCTGCAGATACCAGCCGTTGGGTCATGACCTAAATACTGCGCAATTAGTGTCATATTTGCTCAAGGACAGCGTGGTTGGACGCTCCAGTCGGTGCATTCTTCTCCATCTCGTGGCGCTCAAGCGGACGCAGATGCACTGCTACAGGAGCACGGACTTCGACGTGTACCGCAACTATTTCGTCATCGCGCACGAGCTGTCGCAGCAACAGTACCACACAGCCACGAGCGACTGGATACTGGGCGGCCCGCCGTCCGCTTCTGCTTCCGCTCCGCTACGTTGCCGTCACCGTGGACCGCGACATGCTCGTGTCCGGCATCGCGCCCATGTTCTTGCCCTCGGTGATGCTCGATGATGCTCTTCCAGTCGCAGCCGGTGTGCACTTCACGTCTACTGTTCATTGTGACCGAATGTACCACGACGGAGTGGGCCTTCTCGATGACGACGTGGCTCACCGCCATACTGTCCCGATACTAGAAGCAGAACTGCTGTTTGTGGACTACATCTCGTCCAGTACAACACCGTGTTGAGCGTGTGGTGCATCCTGTCTGCAACCATGATCCACCAGCAGGAGGGTAAACACAGCGCTTTCCTCTAGGGGATGCCGATAAGGGGGCTGTACGTGTGACTCATTGATTGCAAATGATAACATGTATCGGGTACGTTGGTGATGTGTGTCGTGTAGGAACACGCGCTAATTTATATAAGGCACACTTTCCCCACCAACAACACCCACCAAGTCACCGTAGACTCAATGGGCATGTTAGGGTTAGAACCTGAAGGACCAGGAACTTTCCCTTGCACCGGGTTGATGTTTCCCCTGTGTACCGAGCTTCCGCTAGTCAACCGACGGAAGACTCAGAGTCACTAGCCACGAGCAAAGGCTAGCACGCTCTCACACACAAAATATACGCGCAGGCCCTCAGAAGGAAGAGCCCCGGCCTTTCACGGCGTGATACGAGGGTGCCGGAGCTATACTCCGGTGGGAAGAAATAAATGGAGTGCGCTCTCGCTCCTCCAGTTCCTGCCGACGACTCGTCGCTACCAATACACCGGCCACTAACTCTTGGCCCTACCAGGGATGAACACACGCTACACTAGTAGATGTGCCCACCGACAGTCATAATCCTACCTACCAGGTTTACCTTGAGCTGCAGGACGTTCACTGTAGGCACCGGTGTCGGCCTTGCGTGGTTGGGAGGAAAAGCTGTTCTGTTATTGTTGCCCGAAGGCTTATCTTGTCATTTCTTAAGTTTCCTATCGATCAATACAAATATCAAGTATAAACGCGTCCGTTTTGGACCGCCAAGAGTAACTCACGACTCTTCGGTCCTTTCTCTGCGACGTGACGGCGCAACCGACGACTCAAACGGCCGCCGAAAGGCCACCGACGACTCGGGACAGGCGCCGATGACTCATAAGTTTGGATCTTGCCAGTAGGTTCGCAGCGTACTTAGCGAACTGCAACCACCCGCGCTTGACTTGGGACCGTCGACGAGTCATCGTCACCGACCAATTTGGGCCAATCAGCGACCGGGGAGCTTGGCCCAATGACTGGTGATGGGTTGTGACTTGCCAGTTGGCGCCGGCGCCTCGAGTCTTCTCCGCACCCTGTCTCGGCTCCATTTCTCGACACCACATGTGTACATGCCGCGGCGACTGAAATATTAGTTGTTTTTGATGGAATGTTTTGATATCTTCGAAGTAGATCACACTATCAGCAAGACCAACAACATCAGTGTGCAAATGGAAATGGACAAGAAGGTGGCGCAATTTACTTTTGATGTTTTTATATGTGTACGTATTGGATATTTGTTTAAAATTGTTTCTTGCTACTTAAATACTTCGAGAATGCGTCGAAGTTTCTGCTTGCTTTCTGTTTCGGTTTTATCGAGCGCACTATCAACTGGAAGACCTCGATCGCTAAGTCCGCGTACGTGTTTAATTATGCAATGCCGTCTTGAGTAAAACTTGGCTTTTTTTTACGACACTCGCCACTTGCGCCCGTGTGTCTTTCAAGGTGCTCAGTGGACGGATAACCAGATAGACCAACATACCATTCTGTCCACAGTTCCTGAACGATGGACATACCTCTGCTCATCGAATATGGAGGATTCTCACTATCGTTAGACGACCGAAGACCTTCAGAATTGCTCAGCGTGCCAGATTGATCGTCCACAGGCACCGAGGTGATGTTGCTCCTGGTAGCGTTTTCGACAGGCATAAGACGAAATGACATTTTCCCACTCGACAATGACGTGAGACTGCTGTTAGCCCCTGTCAAAAGCTGCACAATCTCAGTGTGGTGTGTGCAACCCTTGCATTATCTCTGCGTATTGGTTAGCTATTTGCTCAGACAAAATGGGCATTGCCACCTGCAGTTGCATTTCATTGACTTCGTGTTTGCAGCTCCAGCTAGTGCTTGCGCACGAAAGCGTTGAAACGATTCACCAAACATTTGATGTTGGCAACAGCGAGCGGGGAGACAGTCAAATAATACAGCACAGCCTCGAAGAATTACTACACGAAGGTACAAAAATAACTCTAGAAATCCACGTGCAGCCAAATTTCCCTCCAACCTCCCTGCGGAAATATGTTCTTGGCAATTTTCAATTTCAGGAAATACTAGGCGTTGTAAGTCAGGAGTTGGATCAACTGACGCACGCTCTAGAAAATAAAATCGCGAATGAGGTGGGTGTCCAGCTAGTGCACGCATCGCTGCATGGGCAAGGAGAGCTGAGTAGACGGCTTCGCATGTATCCATTCCCCATCTACCATAACGGCGAGTCAGCGATATGTCGACGTCCGCGTTCTCCAACTGGCGAACACCTTGTTGACGATTGATGTGAGTTTTTTTTGTTGAACGTAAGACCGAGAAGAGCAAAGTCAGCTTCGTAACTCTTCTTATGTGTGTGCTAAGGTGAGCCAAAATCCCCTGTCTCAACCCATCACACGACCACCCGTGACTCCCTTCTACCCAAAATCAAGTGTTATGTGGCAAAAACGAATGTGATTCGGCACTGGCTCCAAAGTGGGTGGCGAACGCACTTTAGCTGGCTAGCGATCCCAGTTTCGCTTTCCGATCTCAGTTTGGAATTTGGTGTGATTGGCTTGTGCAATGACGCTGCAGGAGTGGTTCGGTGATATGGTGGTATTCTGGAAGAGTACGTTGTAACGGGGTTACACGCACAAGTGGCTGCAAGCCACTTGTGAATTTAACAGATAGGTTATCTGTTAAAAGTTTTGGATACTTCCTCACATTGGTGTAAGACACACCAATGGATACATTGAGGTGGACCACCACAGTGAGTGGTCCACACCTACCCAAAGATCCTATTGGTAGAAAGCAGCATCTTTCTACCAATTAGTGACGTGCATATCGGCGGGGCTCTGACAGCCAGCCGCTGTCAACCTCTTTCATAGATGATAAACAGTTTTAGCAGATCTAGGAGGAAGATCAATTTACAAACAGTACAGTTCTCATTTTACCTATTCAAAGTCACTTGGAGTCTTATCGGATTTAAATTATATTTGTGTATTCAAATATAATTAACCTAAGTAATTACTAAGTACTTACGCTTCCTCATACACGTTGCGCAACGTGTAAGCTAAAGTAGTGAGTCAAGTTAGACCCACTACACCTGGTAGCACTTTGTAGTCCGTCCAACGACCAACTGCTTGACGTTCGTACGAGGTGTACGAACGCGGAGCCGAGAACCCCATGAGCACGGAGGTACCCATGGAGAGCTCCAACACGCCTGCAACGCATGTTGCACACGCTGACTGCCCCCACCTGTCTGACCCAGAGTGGGAGGCCCTCCAACGACTGTCAACAGTCATTGGAGAAGCGGCGATAGCTACAATGCTGCGTACGCTATCGCCGACGGAGCAACATGGTGTTGCTCTGGGATTCATCATGAAGGAGCAGCGTGACGCTGCTTCCTCAGTGACGGCGTCGTCAGGGACGACACCGCGTGCTCAATCATTAAAGTTGAGCGTAAGCAATTACGTGGGAAGAGAGGGCGAGCCTCTCCTCCGATGGCTTGTCGAGCTCGACACAGCCATAGCGGCTCGACGCATCGTCGACCCGCTGTCGAAGGTCGCGTTCGCCATGTCCTGCCTTGGCGGACGCGCAAGGAGTTGGGCGTATGGACACCGACTCTCCGATCCTACGTGCTTCAGCACGTACGAAGTGTTCAAAGAGGAGCTCAGACAAGCGTTTGAGCCCCGCAAAACGAGTTCCGGTCGAGGGCGGAGTTCCTCGAACTTGAGCAGGGTAAGCATGACGTCCATGCTTACGCGCAGCGCGCACGATATTTGGTATCAAATATCGTGACTAACCCGATTGACGAGGCGACCAAGGTCGTCACGTTCATGAAGGGGCTTAGAGATGGGCCTGTGAAGACCTATCTCTTCCGAGAGTACCCGAGTACTCTGGAAGCTGCAATCACTCTTGCCATGCGAGAAGAGTTTAGCCTGCGGCAGGCTAAACTGCATGTAAACGTACCGAGGCCGCAACCGCGCCCGGTAGCGAGGACGGGAGGTCCGGAACCAATGGACCTCTCGAACGCAACAACTGCTGGTTACCAGCAGCAGGGAGGCAACGGACGATGCTTCCGTTGCGGAAGGATCGGTCACTTTGCACAGGAGTGCACAGCTCCCATGCCCCCTGGAGGTGGCAGTCGTGGCGATGCTAGGCATCGCCGCGGACCAACAAAAAACGCGAACATCCAGTATGCGCGGGGCGCCCTACTGGTAATGCAGTCGCGCGTGCCGACATCGGGCACGCGACACTGAGGACTGCAGCCCCCAGTGAGACTAGCTCTCACTGCAAGAAACAAGATGACAGGCCAAACCTAGTCATCTTGAAGGTTTACTCGAAGAGAGCGAGTGACTCTCTTCGAGCTTTGGTGGATTCAGGCGCGTCGAACAACTTTGTTCGACTACGAAGCCTGCCGAGACTTGACTTCGAGGAGGTAGATACACCTCGAAGTCTTCTGGAGGTACGACTGGCAACAGGTGCCATCGTGAAGACCGAGAAGCGCGTCGTGAACGTGCGCTTCTCGTACAAACAACGTGTGTTTGTCGAACACTTTATCGTCCTGGACCTGGACGATAAGTTCGACGTGGTAATGGGCATGCCGTGGCTTGCACGGCATGATCCGGTGATAGACTGGAAGAAGCGCACGCCCGTGCACTTCGGTCGCGACAGCGGAACAGAGAGCGATGGCCCTGTTACCGCAGCGCACGCACCAGCAGGTGCGCGCGGCTCACCAGTCGAGACAGCGCTTTATGCTGCTGTCCCGGAGTGCCCAAGAAGTGCGCGAGGGCGCGCACAAGTGAGACCAACGTCGGCAATGCTGCCGACGTCAGAAGAAAAACAATGTACTGGTTCCGGGAACCAGTACCCACGTCCAAGCGTGTAAGGGACAGTCCCTGACTCGAAGAGGTCAGGTCGACGACGACGCGTCGGCTCCGGGAGCCGACGCACCATCGGTCATGAGGGGCTCCGCCAATGAATGGCGTCGAGGTGACAAAGGCGTGTCAACTCCGGGAGTTGACGTTGCAAACAGTGCGGACGGTTGCAAACGTACCGCACTGACGCAATTTGCATGCTGTCGTGCAGCCGGGCTGCACGACGAAGCGCCATGCGATCAAGCCGGGCTTGATATCGCGCGCCCGCAGACAGGGTCTGCCGGCGAAGGGACACATTACCGTGCAGCCGGGTTGCACGAAGGAACATGCGGTCAAGCCGGGCTTGATACCGCGCGCCCGCGGACAGGGTCCGCCGGCGAACAACTGTCCACGACCGGGCCTGGACCAGAAGAACAACTGTGTGGAGCCCGGCTCCGCACAACAAGAAGACGGCGCAAGCGGAGAACGCTGCGCAAGTCTCGGTCCCGGACCGAGACGCTACAAGAACTGTCTGCTGGGCAGACTGAGGCGGTGACGCCGGGCGTCGAGACGTTAAGCGCCTTGACGCGTACCAATACTGGATTCCAGTATCGTGAGATGGAACTCGCTAGTCCTCCGTCGACGGCGTCGGAGTTGACTTCGCTTCCAGCCATGAGCTGGAAGCGCTTCACGCGCGACTTGCACGATGGACGCATCGAGCAAGTCTGCGTTCTTTCGGACAGCGAAAGAATGGAGAGCGATAGTGAAGAGCTGAGGCAGCTCTTCATGGGAAGTACCACTGAGAGTGAAGACACTCTCAGTGCGAAGACGAAGCGAGAGCGCTTCGAGGAACAAGGTTGGGACTCACTGAAGTCGAGTCTCTATTACGAATTGTTGAGGGAGTACAAAGACGTACTCCCGGAAGAGATTCCTGCGGAGCTTCCGCAGGATAAGGGTATTCAGCACGAGATTGATCTCGTGCCGGGCACGAAGTACTGTGTCACGCGGCAGTGGCCACTGCCGCGAGAGCGAGTGAAAGCAATCGACGACTTCTTTGAAGGTCGTCGCAAAGCAGGACAAGTGCGGGAATCAAAGTCCCATCACAGTGCTCCGACGTTCTGTGTCAAAACGCCACAGGACGGATGGCGCATCGTTCATGCGTATAACAAGCTGAACGATGCGACGGTACCGGCGCAGACGCCGATACCACGAAAAGATGTTATCATCGATTCGATGGCCGGGAGCACCGTTTACAGTGCTCTCGACTTGCGAGATGGATTCTATCAAATCCTAATGCGTGAGAGCGATATCCCTCTCACGGCAGTGAGCACGCCAAGCGGCATGCTCTGGGCGTGGCTAGTAATGCCACAGGGGCTTAACAACGCCCCTGCGACCTTCAACAGGTGCGTGACGCACTTGTTGCGCTCGGTGCGCGACTTCGCGCCGAGCTACTTCGATGATGTGTTCATCCACAGCCGGGCTGTGGACGGGAAGACCGACGTAGAGATGCACCGGGTGCATCTCCGGAAGCTACTTGAGCTTATGCGAAAGTATAAGCTCTACGCGAACCTGAAGAAGTGTATTTTCGGGGTGAGCGAGATACCCGTCCTCGGGTGTCTCGTAGGGAAGAATGGTGTTCGCCCTGACCCGGAAAAGGTCAGAGTGATCAATGAATGGTCAACTCCTTCAAGTGTCAAGGAACTGAGACAGTTCCTTGGCTTGGTGCAAGTACGTGGAGGATTACGCGGGCAAGATCCGCCCGCTGTCACAGCTTCTTAAGAAGGAAGCTGTGTGGAATTGGCCAACCGATTGCCAAAAGGCATTCGATGCAGTCAAGCGGGGCTTGACTGAGGCACCGATCTTGGCAGTAGCTGACCAAGATCGTCCATTTCACGTCGTATGTGACGCATCCGACTTTGCAATCGGATGCGCGTTGATGCAGCACGATCACGAGGGCCGTGATCGTGTCGTCTACTAGCAATCGCGTCAGCTGAAGCCAGCTGAGCGCAACTATCCGGTGCATGACAAGGAACTCCTTGCCATGAAGTACGCACTCGCAAAGTTCCGAGTGTATTTGCTTGGAAGTAGACCATTTGTGGTCTACACCGACCATGCATCACTGCGCACCGCAGTGAAGTCGCCACACATATCACAAAGAATGGCGAGATGGCTCTCATTCTTTGCGGAGTACAACTTCCGGGTCGAATACAAACCCGGAAGATTGAATGTAGTGGCCGACGCGTTATCACGTCGGCCAGACTACGCAGAAGCTGCTGACGTCAATGCCATTGACGCCATGCGATCGAGCAAACCCACGTCGTCTCTGTTGGACGATGTGAAGGCCGCGCACGCGCACGACGCGGACGCGAACCTCTTGCTGGCCTATGGCACAGCACGTTCTGACAAGTCCCGTCAGAAGTTGCTCAAGCACCTTCGTGCGCGTGCACACCGATATCGGGTGCACGACGGACTGTTTCTTTATAATGCAGTCGACGACAACGCGGACCGCGTTGTTGTGCTAAATGACCATGACCTGCGCCTCAGGATTATGTACGAGTATCACGATGCCCCGTCTGCGGGACATCTCGGACGTGAGAAGACTTACGGCCTTCTCACGCGCGACTTCTATTGGCACCACCAGTATAAGTGGGTGCGCAAGTACATCCGTGCTTGCGAGGTATGCCAACGCGTAAAGTCTGCGCCATTCGCGCAGGCTCCGTTACAATCACTACCGACTCCGTCGGAGTGTTGGAAGTCCATGTCTTTGGACTTCATCTTTGGTCTCCCCCCGGACAGCGGAGGGAATACCGGTGTTGTGGTCTTCGTCGACCGCTTCAGCAAGATGGTACATCTTGCTGCGGTGCCGGCAGAGGTGACCGCGAAGCAGACGGCCCGTCTGTTCGTCGATATGGTGCTCAAACACCATGGCATGCCGACCGACATCGTGTCGGACAGAGACCCGCGCTTCACAGCGCACCTGTGGCAAGAAGTGTTTACACTTCTCGGGAGCCAACTTTCCATGTCGACTGCGGATCATCCGCAGACGGACGGCCAAACCGAGCGCGTGAATCGCGTGCTCGTCGATATTTTGATGAGCTACGCTCACTCGTTCCAATACAGGAGCGAGTGTTTGTCGATGGCGGAATTCGCCATCAACAACTCGGTGCATGCCTCGACCGGGCATACACCGTTTTATGTGAATGCCATGCGGCATCCCCGTCTGCCGAGTTTACTCGGAGTGATGGCTCCCACTTTAAGTGGGGGAGGATCTACGACTGCAAAACAGCAGCCGCAGAAACCGCTGACACTTGCACAGTGTCAGCTGCAACAACGAACAAACCACATGAGTCTGCGCAGGGCGCAGACACCGCGAAGAACCACGCAGAGGCCGGGCCTCTTGCGGAGAGCGAGCTGAATGACTTCAGCTCGGATGCAATCAACTTCCTTACCAAAAGACAAGTCGTGATTCGGTTTGGTCGCAATGCAATAGCAGTTTCTGTTGATCAACAGAAGCTCAATACAGACAGTGCGGGAAGAGGCAACACATATGAATTCAAGTGGGTTGCTACTCAAAACCTGCCTAAACATGCAGTATCGGATTTAGGAGCGAGCTTGCTTGCTCCGCGCTTCATCGGGCCGTTCACTGTGTTGGCACGGCACGGCAACGCTTACACACTAGACATGCCGTCTAGCATGCGCCTCCATCCGACCTTTTACGTCGAACGGCTGAAGCCATACCTGCAGCACGAGCCATCCAGCTCGGCTGACTTGGGTCCCCAACTCGACCTGGATTCGAGGCGGCCTGCGAGACCGCCGCGACTTGGGCCTTCTAGTTCGCCAGCTCCTGCTTCAGGGCGTCGAACTCAACGCCCTGCAAACGCTCCACGGCGGTCACCCGGTCGTGGAGAGACGCGTGCTGATCAGCCCGGGGCTGACCATACCCGGGGTGTGTTCCCACCCCCGCCACCGCCGATCCATGACGCCCGCGGCTCAACCCGCTGGATTGTTGAGCGGATTGTTGACCATAGTAACCCGAAAACAAACCCTCAAGGGGCTCGTTTTCGTATTCGTTGGAGAGGATTTCCTCCCCATCAAGATACATGGGAACCGCGGAGCGTCTTGCTGGAGGACGTTCCGGAAATGGTGAGGGCGTACGAGGAACAGTACGCGCTGGTGCAGCGGAAGTAGTACGAGCGCTGCGGTCATCGCTAGCGCCCGAACCCTCACGTGCTAAGAATTTAGCACGGAGCTCTTTGAGAGTCTCGGGCACACGGAACGACGTGTACCCGTTCAGGTCGCGGTCGCTCAAGCGGACCGCGCCTTGGAAGCACTTCGCGCACTGAAAGCCCTCAGGCACAGCGCACGGCACATTAGGCTCCTCCGCAGCAACGTGGAGTTGCTCCAACTTTCCACGCCTGGAGCACGTCTCAAAGCGATCACGCGTTTGCTTAATCCGATCACGGTAAGCACTCGGCTTCTTGTTGAAGTTCTCAACAAAAGCGTTCCAACTTTGACAAAGTGCCTGCCACTCGGGCACTTTGCTGCGAGAAGATGTCTTCTTGCTTTGAAACCATCGGAGCTCATGGAAGAGTCCGATGTAATAATCGCGCCTTTGATGCGTTTCCGCATCAAAGTGCAGCTCGGCAGCCACAGCGTCATCTTTGATGGCGCTGCATACGTACAGCGGCACCTCATCCGGAGGTACCGAGTTCCCATACTGGCCCGCGATCTCGGACGCGGACGGCATCAACGGTTCGCGCGCTGCAGGCGCAGCGCGCGGAGAGCCTTGAGCTTTGGAATCACGAGTTGCAGTTGCAGCGCACGGAGAACTGAGAGCCCCAGCGGAAGCGAGCGGGGTATCACTCTCAGTTCGCAAACGCTTCGAACTCGAAGCGTCCGATTCGTCCCCTACACGCGGGCGAATGTTCTTGGCATGAGGTCGAGGACGAGTCCCTCTCGTCCTCCACGTCTTCATCGTCGTCGTCGAAGTCGACGACGTCGCCATACTTCGCCTTCTGGCGTTCGAAGTAGTCATCGATGGAGAGATGACTCTCCAACGACTTCGGAGTCTTCTTTTCTTGAGGCGCGCTCATCGTTGAATGAGCGCGGATTACTTCTCCAAACGCGGAGAATTGACGAATGGTCAATTCAGAAGATTGACGTGCGGAGGCCCCGCGCGTCTAACCTTAAGGGGGGATGGTGTAACGGGGTTACACGTACATAGTCATTAGGGGTAGGACAGACGGATTTTTCGGTGAGTGATCCGTAAAATACGGCGAAATAAAACGGAAAAGGAATCAAAAGCTCAAAAAGTGTTTTACAACTTGGTGTTGCTGCGGTTTCTGGCGAATAATGTAACGGGGTTACACGTACAAGTGGCTACAAGTCACTTTTGAATTTAACAGATAGGATATCTGTTAAAAAGTTTAGATACTTCCTCACATTGGTGTAAGGCACACCAATGGATACATTGAAGTGGACCAACACAATGAGTGGTCCACACATACCCAAAGATCCTATTGGTAGAAAGCAGCATCTTTCTACCAATTAGAGACGTGCATATCGGCGGGGCTCTGACAGCCAGCCGCTGTCAACCTCTTTCATAGATGATAAACAGTTTTAGCAGATTTAGGAGGAAGATCAATTTACAAACAATACAGTTCTCATTTTACCTTAAACTATCTCCTTGGTGTTTTATTTGATTTATATTATACTTGTGGACTCAAGTATAATTAATTCAAATTATTAATAAACTCCTACGCTTCCTCATACACGTAGCGCGACGTGTAAGCAAAAGTAGTGAGTGAAGTTAGACCCGCTACAAGGTCGCATTTCGGGCTTCGCTCCACGAGTGGCTGCTCACTCCCCAGGCCAGTACGGTAGCAGAGTATCGCGAGCGTCTACGACACCAGGGCCGGCGCCAGTCCGTGCCGCTGATGCGGACGTACCCCGTAGTGCTCAACCCGAGCGAGGACCCCACTGTGTACGAAGCTGAGTTCGAGCTCGGGGCTGAGGGCAGCTGTCATCTGCCGTCGATGGAAACAGTCCGAGCAAGCTTCAGTGAAGTGGATGTTCGCGTGGGTCGCCGACTCCGCTTCGAGTACGCTAAGCTCCGCGCCAAGTTACACCTGCCCGCTGGCTTCCAGTCTCATTCGCAGGTAGGTGCACTGCAACAGGCTCCTTTGAGCATTTCAGCTTCTCATCAACGCGACGGAGGAGTAGCTGTGGCTCAGGGTCAGACCCGGAGCATTGTAGCTGACCCAGCGGCTTCCCAAGCTATTGCCGGAAGTGGGCACGGCCGGCGTGCCGGCTTGAGTCCTCGTGACGCTGGTGGTCAAGCTGATTAGAAGCGGCCACGGCGTCTGGGCTGTCTTGGCGGAGGGGTACCTCAAACGCCCATGAGTTTTCCGAATCCGGGCACCCTCGCCACTTTGCCAGGTAGTGGTTTTGACCCCGGCATCGCCGCTTCGCCAGGAGGCGCTCTACGTGACAGTGGGGGTTCCCCTAATCATCGAGCAGCCCCGGAGGCGGGCGCGCTATCGCCGGACCGGCAACCGGTGCACGAGGGAGAGGCTCGTAAGATCCACCTTCGCTACGAGGAGCTCCGTGAGCATGTCTAGAGGGCCTACTTTGGCTCACTACTTTAGCTTACACGTTGCGCAACGTGTATGAGGAAGCGTAGCAGTTTATTAATAATTTGAATTAATTATACTTGAGTCCACAAGTATAATATAAATCAAATAAAACACCAAGGAGATAGTTTAAGGTAAAATGAGAACTGTATTGTTTGTAAATTGATCTTCCTCCTAAATCTGCTAAAACTGTTTATCATCTATGAAAGAGGTTGACAGCGGCTGGCTGTCAGAGCCCCGCCGATATGCACGTCTCTAATTGGTAGAAAGATGCTGCTTTCTACCAATAGGATCTTTGGGTATGTGTGGACCACTCATTGTGGTGGCCCACTTCAATGTATCCATTGGTGTGCCTTACACCAATGTGAGGAAGTATCCAAAACGTTTAACAGATATTTATCTGTTAAATTCACAAGTGGCTTGTAGCCACTTGTACATGTAACCCCGTTACACCATCCCCCCGTTAAGCTTAGACGTGTCGGTCTCGACACGTCAATTAATATTGACCGCTTGTCAATTTTTTGTGTTGGGGATTTCCGTACTCATCCGCAATGAGTACGACCAAGCTGAAGACCGCCATTGCAACAGAGGGCAAACTCTCTGTTGCTGAGTACCATACGCGGTAGGGCGAGGTTCGCCGCTACCACGGGAACAGACAACACAGTGTCTGTGTACGATTCTTCGATGTCGACCGCGTCTGTGCGTCGACATCTCTAAGCGAATTTCTGTTGCTTACCGTGATCGGGTAAGCAAACGCCAAAGCACTTCGAGTCCTTACCGAAGTGAGGCAAGTATTAGCAACTCCACGCTGTTGCGGTGGAGGCTGGTGTCCGTGCGCCGTGCGCACTGTCCGTCTAGGTGGCGGTGCGTATTAGCAACCGCGACCACAACAAGTATATTATATGTATACCTGAGAGCTTCAATGATCTCCGTGCTAATTACCTAGCACGCGAGTCGTCAGGCGTTGTAGATTACTACAGCGCTCGCACTACCTTCTTGCTAGTATGCGTGTTGGGCTTCGTATTCCTTCACCATGTCCGGAACGGCTTCCATCAGGACGTTCCGTGGTTCCCATGTGTCGTGCTGGGGAGGGAAACCTCTCCAGCGAATGCGAAAACAATCCGGACCTCGGATTGTTTTCCTATGATCGACAATTCACTGGACGATCCAGCGAATTTCTCCGCGTGCGTCTCGCAGCGGTGGCGTAGGTGGTGGAAACATGCCCCGATGGTCAACGCCGTGTTGACCTTCATCTCGTGTCGCTCCACGACCAGGTGATGGTCGTGGAGTACCTTCAGAGCGCGGAGGTTGCCGCTCTGTACCATCGTGTCCCGGCTGTGGCGGTCTCCCAGACCGCCTTGAACGTGCCGGTCGGGCTGTAGGCCCGACCGTATTAACTGCTCCAGCGCGACTACGCGCTGGAGAGGAGGGTTTCCCCTGACGACTCTGTCTCTTCGGGTCAGACGAGCCACTTGGCTCGTGCTGGAGGTATGGCTTTAACTGCCCGACATGAAATGTCGGGTGGAGCCGCATGCTAGACGGTATATCTAGCGTGTATGCGTTACCGTAGCGTGCCATCACCGTGAATGGCCCGATGAAGCGCGGAGCAAGCTTACTTGCTCCGAAATCCGAAACTGCATGTTTAGGCACGTTTTGTGTAGCTAACAAGACCAATGAACTAACTTTGAATTCATGTGTGTTGCCTCTGCCCACATTGTCTGCGTTCAGCTTCTGTTGATCAACAGAAGCTGCTATTGCATCTTGGACAAACCGAATCACGGCTTGTCTTTTGGTAAGGAAGTTGATTGCATCCGAGCTGAAGTCATTCAGCTCGCTCTCCGCTAGAGGCCCGGCCTCTGCGTGGTTCTTCGCGATGTCTGCGCCCTGCGCAGACCCGTGGTCTTTGTCCTTGTTGTTGGAGGAGTCTGCGCCCTGCGCAGACTCATGTGGTTTGTTCGTTGTTGCAGCTGACACTGTGCAAGTGTCAGCGGTTTCTGCAGCTGCTGTTTTGCAGTCGTAGATCCTCCCCCACTTAAAGTGGGAGCCACCACTCCGAGTAAACTCGGCAGACGGGGATGCCGCATGGCATTCACATAAAACGGTGTATGCCCGGTCCAGGCATGCACCGAGTTGTTGATGGCGAATTCCGCCATCGACAAACACTCGCTCCTGTATTGGAACGAGTGAGCGTAGCTCTTCAACATATCGACGAGCACGCGATTCACGCGCTCGGTTTGGCCGTCCGTCTGCGGATGATCCGCAGTCGACATGGAAAGCTGGCTCCCAAGAAGTGTAAACACTTCTTGCCACAGGTGCGCTGTGAAGCGCGGGTCTCTGTCCGACACGATGTCGGTCGGCATGCCATGGTGTTTGAACACCATGTCGACGAACAGACGGGCCGTCTGCTTCGCGGTCACTTCTGCCGGCACCGCAGCAAGATGTACCATCTTGCTGAAGCGGTCGACGAAGACCACAACACCGGTATTCCCTCCGCTGTCCGGGGGAAGACCAGAGATGAAGTCCAATGACATGGACTTCCAACACTCCGACGGAGTCGGTAGTGATTGCAATGGAGCCTGCGCAAACGGCGCAGACTTTACGCGTTGGCACACCTCGCAAGCACGGATGTACTTGCGCACCCACTTGTACTGGTGGTGCCAGTAGAAGTCACGCGTGAGAAGGACGTATGTCTTCTCACGTCCGAGATGTCCCGCAGACGGGGCATCGTGATACTCGTACATAATCCTGAGGCGCAGGTCATGGTCATTTAGCACAACAACGCGGTCCGCGTTGTCGTCGACTGCATTATAAAGAAACAGTCCGTCGTGCACCCGATATCGGTGTGCACGCGCACGAAGGTGCTTGAGCAACTTCTGACGGGACTTGTCAGAAGGCGCTGTGCCATAGGCCAGCAAGAGGTTCGCGTCCGCGTCGTGCGCGTGCGCGGCCTTCACATCGTCCAACAGAGACGACGTGGGTTTGCTCGATCGCATGGCGTCAATGGCATTGACGTCAGCAGCTTCTGCGTAGTCTGGCCGACGTGATAACGCGTCGGCCACTACATTCAATCTTCCGGGTTTGTATTCGACCCGGAAGTTGTACTCCGCAAAGAATGAGAGCCATCTCGCCATTCTTTGTGATATGTGTGGCGACTTCACTGCGGTGCGCAGTGATGCATGGTCGGTGTAGACCACAAATGGTCTACTTCCAAGCAAATACACTCGGAACTTTGCGAGTGCGTACTTCATGGCAAGGAGTTCCTTGTCATGCACCGGATAGTTGCGCTCAGCTGGCTTCAGCTGACGCGATTGCTAGTAGACGACACGATCACGGCCCTCGTGATCGTGCTGCATCAACGCGCATCCGATTGCAAAGTCGGATGCGTCACATACGACGTGAAATGGACGATCTTGGTCGGCCACTGCCAAGATCGGCGCCTCAGTCAAGCCCCGCTTGACTGCATCGAATGCCTTTTGGCAATCGGGTGTCCAATTCCACACAGCTTCCTTCTTAAGAAGCTGTGACAGCGGGCGGATCTTGCCCGCGTAATTCTCCACGTACTTGCACCAAGCCAAGGAACTGTCTCAGTTCCTTGACACTTGAAGGCGTTGACCATTCATTGATCACTCTGACCGTTTCCGGGTCAGGGCGAACACCATTCTTCCCTACGAAACACCCGAGGACGGGTATCTCGCTCGCCCCGAAAATACACTTCTTCAGGTTCGCGTAGAGCTTATACTTTCGCATAAGCTCAAGTAGCTTCCGGAGATGCACCCGGTGCATCTCTACGTCGGTCTTCCCGTCCACAGCCCGGCTGTGGATGAACACATCATCGAAGTAGCTCGGCGCGAAGTCGCGCACCGAGCGCAACAAGTGCGTCACGCACCTGTTGAAGGTCGCAGGGGCGTTGTTAAGCCCCTGTGGCATTACTAGCCACGCCCAGAGCATGCCGCTTGGCGTGCTCACTGCCGTGAGAGGGATATCGCTCTCACGCATTAGGATCTGATAGAATCCATCTCGCAAGTCGAGAGCACTGTAAACGGTGCTCCCGGCCATCGAATCGATGATAACATCTTTTCGTGGTATCGGCGTCTGCGCCGGTACCGTCGCATCGTTCAGCTTGTTATACGCATGAACGATGCGCCATCCGCCCTGTGGCTTCTTGACACAGAACGTCGGAGCACTGTGTGGGGACTTTGATTCCCGCACTTGTCCTGCTTTACGACGACTTTCAAAGAAGTCGTCGATCGCTTTCACTTGCTCTCGCGGCAGTGACCACTGCCGCGTGACACAGTACTTCGTGCCCGGCACGAGATCAATCTCGTGCTGAATGCCCTTATCCTGCGGAAGCTCCGCAGGAATCTCTTCCGGGAGTACGTCTTTGTACTCCCTCAACAATTCGTAATAGGGACTCGACTTCAGCGAGTCCCAACCTTGTTCCTCGAAGCGCTCTCGCTTCGTCTTCGCACTGAGAGTGTCTTCACTCTCAGTGGTACTTCCCATGAAGAGCTGCCTCAGTTCTTCACTCTCGCTCTCCGTTCTTTCACTGTCCGAAAGAACGCAGACTTGCTCGATGCGTCCATCGTGCAAGTCGCGCGTGAAGCGCTTCCAGCGCATGGCTGGACGCGAAGTCAACTCCGACGCCATCGTCGGAGGACTAGCGAGTTCCATCTCACGATACTGGAATCCAGTATCGGTGCGCGTCAAGACGCTTAGCGTCTCGACATTCGGCGTCACCGCCGCAGTCTGCCCAGCAGACTGCTCTTGTTGCGTCTCGGTCCCGGACCGAGACTTGCGCAGCGTTTTCCGCTTGCGCCGTCTTCTTGTTGTGCGGAGCCCGGCTCGGCACAGTTGTTCTTCTTGTCCAGGCCCGGCCGTGGACAGTCGTTCGCCGGCGGACCCTGTCCGCGGGCGCGCGGTATCAAGCCCGGCTTGACCGCATGTTCCTTCGTGCAACCCGGCTGCACGGTAATGTGTCCCTTCGCCGGCAGACCCTGTCTGCGGGCGCGCGATATCAAGCCCGGCTTGATCGCATGGCGCTTCGTCGTGCAGCCCGGCTGCACGACAGCATGCAAATTGCGTCAGTGCGGTACGTTTGCAACCGTCCGCACTGTTTGCAACGTCAACTCCCGGAGTTGACACGCCTTTGTCACCTCGACGCCATTCATTGGCGGAGCCCCTCATGACCGATGGTGCGTCGGCTCCGGGAGCCGACGCGTCGTCGTCGACCTGACCTCTTCGAGTCAGGGACTGTCCCTTACACGCTTGGACGTGGGTACTGGTTCCCGGAACCAGTACATTGTTTTTCTTCTGACGTCGGCAATGCTGCCGACGTTGGTCTCACTTGTGCGCGCCCTCGCGCACTTCTTGGGCACTCCGGGACAGCAGCATAAAGCGCTGTCTCGACTGGTGAGCCGCGCGCACGTGCTGGTGCGTGCGCTGCGGTAACAGGGCCATCGCTCTCTGTTCCGCTGTCGCGACCGAAGTGCACGGGCGTGCGCTTCTTCCAGTCTATCACCGGATCATGCCGTGCAAGCCACGGCATGCCCATTACCACGTCGAACTTATCGTCCAGGTCCAGGACGATAAAGTGTTCGACAAACACACGTTGTTTGTACGAGAAGCGCACGTTCACGACGCGCTTCTCGGTCTTCACGATGGCACCTGTTGCCAGTCGTACCTCCAGAAGACTTCGAGGTGTATCTACCTCCTCGAAGTCAAGTCTCGGCAGGCTTCGTAGTCGAACAAAGTTGTTCGACGCGCCTGAATCCACCAAAGCTCGAAGAGAGTCACTCGCTCTCTTCGAGTAAACCTTCAAGATGACTAGGTTTGGCCTGTCATCTTGTTTCTTGCAGTGAGAGCTAGTCTCACTGGGGGCTGCAGTCCTCAGTGTCGCGTGCCCGATGTCGGCACGCGCGACTGCATTACCAGTAGGGCGCCCCGCGCATACTGGATGTTCGCGTTTTTTGTTGGTCCGCGGCGATGCCTAGCATCGCCACGACGGCCACCTCCAGGGGGCACGGGAGCCGTGCACTCTCTGGCAAAGTGACCGATCCTTCCGCAACGGAAGCATCGTCCGTTGCCTCCCTGCTGCTGGTAACCAGCAGTTGTTGCGTTCGAGAGGTCCATTGGTTCCGGACCTCCCGTCCTCGCTCCTGGGCGCGGTAGCGGCCTCGGCACGTTTACATGGAGTTTAGCCTGCCGCAGGCTAAACTCTTCTTGCATGGCAAGGGTGATTGCAACTTCGAGAGTACTCGGGTACTCTCGGAAGAGATAGGTCTTCACGGGCCCATCGCTAAGTCCTTTCATGAACGTGACGACCTTGGTCGCCTCGTCAATCGGGTTAGTCACGATATTTGATACCAATATCGTGCGCGCTGCGCGTAAGCATGGACGTCATGCTTACCCTGCTGAAGGTCGAGGAACTCCGCGCTCGACCGGAACTCGTTTTGCGGGGGCTCAAACGCTTGTCTGAGCTCCTCTTTGAAATCTTCGTACGTGCTGAAGCACGTAGGATCGGAGAGTCGGCGTCCATACGCCCAACTCCTTGCGCGTCCGCCAAGGCAGGACATGGCGAACGCGACCTTCGACAGCGGGTCGACGATGCGTCGAGCTGCTATGGCTGTGTCGAGCTCGACAAGCCATCGGAGGAGAGGCTCGCCCTCTCTTCCCACGTAATTGCTTACGCTCAATTTTAATGATTGAGCACGCGGTGTCGTCCCTGACGACGCCGTTACTGAGGAAGCAGCATCACGCTGCTCCTTCATGATGAATCCCAGAGCAACACCATGTTGCTCCGTCGGCGATAGCGTACGCAGCATCGTAGCTATCGCCGCGTCTCCAATGACTGTTGACAGTCGTTGGAGGGCTTCCCACTCTGGGTCAGACAGGTAGGGGCAGTCTGCGCCTGCAACATGCGTTGCAGGCGTATTGGAGCTCTCCATGGGCACCTCCGTGCTCATGGGGTTCTCGGCTCCGCGTTCGTACACCGCGTACAAACGTCAAGCAGTCGGTCGTTGGACGGACTACAAAGTGCTACCAGATGTAGTGGGTCTAACTTGACTCACTACTTTAGCTTACACGTTGCGCAACGTGTATGAGGAAGCGTAAGTACTTAGTAATTACTTAGGTTAATTATATTTGAATACACAAATATAATTTAAATCAGGAAAGACTCCAAGTAGCTAGTTTAAGGTAAATGAGAACTGTATTGTTTGTAAATTGATCTTCCTCCTAAATCTGCTAAAACTGTTTAGCATCTATGAATGGGGGTTGACAGCGGCTGGCTGTCAGAGCCCCGCCAATATGCACGTCTCTAATTGGTAGAAAGATGCTGCTTTCTACCAATAGGATCTTTGGGTAGGTGTGGACCACTCATTGTGGTGGCCCACTTCAATGTATCCATTGGTGTGGCTTACACCAAGGTGAGGAAGTATCAAAAACTTTTAACAGATATCCTATCTGTTAAAAAATCACAAGTGGCTTGTAGCCACTTGTGCGTGTAACCCCGTTACAGACCTCGTCCGGCATACGGACCGGAGACCCAATGACGTACAACGTCAGGTTCTGCGTCGCAGCTTGACCCGCGGCCTCGACTAGGTCGCAGGGCAGGAAGTTACAGTCTGCTTGCCCGGTCGTGAACATTGGCCGGAGCTCAGGGCGCTGGGAGCGCGGTGGCAGGACCATCTGCGCCACGAGGTGCTCGGCCTGAGCTTCGTCCAAGTCGTTGGTAACGACAGAACTTTGTGTGGGCCCTCCGAGTCCACGGAGTGGCGAGTACCGAGGCTCAGTGAGCTCCCGTAGTTTGGCCAGGCCGAGGGGACGATCGGGGAATGGGTCAGGAGAGTTCGGAGTCTTCAAAAGAGCGCGCGGCTCTTGCGCTGGGCGCTCGTCGCCACGACGGTTCGGCGATTGCGCTGGAGGTGTAGCGACGCGGCCCGGAGAGCAAATTATTGCGGGTGCCCCGGCCCCGCGTTGCGGCGATGGCGCGCAAGAAGCGCCACCACCGCTCGGCGAGCGATGCGATGCGGGTGATCCGCCCTCTCGATGCGGAGAGCCCGAGTCTGCCTCCTCGTAGTCGACTTGACCTTCGTCAAAGCTCGCCATGAGCTCGTCATTGGCCCGCATAGCCGGGTGGGCCATCGCTCGAAGTGAGCTAGCCCTCTCGCGAAGCGAGCCGTGCCTGAGGCGATATACTGGGATACCGCGAGCCTGTTAGGCGTCTGTGGTGCCGGCACCGAAGCGGGAGGCACCGGTGGGCGATCGCTAGCACGGGGTGCTGTGGAACGAAGTGGACTGTGCCCTGGCGTGGACGTGGTGCGCCGCTGCTGCTGTCTGTGGTCGAACGACCAAAACGCGTTGTGATGCGTTGTGACTGCGAGTCATGCGTTGGCGCTCAACGCCGAGAAGGTTCTCTGGCTCGTCCACACGATGTGGATTGACCAGCGAGAAAGGTTCTTTATGGAACCAGATCACACGGTAGATACCGTTAAGCGTGGACACTACGTGTCCGCGGTTTGATGGGGGAGATTGTAACGAGGTTACACGAAGATTACCCGATGGCTACAGCGTGTGGGACACACAGCAGTTGTGGGGCCCACATCTTAACCTAAATCAGTAGGTGACTTTATAGTCAATGGATATGAAAGAGACTAGGGCTCACTATGCTAGATAGTGAGCGTCATACATTTACACCAAGACATAGATAAATACATTCAGTTTGGGATTTACAGTTAAGGGTCTTGTGTTGACTCTTGGAGTCCGTAAGGTTTACGGACTCGTACATCGTTCTGGTATTAGAAGGACGGCTATCCCTAGTTAAGACTCGGTGAGTTTAACCTGTCTTCCTCTGACGCAAAGCTACGGCAGCCCCGCTGCACATGTTGTCTTTGCTGAACAATGTGAAGGTTGTGTACGCGCAAGACGCGAACACGAAGCTCTTGCTGGCCTATGGCACAGCACCTTCGAATTCGAAGCGTGCACACCATTATCGGGTGCACGACGGAGTGCATTATGCTATGCGGCATCCTCGACTACCGAGCTTACTAGGCGTGGCGGCTCCCACTTTAAGTGTGGGGGGGGGTCTACGCCAGCAGCGTAACAACCGCACAAATCTACTCACACCTGCACAGTGTCAGCTGAAATAACGAGTAACAAGATACACAGGTCTGCGCAGGGCGCAGACCTCATCAAGAAGAAGAAACATGGGTCTGCGCCGAGCGCAGACTCCCCAAACAACAAGGACAAGACAAATGAGTCTGTGCGGGGCACAGACAGGCTGTCATTCGGTTTGGTCACAATGCAATAGCAGTTTCTGTTGATCAACAGAAGCTCAATACAGACAGTGCGGGCAGAGGCAACACATATAAGTGGGTTGCTACTCAAAACCTGCCTAAACATGCAGTATCGGATTTAGGAGCGAGCTTGCTTGCTCCGCGCTTCATCGGGCCGTTCACTGTGTTGGCACGGCATGACAACGCTTACACACTAGACATGCCGTCTAGCATGCGCCTCCATCCGACCTTTTACGTCGAACGGCTGAAGCCATACCTGCAGCACGAGCCATCCAGCTCGGCTGACTTGGGTCCCCAACTCGACCTGGATTCGAGGCGGCCTGCGAGACCGCCGCGACTTGGGCCTTCTAGTTCGCCAGCTCCTGCTTCAGGGCGTCGAACTCAGCGCCCTGCAGACGCTCCACGGTGGTCACCCGGTCGTGGAGAGACGCGTGCTGATCAGCCCGGGGCTGGTCATACCCGGGGCGTGTTCCCACCCCCGCCACCGCCGATCCATGACGCCCGCGGCTCAACCCGCTGGATTGTTGAGCGGATTGTTGATCATAGTATCCCGAAAACGAACCCTCAAGGGGCTCGTTTTCGTATTCGTTGGAGAGGATTTCCTCCCCATCAAGATACATGGGAACCGCGGAGCGTCTTGCTGGAGGACGTTCCGGAAATGGTGAGGGCGTACGAGGAACAGTACGCGCTGGTGCAGCGGAAGTAGTACGAGCGCTGCGGTCATCGCTAGCGCCCGAACCCTCACGTGCTAAGAATTTAGCACGGAGCTCTTTGAGAGTCTCGGGCACACGGAACGACGTGTACCCGTTCAGGTCGCGGTCGCTCAAGCGGACCGCGCCTTGGAAGCACTTCGCGCACTGAAAGCTCTCAGGCACAGCGCACGGCACATTAGGCTCCTCCGCAGGAACGTGGAGTTGCTCCAACTTTCCACGCCTGGAGCACGTCTCAAAGCGATCACGCGTTTGCTTAATCCGATCACGGTAAGCACTCGGCTTCTTGTTGAAGTTCTCAACAAAAGCGTTCCAACTTTGACAAAGTGCCTGCCACTCGGGCACTTTGCTGCGAGAAGATGTCTTCTTGCTTTGAAACCATCGGAGCTCATGGAAGAGTCCGATGTAATAATAGCGCCTTTGATGCGTTTCCGCATCAAAGTACTGCTCGGCAGCCACAGCGTCATCTTTGATGGCGCTGCATAAGTATAACGGCACCCCATTCGGAGGTACCGAGTTCCCATACCGGTCCGCGATCTCGGACGCGGACGGCATCAACGGTTCGCGCGCTGCAGGCGCAGCGCGCGGAGAGCCTTGAGCTTTGGAATCACGAGTTGCAGCAGCAGCGCGCAGAGTACTGAGAGCCCCAGCGGAAGCAAGTGAGGTATCACTCTCAGTTCGCGAACGCTTCGAGCTCGAAACGTCCGATTCGTCCCCTTCATGCGGGCGAATGTTCTTGGCATGAGGTCGAGGACGAGTCCCTCTCGTCCTCCACGTCTTCATCGTCGTCGTCGAAGTCGACGACGTCGCCATACTTTGTCTTCTGGCGTTCGAAGTAGTCATCGATGGAGAGATGAATCTCCACCGCCTTTGGGTTCTTCTTTTCTTGAGGCGCGCTCATCGTTGAATGAGCGCGTGTTTCTTCTCCAAACGTGGTGAATTGACGAATGGTCAATTCAGAGATTGTCGTGCGGAGACGCTCGTCTAACCTTGAGGGGGGGGGGGGGGTAACGCGGTACACGCACAAGTGGCTACAAGTCACTTGTGACTTTAACAGATAAAATACCTGTTAAAAGTTTTAACAGATATTTAGCGCCACCGCTCGGCTTGATATTCCAGGGATACCATCACCAATGTTTCATTCCGGGGGTTCGCAACTTGAGCTCGGGCAACACAGCCATCACTCGAGCGGCGAATGGCAAGGGTGCCGAGTCTTGGCTCGAGGCGATGCCACGTCCAGGTACTCCACTTGGCGGGCCTCCTGGATTAACCTCCACTTCCGTGGGTTCCGAGTTGGATTCCGACTTTGGGGCTTTCACCGGTTGTTCTCGGATTTTCGAGACCACTTCCAGGTATCTCCGTTCATTACCATCCTTAATGATGCAGTCTTCGCCGAGGGGAAGCTTCTTGGTGGTCAGGTAGTCGGTTGCGTAGTTAAATTCAAGTTTGACGTGCACCAGCCTGACCGTACTGAATTTGTCTTTTAACACCTGGCCCTTGGCCAGTCTCCGCTGCAAATTGGACTAATTACAGTTAATCATCCGTGGACCTGCTGGATGACTATCCTGGAGTCGCCTGTCACCACGAAATCCTAAATCTCCCGTTCGAGCGCCATAGCCATGCCTTTGAGCAAGCCCTAGTATTCCACGTCGTTCACCGTGATTCTATCCAGGATGTAGCCTCGGGCGTCCAGAACGGTCGATTCGGGTAGCTGCCATAGTATACAACTACACCAGCCCCGTCGGGTGGACATCTTAGCCGCACATCTAAACTGAGTGCCACTCCTCAGTATTCAGGTTCAAGCACCTCGACGCTCAACACGGGTGGCGCTCGGACGCACCCCTTGGCTGGAATTAGCGATTCGGCAATCTCATCCAGGTGCTCGCAGAGGGCGATGCCTGTGCCCAGGATGGCGGCCAGTCCATCTTCGCCACACTGTATCTTCCGGATACCCACGTCATAATTGGACAGTGCGACGCCCCACGGCATCGTGCAGCTATCCGCGGTATTCGACTTGATTACCCACTTCAAAACCGAGTAACGGGTGTATACCACCAGTGGGCATCTTTCGACCAGGGTCTTAAAAACTTGGAGCACCCGGATTACTGCCAGAACTTCAATTTCCGCAATATGGACGCGGAGCTCCGCATTATTCAGGACGCGCCCCGTGAATAGAACAGGCTGTATCACTCCTTCGTACTCCGGACCTAGGAGAGCACAGGCTGCCCACTGGTTGGCATGCGGGATAATCACGAACGGCTTCGTCCGGTCTGGATGCCTAAGCATCGGGGTGGGCACGATCTTCCTTTTCAGGATGTCGAATGCTTCCTTCGCCCGAATCAAGTCTCGTCCGGCACGAACTTGGTCATCAGTCAACTTGTACAGCACGCAGCGACCACCGGGAAATCTTCGATGAACTTATGGTAGTAATTCAGGCTCCCAAATAAATATTGGAACCCTTTCAGGGTCTTCGGGAACGGTAGGTCCTGAATCCTTTGACAATCTTCAGGATTGCCCGAATCCCTTCTGTACCTATCTCGTGGGAGAGGTACGGTATAGTTCGCTTCCTGAATTCACGCTTCGGTAGGCTGACCGAGATATTCCAGTAGCGCAGCCGGTAGAGTAGCGCATCCAAGTCGTCACACAGTCGGTCCAAGGTGGCAGATCCGGGAGCGATGTCGTCGATGTATGAGCTGCGCCCCGAGACTGGTCCCAATTGGGTGGTGTAGGTATGTTCCGCTTGAACACCGCTATTTGGTCCGTCAAAGCAGGTAACTGTCCTTCCGAATGCTGCCAACTTGAATGGTTCTTGGAGCTCGCGCTTCACGGTCGTCCGGTCTCAACTTCAGGCAGCTCAGGACGTCTTGGTCCACGAGGGCCCCCTCTTCGGGTGGCAGTCGAATCTCCACAAGCAGTTGTTGATCATCTGCTGGTATATGAGCGGCGCGTTATTCAACCCGAATGGCATCCGCACCCACTCGAAGTGCCCGTATGGACACGCGAACGCTGTGATCTGCTTGGCTCGTCCGGATGACCCAGAAGCCAATTGCCATGTCGAGACTCATCCACCACAGTGCGTCCTCGAATCCACTTGTCACAAGGGAAGCGGGTAGTTAAACAGCTGAATGAAGCTGTTCACCACTCGATAGTCGATGCACATCCTGATATCGACGCCATTTTTCGTGAGGACAATCACAATTGGCGAAGCCCATAACGATTCGGAGTGCTCGATCAGTCCGGTCCCACGAGTTTCTTCAGAAATTCATATACCTTCACTGCGATGTGTGGGGTGACAGATCGGGGACGTTGGGCAACAGGATTTGCATCGCACATGTCCAAATCGCATACCACTCCATGGGCAGGTGCTGGAGCGGCGTTACCATCACCTAGG
Organism: Phytophthora cinnamomi; assembly: GCF_018691715.1. NCBI lineage: Eukaryota > Oomycota > Peronosporomycetes > Peronosporales > Peronosporaceae > Phytophthora > Phytophthora cinnamomi. The sequence continues at coordinate 154,404 of NW_027150938.1, read as the reverse complement.
AAAATCTTCAGATGATACTTCAGGATGCCCCGTAGCCTGCCCTCCTGAGCGGGACTGCTCTCGCCTGGAACTCTTACGTCCGCCTTGTCAATGTCACACTCGGGACTGAGATCCGTGTGGTGTAGGAAACGCCAATTTTGTGGAGCACCCAAGTGGAACAGCGTACCAAAGCCGTCTAAAAGCGGATTCGACGGTACTACTCGGCTGGATTGCTATACTGTACCAATCAGCCAAGCTCGCCGAGCTCGTAGGCTTCACAGACCCGACGGACTTGGATCCAAGACCACCGGAGACCAAGGGCGGGTGGCGCTACACAAGAAGCAGACACACGTACTGCGGCACGAGGGCGGGGAGCGCTAGGAGGCGCTCAGCCGAGGCTAAGGCAAGTTTCAAGCCTCGAGCTCGGCTAAACAGGGCACCGGCCACCCAGACGAAGTGTGGCACGGCCAGAGGCCGCACAGGAGAACAAAGCGCGAGCCCGGCGAACCCAGCAGCACCCGGCTAAGTCGGACAGACTCCCCGCGGAGCTCGCCGGGTTATCCGGACAGCTTATCCGGCTCAGCCGAGTTCGAAGCGTCGTAGCGAGGGCGAAGGGTCAGCCGAGATCCGAAACCACTCCATTTCACTTGATATTGGTATAGGACCTTAGGAATAGTGGAGGCGCCTTTTCAGGGCACCCAGAAGACATAAGAACAAACAGAGCAGAAATTTCTAGGCCCACAACACGTGCACACTTTCCAGCAAGTTCCTGCACAGGGTCGGATTAGGTACTCGACTAGCAGCGCCAAGAGTTTAGGTCGGCCGGGGTTGGGTGTTGGGTCTCACCAAGCGCAAAGGATAATTCTCGCTAACTCAGCGAGCCGGTACGCCGGACAGCCCAGGTGCCGTTACTCTTCAAGTCGGGTTGATTCTGCCCCTGCGGTCTGTAAAAGCGCTCGCGCACCGCCGTCCATTCTTTGGTGGAGGGCACAGGGGTTTGTGAACGGGAGACCGCTAGCTCGGCGGATCTCTGGAAGAGTGGACCTCGGTTGCCAGGTGTCTGCGAAGTGCGAGACACTCGCGGTCCCGGTTGGGCCGAACCGCGAGGGGACAACCCCACCGGAGGCCAACAAACGCCGACCTAACTCGTGTGGTGTAGGAATTCACGATTTTACGAGTTCTCGTCCCTCAGCCTCGACAAATGGGACGAGGCCTACCAACAACACACGCTTCCCTCGAAAGGTCGGCGAAGATTGTTGGGATTAAACCTGAAGACCAGGTCCGATCTCTTACACCGGGCTGGAAATATGCCTTGTGTTGAAGTATCGGTCAGGTAGGTAGAGCCCACACACAGGCACCGCCAGCCACGAGCAACGGCTGGGGTGCGTAAATATAAACGCTTTCGCGCTAAACCCACTGTGGTCCCTCAGAAAGGAAGGGTACCGGGCCGGTCAAGGCCTTTGACAGGGGCGCCGAGGTGAAACCTCGGCCAAAGAGTCAAATACACTGGGGGGCCACGCCACGCACCCAGGACAACATACAAACGTACAGGGAGGACTCTCTACCTCCCAACACTCGGCCACTATCCACTCTTGGCCGTACCAGGGCGAACTCTCGGTCAATGTACCTTAAGCTCACTGGCAGACATACACCGCGTCGGTCGAGCGTATCCAGACCCTACAGCTAAGCTAGCTAGACTTACCGTAGACGGACTTGACCCTGATGGCTTGGGGGGAATATTCTGCTCTGATTTAATAGTTAGAGGCGGTGAGGCCTCGACTATAACTAATCCATAATGTCTATACAAATATCTAATATAGACCGAGCCTTCGGTCTAATCCTACAACCGGACGAGCCTTCGTCTTAAGTCCGTATTCCTAATAGGAGGCAAAAGGTGTATCCACTATGACTATCTGGAGAGCTCGGCGAGAATTTATTAGGGCCCGCCGAGCCTCGCAGTCACTAACTAGCTTTCTGTCACTCTGGCGCGGTGAATGTGAGTAGCCAATAGGAGACCTCGGTCGTCTTCTCTCAAACTCTCGACGCCGTTAGACCTCGGTCCGGTGGCTCCACTCCGCAGTCAAAACCCAATCTCACAACGGCCCCCACCTCGACGCGAACCTGTCAGGTGGTGAACGTTGTGGTGCACGTCATTGCTGCCAGCATGTCTGCTCCCCCGAGTCCTCCGCAAGGGCCACGGGTCTTCACGTCGGAAGCTCTCGGCCGCGCTCTCAGGGTAAGCTATGTAGTGGCTTCGAAGCTTCGCTGGATTCCTCATGCTAATTCTCCATGTCTTCTTTGCATGCCACAGTATGATCCAAATGCCTTCATCGTGCCCTTCCCTCCCGAGTTCACGGCTAGGTTGTTTGAGGCCTCGGCGGGGCCAACTTCCGCCTCTGACTCGCACAGCGGGGCACCCCGAGGTCTCCCGTCATTTCCTGCGCGCGACCTTCCGCCGAGAGGTGACGCTGCGTCCAACCCCAATACCTTGGCTCGTTCGCCACCAACTCCCGCCTCTGATTCGCACAGCGGGGTGGTAACGAGCTCTGAGGCCGCGGGTTCGGGTCGCGTCAACGGTTCGCCTCCCTGCTCTCCGCGGAGCCCTCGGTTGGACGAGCCTGGCGGCACTTCATCCAACCCGACTCAGTATTGCCGACTCGAGGAGGGTGAGGTCTCGGAGGCGCCTTCTCGGCGCCCTCCGAACCCTCGTCGCGATGTTCTTCAAGACGCTGTCCGGGACGCCGCCGAGGATATGGTCCGAGAGTTGCAGGATCACACCGAACAGCGTTTCGCAGACCTCGGTCACCTCATGGTGGGCTTGGTGCGTCATCCTCCGCTCCGCCTCGACTCTGATCTCGACCAGCGCCTGGAGGACGCCCAAACCCTCGGTGCGGTGATCCGTGCATTGGCTCCAGATGCGCCGTCGCCTGCCCCCGGCTGGGACGCAGAGATGGCTGACCTTCGGGCCGAGGTTCGTTACTACCAAGATCAGCTCACTTACAGTGATGCGCTGCTACGCCGAGTAGTTGACGAGCGTCGCAAGTTGGAGGTCCTCTGCAACCAAGCCTCGTTCGAGCGCAACCAGCTCGCTGAAAAGTTTCGAGTTACTCGGAGGAGCGAGACTTCTTTTCTCGCAAGATGGACATCGCGGTGAATGCACTCCGGCATAGCGCTGAGAGGCTCGGTGCTCCAAGTATGAGAGCTCGATCAGGGAACCTCGGGCGGTCATCAAGAATGACCGAGAGGTGTTCAAGTCGGGGCTAATTTTGTACACGAAGGCAGTGGAGAGGTTTAACACATTCCTCCGCCAGCAAGACGCTCAACGAGTCAGTTTTTGTGGCCTTGACCTCCCCGATGACTCGTCGCTTCCGCCTGCGGTTTCCTCGTTGCTCGGAGAGCTCGACGAGCTGGGCTTGCGATTGTCTGAGGTCGCGGTGGGCTCCAAGTGTCCTCACCCGATGTCCTCGGTCTCGACGGCCAGCTCAAGCGTCGCCCGTTCCCAAAATGTCTCCGGCCCATCACAGACGGCTCGCATCAGTATTCCACCTTACTCCTCGGTCGAGCTGTCGGACGACGAGAGCATTACTGCCCCGCCAGCCAAGCGTCTGAAACGTTCAGCCAAGGTCTCGGCGAAGCCGTCGTCTCAAACCAAGCTCCCGCCGACGCTTGCGGCAACGAAGTCCCAAGTTCAAGCCAGGCGTACCTCTCGCCTTGGTAAGCCGTCAGTGGATCTAAGGGCAAAAGCAGCAGCGAAGGCAGCCAAGTCTCGGCCAGATTCTGGTACGATTCCGCAACCCACGGCTCAGGACTTGTCGTCGCCACCGCACGGGTCGTCTCCTTCACGTGGAGGCGGAACTGGCAGCACGAAGACTCGGCCGGCCGACAGGCCTTCAACGGCGAGTAGTGGTTCTCGTTCTCAGTCACCGCCGGAAGTCTTGGAGGTCGACACCGACACGTCGGTCCACGCGCCCCCATCGCCGCATCCGTCCGACCCTTCGCCGAACTCACTGTCCGGCTCGCCAGCTAGACCTGAGGACGCTGAGGTTCCAACTTCGCCTCCGGCCCCACCGGAGTCTCCGGACGACGAGTTGGAAGCTGGCCGAGGTCTCGAAGAGAAGGCGCCGCCCCCTGTCGACCGGGATTCTCCATTCAAGGAGTCGGTGGTGATCAAGCCTCGTCGGGACGGCCGTCCGGTTCGTCCTGCTTCTACCGTGGCCTCACTCCAGTCGAAATCATCGGGCGAGAAGGAAAATGCTCCCGATGACTTCGTCTTGGGCCTCGATGGAGCCTCGGAGACAGAGCCCGAGGTCACGGACCTTACTGGACGTGATGCTGGAGATGGGTTTCGGTTTGGGAAGCCGTCCGAGAACTTCTGGAGGGAAAGTCTGTCAAAGAGGTTTCCCCAGCAGCAGAAGCCGGGCAAGGCGAAGAAGCCTGCCGCTCCTCCCTCAAAAGCTCCTTCCAAGAAACGTCGGCAGCGTAAGACATCGCCGCCACCGAGTCTCCGGCGTGAACGAGGCGAGCCTACGAAAAGTCGGCAAACTACTTCTAAGGATGCCACGACTGGGCCAGCTCGGAAGACCGCCACCTCGGCTTCGTCCAAGAAAACTTCTGGTCGCTCCACGAAAACCTCGCCGGATGACGCGTTGGATCTTCTCGAGCCTCCTTTCACGGCCCCGGGTGCTCGGGCCTGCTGGCAGAAAATATTGGAAGTTCGGGTGCCTCGGCCTGCTGACAGTGAAGTCGCGGTGGAGTACTTAGCCAAGGGCATTGCTGCCTTCGCGGATTGGGAAAGGTCGGCCCATCCGTACCAGCAATTCTTGGCGAGCCTCCCTGCCGATCCTTGTTTGTTCAGCGCTGCCGAATTCATGCCGGACGAGCGCATTTCGATACGGGCAGATGGTCTCCCGTTGGTGGTCAAGTTCTGGCGACAGTTCAACGGCCGAACAGTCGGCCCCACCAGGAAGAACGACTTGGGTTTCGCCTTGTACGAGTGTTCGCATCGGATTTCTCCGGCTGCTGTCGAGCGGTGGCTCCAGCAACTTGCCGAAGAGCTCGGTGAGGGTTCTCCCGCTTACGTTGAGGCGCTCGAAGCTTGGACAGACTACCATTCCAACCGGAATGGGCGTGCCGATCGTCTCCGCCTCCGGATCCCCTACCGTCTGTGGCATCGGTGTTACCCGGATTCGCACGGGCGCATCCACTGCACCCCGGAAGTGATGTTCGAGCCCTTGGTTCCCATTTACTCCGTGGATAATTTGCTGTGGACCCCTATGACTGCGGACTGGTGCACCGAGGTGACGGAGCTGGATGGCCACGAGCCCTGGCGGTACTGTTGGGTGGATGTACCTGCGGCGCATCCTTACAACACCATCTTCGCTCCCTGCAACCCAGCCGTCCTGGTCTTCATTCCCCGTGGGATGACCCTACAACAAGTTGCGTCGGCTGTCACTGTCGATCCCTCGCTGGACCCCAAGCTGGTCACCGCGCCGTGGGTTCGCAAGTTCACCCGCTTCCACGATTCGCCGGTAACTAGGGCCCCTGCTGAAGCTGATGACTCGGCAGCCGAGGGCTCGGAGGCTGAAGAGGGAGAGTCTGTGCGTTCCCACGGCGGAGTGTCGACAGAGCGGTCGGCCCAAGGCTCGGTTGAAGAGGCTGCGTACGCTCGCGACGGTCACGTGGATGAGGCTCAAGCTGCCACTCCTCGCTCGGGAGCACGTGCAGTTCCTCCGGCCGAGCACTCGAGCGACGAAGACTTCGACGACAAGCGCGCGGCCGGTGGCTCTGCTCCGGAAGCTGGAGGGTCGGAGACTCAACCCAGAACCGGGGAGCCCCAAGATGCGCGCCTCACGGTACTCGCTCGGGTCGCGTCCAACTCGGACCCTTGAACCTTCGGTCGCTCGTTTCCGCTTTCATGTTTGCAGCTGTAGTTAGCTCAGAGTCTCTCAGTGATTGTAATGTCAGGGTAGCTAGCTCTCAGGCTTTCGCTAATCGTCTTTTCATCATCTTTGCGTATCTCCTCATCTCTCTCCAATCGTAATCTCCACTCGTAGGCTCGTTCCAAATTACATGCAAAGATAGAATCATTTTGGTGCAGTAGTCATTTTCGTTTGCTTGGGTGGGCTGCGTCGCCCCACCGGCAGTTCATCATTCGCGACAGGTTGCAGCTAGTCCTCGTCAGCGACTTGGACCATTTGCAACCGTCGGTCGCGGCGTTTCTCGCGCAAGCAGTCGTACAGCAGGCCGCCGCAAGACAAATTGGCGACGGGCTCCCACGACGGCTCGTCGTAACCGGCGCACCTCACCAGAAACTCTCTGACCGAGCGCTCGGTGCTGTTCGAGAGTGGAACTCGATCGTCTAAGATCGCCTCCACCTCGTACTCGCCAGCGACCTGGTCTGGCTCCCAGCTGTCCTCGGGCAGCAGCTCCTCGTCAAAGTCAAGTCTCGATCCCTCGGTGACTTCTGGGGTCAGCCGAGTTCTCGGGCGATCGCCGAATTCGCTCACAGCTTTTAATCGCGACACGTGTACCACCGGGTAGAACCGGTATCCACTTCGATCAGGCGGCTCCAACTCATATGCATACTCGCCGACCTTTTTCTTGACACGGAAAGGTCCATGCCAGCGATGTGCAAGTTTCTTTGTCAGCCCAGGTTTCACGTGTCCCATGTATAACCACACTCGATCTCCAGGTTTGAACAGAGAGTTCGCCACCGACTCTTCGTCGGTTCCATCAGTTCCGCCGACTTCTCGTTCACCGTCGGAAACGTCGTCCTGTACTGACCCAGGCATGGCTGCCCTTTCCAGTCCACTCAGCGTGGCGTTATGCTTCTCGGCTCGCCAAGCCTTCTCGGTCGCCTGATACTCTTTAGCCATAGCCAGGGGGATCTCTCGTTGTCGGTTGACTTCACGTCGCCACGCTAGGGCGTTGGACTGCTGGCCGAGCCCTCGCTTAAGGGACGACGACATCGCTCGAAGGCTCGACCGAGCGTCCCAACCATGCACGAGATAGAATGGGGTGTCCTTCCTTGTAGCATCATGCGAATTGTTGATAGCGAAGATGAACTTTTCCACAATCTCATCCCAATCTTGCTGGAGCGGGTCCTCCGCATACACTCGCACAGACTGCATTACGGTCTTAACCGAGCGTTCCTGCTGGCCATTTGCTTGTGGACGATAGCTTAGTGTAGCCCGAGACCTCGATTGCATCATCTCGGTGAATGCTTGGAAGACCTCGCTCATGAAACGAGGATCTCGGTCGTGATGTATCAACGACGGCGCACCGAACCTTCGGTAGACGCATTCCTCGAACGCTTGTGTCACACAGAGGGCTGAAGTGTCGGCCATGGTTTTGCCCATGACAAAACCCGTGAATGCGCACTGAAATAGCAACAGTGCGGTGTTCCCTCGCCGAGACCTCGGCAGAGGTATAACGAAGTCCATCGATACAATTTGCATCGGTCTCTCGGCTAGGATGTTCCCTGGTGAGTACCCACGGAATTGTGGGACGCTTTTACTTGAGCTACAGTCCGGACACGAGCGCACGTGCCGCTCCACATCAGCGAACAGGCCGATCCAGTAATAGTCCGCCTTAACTCGGTGGTAGGTGCGGACGATACCGTGATGTCCGCCCTTCAGTGAGTCATGGCAGCTCTGTAGGACTTCCTGGACCATCGTTGTCGGCACCACCATCCTGAATGTAGTCTCGTCGGTCCGTTCCTTTCCCCACCGACGGTTCACTCCAAGGAAATAAAGCAATCCATCTTCACGCAGTGCAAACTTGTCGGCCATTTTCCAGGCTTCGCGAGCGGCTTTGTAACTCAGCTTTGCCTCTTCTCCTTTCAGCACCGTCTTTAGGTTCGACCAGCGTAATTCTTCATCTTGGGCGTCGCTTATGCGTCGGCGGCGCTCTTCCTGCACCACCGTTGGATCAATGTCGTCAGCACTCGGTTCGTGCACCGCTGTTGCATCAAGCCTCGGTTGGGCCTGTTCGTCGTTTAAACCCTCGGTGTTGGCCCCAGTTGGGCCTGACGCGATTTCTACGAGGCCTGGATCGATCACCGAGGCTTCCTTCGCAAAGCGGACGTGTTTCCGCCGCTCTTTCGCTTGGCGTCTGGTCACCGCGGCTACATATCCTGATTCCCGCACAAAATCGAAAAAAGTTCGACTACGGTTTTGGTCGTGCGGTGTCAGTACTTGGACTGAGTTGACAGAACGTGTAGTCTCTTCCGCCGAGTTTTCCGAAGCGTCCGCCGAGCCTTCGTAGATAACTTCTCGGATTCGATTCAACTCCATCAATTCTTGCTTCCTTTCATCACTGTCTACTACTACCGAGGCCTTCTTTTCCAATGTTTCGCTTGCGAGCGAATCAGCGGCCGCATTAAATTCACGTATTGCATACAGGTATTTCACCGAGCAAAGTCTCGCCGTGAGTTCCTTGTGCTTGTTCAGTTGTGCCATTAACGACTCCTTATGACAAGCGATCACCCCTAGGGATTGCTGGATTGCGAGTCTCGCGTCTCCCACGATAACTAAGTCCTCGGCCCCATGTTCTAGGGCCGCCGAGACTCCATTATTCATGCCGGTGTACTCGGCGAGGTTTACCGTCGAGGTCTCGAGAAAAGCACTCGCAGCGATCACTATATTCCATTCCGGGAGTTTCCACAAAATCCAGGCACAACTGCCATAGCCACCGTGTTTTTCGGTTTTGGCTGATCCATCGAACGAGAGTACAAAACCTCGGTGTGCACGGGGCAGTCGCGCATATAGCAACTGGGGGTCCATACGAACAATCGGGGAACCACGTGTCGGTGGGGTCACCGGGGCCAGCGAGTCTTCGAGGTCGACGAAACTAGTAATGGTCGACTGCAAGAGTTGCGCAAAAGCGCAATCTTTCTCCTTAACTCGCTGCACCACCAGGTGCCACGGCGACAGTAATACTGCAAATTGGGTAGCTCCTCCAAACAGAGTCTTCGAGTTGTGGACCCAGTCGAGTGTTAAAAATGGCGTGTAGACATGGATGGTCCGACCTGCGAGTTGGGTGTAACACACCTTCAACATTTGGAGCAGGGCCAGGACCTCTTTTTCGGCCGGGTGATAATTCATCTCTGCGTCCTTGAGGCCTCGGCCGCAGAATCGTACCGGGTGCATTTTTCCACCATGCTCTTGCATCAGCGTTGTACTGAGCGCTCACTCATTTGCAAAGAGTGTTACGTAGACTGCTCGGTCACGGTCGAAGTGTCGGAGGATCGGTGCCTCACCGACCTTTCGTTGTAATGCAGCAAAGCTTCGCCTGGCGGCACTTAGGTCACCTCCGTCCGTGAAATCTTCGTCCTTCAGCTGGTATAGTGCTGCTCCATATACTGCAAAGTCTTGGATGAACCGACTGTAGTAGTTTAGCGCACCGAGGAATGCTTGTACCCCGTTTTTCGACCGAGGAAATGAAAGTTCGGCCACTGCCTTGAGCTTTTTGGGGTCAGCTCTAATGCCTTCTCGCGTCACCTCATGCGACAAAAAATCAACCTTGGGCTGCACAAAGATGCTCTTAGTGAAGCTCACACTAATACGGCACTCTTCAAAGCGGGCAAGCAGTCGGTCCAAAGTCTCGAGGCAGTCATCAAACGACTCACCCCCGAAGCAAATATCATCCACAAATGATCGGCGCCCAAACACCGGGGCGAGCGAGGACTCGTCGGGTTCTCCGGTTGCGAACATGTCGGCCGCCGGGCTATTAATAAGCTCCGCGACCGAGTCGTCGGCCCGAGTGCTGTCGTAGCTTGCTTCAAACTACGTCGGTGTTTGGTTTGGGTCAGGTGACGGATCGTCCGACGGTTCAGCAAGGGTCCGTCCGAGGGTTCGACCAAGGTCTCGGTCACTCTCCTCCGCACACCGCATTATTTCTGCGTAGTGTTTCCATCCACCTATCGGTTGTACAAACCCCCACAGTGCATTATCGAGCATGCGTTGGTAAATCATCGGTGCATTCTTTAGTCCAAAAGGCATCCTAAACCACTCAAAGTGACCGAGGGCACACACGAAGGCCGAGATTTGGCGAGCCCTCGTTGTCATCATAATCGCCCAAAATCCACTTGCCGCATCCAACGAGCAGTACCACAGATACTTCTCGAGGTCGGTGAGAAGGTCATCGACCAGAGGCATTGCATATTCCATGATTGCGGTGATGGCATTCACCATCTTGTAATCAATGCACAGCCGGATGTCCTCGCCGTTCATTTTCAACACAATCACGATTGGCGAAGCCCACGGGCTGTTCGAAAACGCTATCAGGCCTGCCTTGAGCAGGCCTCGTAGTAGTTCGTACAACTTCCGTAGGTGCCGAAGGGGCACTCGCCGAGCTCTCTGTATGATGGGCGAGTGTTCGTTCACATCGATATCACATACCACCCCATAAGCGGGCAGAGGCAAAGCATTTCCACTAGAGATCCTCTCGTGCTTCTTGAGCACTTCCACAACGCGATCCTGGCGTTCCGCACTCACCCCTGGGAGACGCACATTCGGCGCCGAGTAGTCGAGGTCTGTCACCGAGGTCTCCGTTAGGTCGGGAAGGAACGCCAGTTCGTGAGCGTAGTCCTCTAAGTTGATTTCATTGGGCATGTGCTCCGACGAGGGTTGATCACCTCCGTCATCTACGCCCTCATCCGTCGCCAACGCAATAGCTACAGACAGGTACGTCGCTTCTAGGATATCCATCGAGTCTTCACCCGCCGACTCCTCGGCCGAGTCTTCAGACAACCCAGGCTTACGTTGGTAATAAATGGATTCCGCCGCCTCTGGGGCCTCATCGGAGACACGCTTAGTTCTGAGCTCACGTCGGAGCCATCGTCGCTGGGCTGGTCGAACGTGACTTCGTTCGTAACTTTCCCCGAGGTCTCGGTACTAGTGTACTCAAGCTCGGCGCGCTGGGTAAGGAGCGCCGCCGGATCATCACCCACTGGTGAGCCGTCGGCGGCAAGTTGCTCCATCTCTTCGCGCCTCGCGAGTTCTCGTTCCCAAAGCTCGGCGCAGCGTAAACGGCACGCCTGGCCGGCGAGTCATCAGGCGGCCGAAGTTTTATTCCGGCCGGGGTTGGATTACTCGGCCGATCAACTGCCGGTGGTTGCGCGGCGAGCCACTTCTGGTAGAGTTCGTACTCGCGCTGGAGCAAATCGTCGTCGCGAGATTCCTCAAATGCGGCCACCTGCCACTCTCGGTACTTGGTCGACTCCAACCGAGTGTACCCTTCATCATACGGGAGGTCCCCAATTGGGACCCACAGAAGCAAAGGCGTGTGAGCTCGGCAAGACTACAGCCGGTCGCTCACATTGGTCACTCGTACTCGAGAGACCTTGCCACGTCTAAACGCTTTCACCGTGGGCACCAACGTCTCGGTCCGGCATATCTACAGCTCGTGGGTCTCCTCCGAGGGTTGACGCATCAGTGGTCGATAGTCAACCCACTCGTGACCGGGGATAAGTAAATCCTCGGCGGGTCCGCTGTTGATGTGCGGACCGAGACTTCGGTCATCGAGCATGTTCTTCGTCTTGATGAGCGGAATGCTCACCTCGCCCGGCAATTTGGCGTCGCGTGGAACATGTCCAGGCGCACTCCAGCCGGAATCATAAGTCGGTGCCGAGGACTACGTCCACACCGGCGCCATGATCCATAATCCACAATTCAAACTCGTACACTCGTTCCCAGCCGAGCGTCACTTTGACCAAGGCTCGGCGCTCTGTAGCCATCGTTCCTTTGGTAAACTCTTGTATTTCCATACAGCGGCCGTGACCCTGAATTTCACGCAGCCGCAACTTCTTTGCAAATCTCTCCGAGATCACACTCACATTCGCTCCTGTGTCCAAAAGGACTCGGGTGCGCACATCATTCACCGCGCCTCGGGCCAGAGCCCTCATCCGAGCCCTCTGGTCGAATTTCCACGCGGATCACCACCCCAGCCTCTCGCCCGGGAGTAACATCAGCACTCCACCGAGCTTTGGGCTGGTGCGTCCTACCGGCACTGCGCTTGAAACCCAAGCCTCTGTGCCATTTCCATCTTCATCTTCATCATTCGCATCACTCATTTCACCTCCACCGAGGTTTCCACCTCTCTCCTTTTCATTTTCCATCGGGTTCACATATTCCTTGTCATTGTTCGGCCATTTGCACTTCCCCACGAACGCGTAGACATAGTCTGCGTCGATCGCGGGTTCGACTAACTGTGGCAGCTCGATTGGGACCAACCCAGTTTCAGTTGGCGGGCTGCCTAGTTTAAATGGCCACCGAAGACTAGGCCTTGGAGCTCGGATGTGAGGTCCTTCTTCTCAACCTTCGTTCGAAGGAGAGAAGTGAGTGTTTGAAGAGCTTCACATTTTCCAACATCATGCACTTGCTGACATAGCTTGCAGCGACGGTAGCAGTAGTGGGCCGAGTGACCGAGCCCCCGCATGCAGCGCACGGTTCGTATTGACGGGGGCGACCCTCGCGGTTATCGCGGCCGAAGTTTCGATTTCTTCGGTCGAGGTTTCGACCGAAGTCGCCACCCTTGCGCTGACGGTGGTCGGAGCGGGCATAGGTTCCGTCTGCCGCTGCACGTCTTTCATGATCGTTCGCCGCGGCAACGCGCCCACCTTCATCTTCGGAGTTGTAGTCATCACTATAGTCGGCGCCACTTTGATCGTCCTCAGAGTAGAGGCTGTTGCCAGCTTCGCTCTCGATACTGCTGCACGAGTGTCGGCACGGTGACGAACGCTCGGTCCGGCCACCCCTAGACCCTCGGACTTGGAGTTCGGTCATCATGTCGGCGAGCGAAGCCTCTGCCAGCGAGATTCGCGGCACATGGCGCGAGTCATCGCGACGGCGGTCAAAGTCCCGGTCCCGACGGTCGTATCGGTCGCGACGGTAACCGCCACGCGAAGAGTCGATGCGTCGGTCATCGCGTCGGTAACTGTCCCGCGAAGCCTCGGGGCGTTTGTCATCGCGTCGGCGACTACTCTCACGGCTTCTCGGTGGGTAAGCCGAAGTCTCGCGGGACTGTCCACGCTCTTCCAACTTCAAGATGTCATTAATCATGTCTTCCAACTCGTGAATGTCCTTCACTCGGACGTGGCAAAGCCGCCGTTCGAGCCCTCGGTCCCCACACGACTCGTGGAATCGGTGCACATGGTCTTTCGCATCGAGACCACCCTTCTCGAACTGGAGGTCAGCGTTGCGAGCGTAGCCATTCAGTCGATTTAGGTAGTCGCAAATGTGCTCGGCACCATCCCTCTTCGCCGAGTAGTACCGAGCCTTAGCAGACTGCTTGAATTGCGAGCAGTAGTACTTAATGATGGCATCGCTGAGCAACTTCCACTGACGTTTGGTTTTCCTCGGGAGTTGACGGTACCAGTGAAGGGCACCGTCCCGAAGGCTTAACTCAAACGCCATGCACCACTCGTTGGGCGGTGTGTGAGTGCCCTTCATCTCGTAGACGAAAGCTCGGAGCCACTGCATCGAGTTTTCACTCTTGTTGCGAGCTCCGAAAAAATGCATGATCTGAGCGAGGGGTCGGTGGGTCGCGAGCTCAAGTCTCGGTGTCGAGCTCAAGCGCTCCGTCTCGCTTACCTCCCGGACCTGGCGGGCCAATTCGTCACTAGGACTGTCGCGGCCGTCAACGTGGTCCAGGTAGTCATCATCATCATCATCATACTCGTCCGAGGAGGTCGACCGAGGGGTGAACCGTCGGCTCGTTTTCCCGCGTTGTGTACGGCGAGTGGGCTTCGACCCCTCGGTGCGCGAAATGCGTTCTGGGCGGCTCGTCGATCAGGGAGTCACCATGTGCGAATCTTGGAAGTACGGCGTACCCTCGGTACGGACCGAAAACACACCATCAGTAGTCTGCCGTCTGGCCGAGCTCTCTGGTTTCTTCTGAGGCGTCTGTGGGAGTGGGACTTTCGACGGGTCGTCCTCCTCCTGCTCCGCCGAGGCCTTGGTTTGGCCAGCCAGGCCGATGTCTGTGGCGCCAAAGCTCAGACGAAGGTTGCGCTTCCACTTCTGCAGCTCACGGCCAGCTATGGCGGGGGGCAAGTCGCGGATTGCGGCGTCCGACGGGTGAGTTTGGGGCTCGCACCCCATAGCCCGTAAGAGTGACACCGTGTCCTCGGTCACCTAAGTGGTGCTAATAGAGTTCACTGGCCAAGCCAGCTCGCCTTTCAGCTCCACCCAAATGGCCTGTCGGACCGACTTGGGCGAGTATTGCTGCATCCACTCGCTTTCTTCCATCATTTTCTTGAACACTCGTCCAAGCACGTTGTTTGCAGCTGGAGTGCTGCCATTCATCGGCGGCCGGTTGCCTTGAGCAACTTGAGGACCCTTAGTAACCTGCACCAGGGCTTTCGAGCCCTCGGTGCCGTCCTCATAGTCGTCGTAGGCGTGGTTCGGCTCCGCCACTTCATCAAATTCGGCGACGAGGTTTCGCGAGTGCGAGCGGGGAACCCCGCTGTGTCCCGCGGACAACATCGCGTCTTCCTGGTCGTCCGTCTCCTGCATCGCTGCAGACGACTTCTCTTCCAGGTCATCATAGTCCTTCATTTCATCCTTGGCGTCGGAATCTTCATCCACAGACTCTTCGAAGCTGACCGACCGTTCGGTGATCACCGACAACCGAGACGTCAAGTCGCTAGCGACGGTTGACGAGTACTCGGTGGATTTGCGCGTCGACTTTGCCGGCGTTGCTGGTACCGTTGACTTGGATCCGTTCGCCATCTTGTTCTTCTTGTTCTTGTTCTCTTCTCTCTTCTTCTTCCTTCTCTCCTCAATGCTCGTTAAGGGGCAACACCTACACAGACCGTAACAACAAACACTCGGTCACACCAGTCCCGGGTCGCGGCACCAGTTGTCGTGTAGGAATTCACGATTTTACGAGTCCTCGTCCCTCAGCCTCGACACATGGGACGAGTCCTACCAACAACACACGCTTCCCTCGAAAGGTCGGCGAAGATTGTTGGGATTAAACCTGAAGACCAGGTCCGATCCCTTACACCGGGCTGGAAATATGCCTTGTGTTGAAGTATCGGTCAGGTAGGTAGAGCCCACACACAGGCACCGCCAGCCACGAGCAACGGCTGGGGTGCGTAAATATAAACGCTTTCGCGCTAAACCCACTGTGGTCCCTCAGAAAGGAAGGGTACCGGGCCGGTCAAGGCCTTTGACAGGGGCTCCGAGGTGAAACCTCGGCCAAAGAGTCAAATACACTGGGGGGCCACGCCACGCACCCAGGACAACATACAAACGTACAGGGAGGACTCTCTACCTCCCAACACTCGGCCACTATCCACTCTTGGCCTTACCAGGGCGAACTCTCGGTCAATGTACCTTAAGCTCACCGGCAGACATACCCCGCGTCGGCCGAGCGTATCCAGACCCTACAGCTAAGCTAGCTAGACTTACCGTAGACGGACTTGACCCTGATGGCTTGGGGGGAATATTCTGCTCTGATTTAATAGTTAGAGGCGGTGAGGCCTCGACTATAACTAATCCATAATGTCTATACAAATATCTAATATAGACCGAGCCTTCGGTCTAATCCTACAACCGGACGAGCCTTCGTCTTAAGTCCGGATTCCTAATAGGAGGCAAAAGGTGTATCCACTATGACTATCTGGAGAGCTCGGCGATAATTTATTAGGGCCCGCCGAGCCTCGCAGTCACTAACGAGCTTTCTGTCACTCTGGCGCGGTGAATGTGAGTAGCCAATAGGTGACCTCGGTCGTCATCTCTCAAACTCTCGACGCCGTTAGACCTCGGTCCGGTGGCTCCACTCCGCAGTCAAAACCCAATCTCACACTCAGCGATTGTTGTGGTTTGTGCTAAGGATCCACATCTGACGGTAATTGTGTGTTCTGTAACATCGCATCCGGCAATTCAGGCAGCACAGCTAACTGATCCCTTAGCTGGACCATCAGCTCGTTTCCTTCGTGAATGTAGACTGCCGGCTCCAGGTCCAGCTCTTCAGCGCTCACTCCCGTGCACCGAGCGTATTCTGCCTTAAGCCGCCTGAGTGGGGTAACCATCGACAAGTCCGGTCCGTCTTCATGCAGACAGTCTCCATCCGGGAGGCTCGGCTCGGACTCCGTGACGAGTTCGCTCGGACTGTCTCGCCATGCACTCCCTGGATGTAGTTCCAGAGACTTCAATTAATCACCTTCTGCGACTTCAACTTCATGTTCCGAATATTCAGCCTCCGGCTCGGGGGCTTCTGGTTCAACCGATTTGGGCGGCCGGGCCGCATCGGACTCGCATACGCTACACTCGGGGCACAATCCACCTGTCAATCCTGGATTCGCGCTAGCCAGCGGGTCCGGTTTCTCTTGTAGCTGCATCACCCGAACTACTTCAGTCTTGGGGTGCGGCCGCAACAATAGCTTTGTTGGTCACTGGTGTTCGCGCGTTTCCACTGCAGGGGGCTGCGCATTCTCGAGCATTTAGGCGCGCCGCGCGCAGTCTGGTTTGCCTGGACATTGTGCTCTCCTGAACGAATTGCTGTCGTTCTTGGTACCTTCTCGTTCCAGGACGCACATAACGTCCTCCACTCGGGAAGTTCCCATACTTGATCACCCGAGCAAGAGGTCTCCGAGTATCAATCCCGATGTCCCGTTTCGAAACATTCACCACTTTCACATCCGTAGTCGATGATCTTGCACCGTACAGCACATTGGTCACCCAGCGGTCACCGCAACCCGCCCAAATTACATCACTCTAGGGGTTGCAGCTGCCATACGCAATTCGCACACTTGTACGTTCACCTAGTTGCAGGTACATGCTGTAAGGTGACACGACCGTGCTGTCCTGGTGATGACGCACCCGAATGGGGGCACCGTACCTGAGGACTAACACCTCATCTGGGAGGCAAACCAGGCCCTCCCGGATGCTCAGTCGTACCCCTGTAGCGCATGCGCATGAAATCCATCCCGAGTAATACGTCTACACTTTCGCCGATGTTCGTGACCCACAATTCCATGACATAAACCAGTCGACGTCCCTATGTGATGTTAACCTGAGCGCTTGCGGTGATATAGCCCAGAGCTCCTCCTAGTCCGGGCACCTTGATGTGCTTCCATGAGTTCAACTTGAGTTCGAGTCTACGCGCAAGATTCAGACTCATCGTCGGTTGAGCACGCTCGAGTTATCCAAAGGTGACCTCATCGTTCATGCCGCTGGTCAACTCAACGTAGGATCCAGTCACGGAACGCGGCAATCCTACCCGCTTTGATGCTGTCAACAAGTTAATCAAGAAGGTGGAGAAGATCGAAGAAAGGGGGCAGAAACCAAAGTCCGCCCCTCGGTGGGGTTTGACGAGTTCATGAATTGCTTATGATTTGTACGAGCACATTGGTCAGACAACGACACAGCGTACATGGTGGGTAGTGTGCTATCACTTCAAGGGCACCTTTGCGCTTGTATTGATTACCTGATGAAGCTACAATTCAGCAACTGTGTGTGAGCCTTTGGCTAGACTTTCGAAGCAACCAAAGCTTTACACGAGCTCTGGCACGAGTATCAAAACGGATAAGGTGGATTCAAACCAGCGAAGGAGTTCACAGCGATTGAGCGAGGGACAAACAAATGTTCGTACTCGAGGCGGAACGTGTAGCTTCTAATCTTGTTCGCTCGGGTTTTACTAGTGATACAGCGATAGACAAGTGTATGGGGTGTATGGTAGACAACTCTCCGTGTCGTATATACTTAGTCCTGCGCAATGATAAATAGCGCAGCGGGCATCCGTGTCTAGCATTGCCCTAAAGCTCACCACATCTTCAACGATTAATAGCTGTAACCAATCAAATGACGGTTGCAAACCTGGTTGCATGACTCGCTGGTATTTAATGAGTATCATGTGGTGGTTAGTATGGGTCCTGACCCGAGTCAATGCAGATTTTAGGATCTAATGGAAATATCGGATTTTGCTGTGAAGATAACAGTAACCGATTTGGGTCAAGAGTCAACAGGAAACGCGTCGAAGGCAACATCATGGGGCGGCGCTCGGGGATGTCCATTCGCTCATGCGCAGCCGCTAAGTCGGCTGAATTAGTGGGTGAGAGGTTCGATGTTAGTGGAGTTGATATGCAGAATGAGATTTACGAAAGTGAGCGATCAGCGATACAAACAACACTCGGCTCACGGCCTGCTAACACGATACGAAAATATGAAGGCTATCAACGAGAAGTTGTTGCCTGGTGTGCAGCTCGTGCATTTCGTGATCGCGATACTGTGGCAGGTGGAAATTTTCATCTATTTCTCTCTAGTACGGTGATAGGGCTCAGGTCAAAGAAGAACAGCGAAAAGACAGTTAGTGGTTCCACTGTGTGCGTGAACGCACTTGTCGATTTATACAACCAGCCGGTTACCCTTCATACGCATTCAAACACGCACCCGCCAACGACTGCGGTGAAACAACTTATCAAGAACATTCAGGCCAGTACTACAGAAACTAAGAAGAAGAAAAACTACGAAGAGAGGTGTATCGGATTTTCGCTGGATGGGTACAACTCCGCGCAACGATTCCAGCAAATTTGTGATACATTTCTAACACTTGAAGATCTACGAGGGCCTGGTGCTTTCCTACTTTCTCACTTTGGAGTTTGCGTGGTGTAAACGTCCGAGACTTGGAGTTTGCTGAGATATTTTCACAAAAGTTGGATGGTGAAGGCTATCACCGTGTACAGCCCTCGTGCTCTAAATACAACATGGCAAAACAAACATATTTGGTAAATTGCAGCAAATCGACTACATGCGAAATAAGGACGTGCACATTTGCCCGGTGGGTGCGGTTGCTCCGTACTTCTTTTATCCCTTTCATGTTGATCGAGAGCCATTTCCTTCGTTTAGGGAATCAGAAGACTGGTATGATATCAATTTTGACGCGGTAGAAATCGTGTTAAATCGATCACGTATGATGCACATGTGGTGACGCGCCTTCCAGAAATCGCAAACTCAGATCCCAGATTCCCAGATTACAAACTCAGGGATTCCAGAACCAGAGTGTGCGATCCCGGAATCACTCGACGCTCGGACCGCGTCGGGAGGGCGTGTGCGTTTCCTCGCTTGTAATCCCTTGGGTAGTCCTTGACGGGAGCTACGCTGTGGGCCCAGACGTGGGTCGGCCACACCAGCCGCTGCTTGACCCCAGAAATCTCCAAATCCACTTGAGCGAAGATTGACCCTGGCCCAGTAGATCCCAGTTTGCACGTGTCCACCTGAACCCGAAATGCCCCCGGGTTTTCCTTGAATATATAAACGTCACTCTCCACAAACACTTCTTGCCCACTTCTTCTCAGAACCTGGACTCGGGTCTTAACAGCCTCCACTTTCCCAGCGACTTCGGCTTCGAGTCGCTCCAGTCGCTCCACTTCCTCCGGGCGGTTCGGACTGAGAACCGCCACCCAGATCTACGCTCGCTCCTTGATACGAAGGAGCAAGAGAAAGTTGACTCGGAATGAGCTTGCCGATCCCAGAGCTCTGCGTTTGCACCCTGGGGGCAACCGCACACCACGCCGACTTGGGCGAATTAAAACTTGGACCCAGGAACCACTATCCTGGGATCAAACCCACACGGATTTCCCATCACCGCTCCCAGACCACTATCACGATGCGTCGCTCTGGCTGAAACCTCAGAGTCGAGCGCCGTCGACCCGAATATGAAGCCCCAACAGCCGTCCAACCGGAGCCAGTCAACCGATGAGTGGGGCGAACACAAACCAAACCAATAACGAAAAGAAATCCGAAAACACTATAGTTGGCGAACTTGAATTTATTTGGAGTAAGTCATTACACCGGCGCGCGCTTGGTCCTTGTGCCACTTGAGCCCTTTGCGAATCCGCGGCACTTTCTCACATTCTTGGGGGTCTGATTATATCATTAACACATGCAAACGGAGACCTGCCGGCGCCAGGGCGCCGCTCCGGGTCAAATAGCTACAACGGGAAGTGACTGACTGCGCGTCTAATCAATGTGAGCGTCTCATCATCCCAGGATTGGCTGAAAAGCCGGGTGCGTGTAATCATCCCGTTCTTCAATCCATCTCGGGATTGGCTGAAAGCCGGAGCAGCCTGGGCGTCTAATCATGCGAAGCGTCTCCTCATCCCAGGATTGGCAATATACGGAATGTGATTTTGGGGGGGGAGTGCCGTCAGCAAGTTCCGGCACTCCGATAGGCCCGCAGATGTGAGGTCATCCGAGCTTGCCGGGCACGCCAAAGCTGAGTTGTACCCAACGTCAGACCTCGTTTGTACCCAAGTCGACCCTTCGCCCACGGCTACTTACGCCGATCATTCTCGGCCGGTCCCGGCCGCATCTCGTCGTCCACCCAAAGTATCCAGCAAGATTGGGGTGGTCCACACCAGACAAACCGTGACACGGGGTTTTACACTGGGATCACCGACACTGAGATCCGTCATCGACACTGAAAACCGGGACGTCCACCCAAGGTGCACCGCACGACCGTACATTGGTCTGACAGCTGAGCAGCCACGCTGGAATTGGTCACTTGGCACTGGGATCAACCGTGCCAATCTGGGATCCACCACACCGTACGCAGGCCCACGCCGAGAACTGAGATCCCAGATCCTTCACTCCACACTGGGATCAACCATACCGATCTGGAATCGGCCAAGCCATATTCAACTTCGCATCGAGCGCCGGGATCCCCGAATCGTCACTGGGACCTGAGAAACCGCACTGAAGCTTGCAGCGTGAGCTGGAATCCGAGGAGTCATACCCAAACTGTCACCGTGCCACACTGGGAGCTGAGATTGACCACAGACCTTCAACTCACTGCTTGCACTCTCAACACATCTCAGCTTCATGGCTCTAGTATCAGTAACCCGAGCACACGTCCTTGGCATCTCAGCAACCAACTCCAAAGCCATAGCCGAACACTGGGATCAGCGAAGCACTCACTGGGTTCGTCACGCCATACTGGGAGGCGAGGGTGTCAGCAGACACTAGGCGCCTGCTGTGCACTTCTCACAAGCGAACTGCACCCTCGACCTCGTCGTCCGCAATACCCGCGGTGCCCCCATCCGCGCCTGTGCCGGATCGCGGTGCGGCTTCAGCAAGCCCACGTAGATAAACTGGATGCGTCCGCATCTTCTTCGGAAGATTGAGCGTGTTCGCTAGCTCTCATGGCCACGACCTTGAAAGGTCCGATGAAGCGCGGGTGCAACTTCGTCTTGAAGACGGCTGACACTGCATGTGTAGGTAGGTTCTTTGCATTGAGCAACACCAGGTCCCCGACCTCAAAATTGTCAACATTGCCTCTGCCTCTGGCATCCGCATTTTCCTTTTGCTTGTTCTGGCTTTCAGCCATTGCGTCACACACGTGTCGTAAGACACTTAGACGCGTTGACAGAAAATCGTCAACCTGTATACGAACAGTATCCGGGCTGACTTCAGCAAGCTGAAGCGGCTAGGTCGGCCATTTCTCCCCCACCAAGCCCGGAACCACAGCGTGCCGGAGTCAAAGGGACACGGGGATGGTCCAGAACGTTAACGTAAAACGGCGTATAGCCTGTGGAGGCATGTACAGCGTTGTTTAACGCAAACTCGACGAGCGGATGCATAGTACTCCAACGCTTCGGTGTTTCAGCCCAAATGCTGCGGAGAATGTCCTCCATGACGCGATTCACGCGATCCGTTTGACCGTCGGTCTGCGGATGGTCCGCCGTGGGCATGTCTAGTTTGGTGCCAAGCACCGCAAAGACAGCGCTCCAGAAGTGGCCCATATACCGGGGGTCTCGGTCCGAGTCAAACAACTCCGGGAGTCGGTGTTGCCGAAACATGCGATCCAAGAACAGCGTTGCTGTGTCTTTACCATCAAAGGTGTCCGGCACCGCCGCGAGATGAGCCGTCTTGCTCAGCCGGTCCACGAAGACCACGACGCCCGTGTTGCCGGCCGTATCTGCCAGCAGACCAAACACGAAGTCCATACTTATGGGGCGCCAGCATTCCGCCGGAGCGGGCAAACGTGCCAGCGCAGCCGCCGCATGAGGAGATGGCTTCACCCGTTGACACGTCTCACACGTGCGCACATAAGTGCTGGTCCACTTGTACATTTTCGGCCACCAGTAGTGGGTGCTCACCGAGAGGTAGGTCTTCTCACGGCCAAGCTGACCGCTCAGAGGGGTGTCGTGCGCCTCATAGAGGATACGATTCTTCAAATCCTCCACATGAGGGATAATCACGCGAGGCGTGTCCTCGGGGCCCGTGTTGTAAAACAACAGGCCTCCATCGAGGGTATAGCGATGCTGTCGCGCGCGCAGCCGCGCCGACAAACCGATGATCGGGTCTTCGACCTCCTTGCTCCCCAGAGCCTTTAACAGCGCTACCCACGTGTCATCCTTGGCATAAGCCGCACGGATCTGATCTGGAAGTGACGAAGTCACTGTCGTGATGTGAGCGAGCTCATAGTTCCGTCTGCGCGACAGCGCGTCCGCGAGGACATTCTACCTGCCAGGCTTGTACTTCATCTCGAAGTTGAATTCTGCGAAGAAGGAAGTCCACCTGGCCATTCTTTGCGAGAGGTGAGGCGACCGAGTCGCAGTGCGTAACAACGCGTGTTCCGTGTAGACCACGAACGGCTGAGAGCCCAACAGGTAAATCCTGAACTTGACGAGAGCGTGACGAGGATATACTTCATCGCAAGTAGTTCTTTATCATAAACTGGGTAGTTCTTCTCAGCAGCTTTGAGCTGGCGAGACTCAAACGCGGCCACGCGCTTCGCGCCCCTCGGCGTCTGCTTGTAGCAGGGCGCAGCCGATGGCGAAGTTCGAGGCGTCACAAACGACACTAAACGGACGCGCGGGGTCTAGCAATGCGCATGAAGTAGGCTATCTTTAATAGCCGCAAATGCAACTTGATGCTCAGCGTCCCCACGCCAGTCCGCATCCTTCTTCAGGAGGTTAGACAATGGCCGAGCCATCTCAGCGTAATTCTCGCTGTACTTGTGCATGTAATTGGCGAGGCCAAGCCACTTGCGACAATCTTTCTGGTTCAGGGGAACCGGCCAATCCACAATGGCCTTGACCTTGACCGGATCGACCCGCAGGCATCGCTTCCCAATGACGCACGCTAAGAATGGTATCTCTTCTGCACCGAAGATGCACTTGTAAATGTTGGCCTACAATTTATTCGTGCGCATGCACTCGACCACCGCTCGCAGGTGCTCCACGTGGTTCTCTACGTCAGTCTTCCCGTGCTCCGCACGACCGTGGACGAAAATATCGTCAAAATACGTTTGTGCTTACGCCCGATGGGGCCTGAACAACTACGTCACTAGACGATTAAACGCCACTGGTGCGTTCGATAGCCCCTGGGGCATCACTAGCCACTCCCAAAGCATCCCACTCGGGGTACTCACAGCCGTGAGAGGGATGTCACTCGCTCTCATGAGCAATTGATAGTATCCGTCGACCAAGTCGAGCGCACTGTAATTGGTACAACCGGCATGTTGTTCAGATGAACATCCTTCCTAGGAATCGGCGTCTGCACCGGAATCGTGCCAGCGTCGACATTGTTAAAAACATGCACGATACGCCACTTGCCATTTCTGACGCAGAAGGTGGGCGTGGAGTGTGGAGACTTGCTCTCACGCACGATGCCTGCCTCGTGCTTCGCACGGAAGAACGCGTCAATGACGTTACATTGCTCCGTTGGCAAAGGCCACTGCCTCGTCACGCAGTATTTAGTTTCGGGAACAAGGTCAATTTCATTACGCACACCACGATCCGGAGGTAACACCGAGGGCGGCTCCTTTGAGGCCACAACCTCGTACTCCTTTACCACCTGGTAAAAAAAATAAGAAGGGTCCTTCAGGATAGCGGACCCGCTACGCGTATTCAGCGCCTTATTGGGTCCTCGAGAAAGCTTCATCAAGAAGCGATGACGAGTTTAGTTCCTCATCCGGTCGTGTAGTGGGTCTAACTTGATTCACTACTTTAGCTTACACGTTGCGCAACGTGTATGAGGAAGCGTAAGTACTTAGTAATTACTTAGGTTAATTATATTTGAATACACAAATATAAGTTAACTTAGACAAGACTCCAAGTAGCTAGTTTAAGGTAAAATGAGAACTGTATTGCTTGTAAATTGATCTTCCTCTAAAATCTGCTAAAAACTGTTTATCATCTATGAAAGGGTTAGCAGCGGCTGGCTGTCAGAGCCCCGCTAATATGCATGTCTCTGATTGGTAGAAAGATGCTGCTTTCTACCAATAGGATCTTTTGGGTATGTGTGGACCACTCACTGTGGTGGTCCACTTCAATGTATCCATCGGTGTGTCTTACACCAATGTGAGGAAGTATCCAAAACGTTTAACAGATAACCTATCTGTTAAATTCACAAGTGGCTTGCAGCCACTTGTACGTGTAACCCCGTTACACCATCCCCCCCTTAAGGTTAGACGCGCGGGGTCCCCGCACGTCAATCTTTTTGGAATTGACCATTCGTCAATTTTCCGCGTTTGGAGAAGAAACCCGCGCTCATTCAACGATGAGCGCGCCTCAGAAGAAGTCCGCAAAGTCGGTGGGGAGTCATCTCTCCATCGACGACTACTTCGAACGCCAGAAGGCGAAGTACGGCGACGTCGTCGACTTCGACGACGACGATGAAGACGTGGAGGACGAGAAGGACTCGTCCTCAAAGCGCAAAGACTCAGTGTCGAGCGAGTCGCTCGACCATCATGCCAAGAACATTCGCCCGCGTGTAGGGGACGAATCGGACGCTTCGAGTTCGAAGCGTTTGCGAACTGACAGTGATACCCCGCTCGCTTCAGCTGGGGCTCTCAGTACTCCGCGCGCTGCTGCTGCAGCGCGTGATGTTAAAGCTCAAGGCTCTCCACGCGCTGCGCCTGCAGCGCGCGAACCGTTGATGCCGTCCGCGTCCGAGATCGCGGACTGGTTTGGGAATTCGGTACCTCCGAATGAGGTGCCGCTGTACGTATGCAGCGCCATCAAAGATGACGCTGTGGCTGTCGAGCTGCACTTTGATGCGGAAACGCATCAAAGGCGCGATTACTACATCGGACTCTTTCATGAGCTCCGATGGTTTCAAAGCAAGAAGACCTCTTCTCGCAGCAAAGTGGCCAAATGGCAGGTACTTTGTCAAAGCTGGAACGCCTTTGTTGAGAACTTCAACAAGAGGCCGAGTGCTTACCGTGATCGGATCAAGCAAGCGCGTGATCGCTTCGAGACGTACTCGAAGCGTGGAAAGCTGGAGCAACTTCATGTTGCTGCTGAGGAGGCAAATGTGCCGTGCGCTGTGCCCGAGGGCTTTCAGTGCACGAAGTGCTTTCCAGGCGCGGTCCGCTTGAGCGACCGCGATCTGAACGGGTACACGTCGTTCCGTGTGCCCGAGAGTCTCAAAGAGCTCCGTGCTAAGTTCTTAGCACGTGAGGGTTCGGGCGCTAGCGATGATCGCAGCGCTCGTGTTACTTCCGCTGCGCCAGCGCGTACTGTTCTTCGTACGCCCTCACCATTTCCGGAACGTCCTCCAGCAAGACGTTCCGCGGCTCCCATGTATCTCGATGGGGAGGAAATCCTCTCCAACGAATACGAAAACGAGCCCCTTGAGGGTTCGTTTTCGGGATACTATGGTCAACAATCCGCTCAACAATCCAGCGGGTTGAGCCGCGGGCGTCACGGATCGGCGGTGGCGGGGGTGGGAACACGCCCCGGGTATGATCAGCCCCGGGCTGATCAGTATGCGCCTCTCCACGACCGGGTGACCGTCGTGGAGCGTCTGCAGGGCGCTGAGTTCGCCACCCTGAAACAGGAGCTGGCGAACCAGAAGGCCCAAGTCGCGGCGGTCTCGCAGACCGCCTCGAATATCCAGGTCGAGCTGGGGACCCAGATGAAGGGGTTGCTCCAGCGCGTCCGCGCGCTGGAGGAGAGGTTGCTCGTCGCCGAGGCCAAGTCCTCCGCTTCTGCCTCGGCTCCTGCCGAGGCTTCGGGTCAGCCAAACTAGATGGCTCGTGCTGCCGGTATGGCTTCAGCCGTCCGACGTAAAAGGTCGGATGGAGGCGCATGCTAGACGGTATGTCTAGCGTGTATGCGTTGCAGTGCCGTGCCAACACAGTGAACGGCCCGATGAAGCGCGGAGCAAGCTTGCTTGCTCCGAAATCCGAAACTGCATGTCTAGGCAGGTTTTGTGTAGCTAACAAAACTAATGAACCAACTTTAAATTCATTGGTGTTGCTTCTGCCCGCATTGGCTGCGTTCAGCTTCTGTTGATCAACAGAAGCTGCTATTGCATCTTGGACAAACCGAATCACGGCTTGTCTTTTGGTGATGAAACTGATTGCATCCGAGCTGAAGTCATTCAGCTCGCTCTCCGCTAGAGGCCCGGCCTCTGCGTGGTTCTTTGCGGTGTCTGCGCCCTGCGCAGACCCGTGGTCGTTGGCCATGTTGTTGGGGGAGTCTGCGCCCTGCGCAGACTCATGTGGTTTGTCCATTGTTGCAGCTGAGACTGTGCAAGTGTCAGCGGTTTTCTGCAGCTGCTGTATTGCAGTCGTAGATCCTCCCCCACTTAAAGTGGGAGCCATCACTCCGAGTAAACTCGGTAGACGTGGATGCCGCATGGCATTCACGTAGAACGGTGTATGCCCGGTCGAGGCATGCACTGAGTTGTTGATGGCAAACTCTGCCATCGATAAGCACTCGCTCCAGTATTGGAACGAGTGAGCGTAGCTCTTCAAAATATCGACGAGCACGCGATTCACGCGCTCGGTTTGACCGTCCGTCTGCGGATGATCCGCAGTCGACATGGAAAGCTGGCTCCCAAGAAGTGTAAACACTTCTTGCCACAGGTGCGCTGTGAAGCGCGGGTCTCTGTCCGACACGATGTCGGACGGCATGCCATGGTGTTTGAACACCATGTCGACGAGCAGACGGGCCGTCTGCTTCGCGGTCACCTCTGCTGGCACCGCAGCAAGATGTACCATCTTGCTGAAACGGTCTACAAAGACCACAACACCGGTATTCCCTCCGCTATCCGGGGGAAGACCAAAGATGAAGTCCAAAGACATGGACTTCCAACACTCCGACGGAGTCGGTAGTGATTGCAGTGGAGCCTGCGCGAATGGCGCAGGCTTCACGCGTTGGCATACCTCGCAAGCACGGATGTACTTGCGCACCCACTTGTACTGGCGGTGCCAGTAGAAGTCGCGCGTGAGAGGGACGTAAGTCTTCTCACGTCCGAGATGTCCCGCAGTCGGGGCATCATGATACTCGTACATGATCCTGAGTCGCAGGTCATGATCGTTCGGCACGACAACGCGGTCCGCGTTGTCGTCGACTGCATTGTCAAGAAGCAGTCCGTCGTGCACGCGAAAGCGGTGTGCACGGTCTCGAAGGTGCTTGGGCAGCTTCTGACGGGACTTGTCAGAAGGCGCTGTGCCATAGGCCAGCAAGAGCTTCGCGTCCGCGTCGTGCGCGTACGCGGCCTTCACGTCATCCAACAGAGATGATGTGGGTTTGCTCGATCGCATGGCGTCAATGGCATTGCCATCAGCAGCTTCTGCATAGTCCGGCCGACGTGATGATAACGCGTCAGCCACCACATTCAACTTTCCGGTTTTGTATTCGACACGGAAGTTATATTCCGCAAAGAATGAGAGCCATCTCGCCATTCTTTGTGAAATGTGTGGCGACTTCACTGCGGTGCGCAGTGAAGCATGGTCGGTGTAGACCACAA
The DNA here is from genome assembly GCF_018691715.1 of Phytophthora cinnamomi. Lineage (NCBI taxonomy): Eukaryota > Oomycota > Peronosporomycetes > Peronosporales > Peronosporaceae > Phytophthora > Phytophthora cinnamomi. The sequence continues at coordinate 126,712 of NW_027150938.1, read as the reverse complement.
ATGGTCTACTTCCAAGCAAATACACTCGGAACTTTGCGAGTGCGTACTTCACGGCAAGGAGTTCCTTGTCATGCACCGGGTAGTTGCGCTCAGCTGGCTTCAGCTGACGCGATTGGTAGTAGACGACACGATCACGGTCCTCGTGATCGTGCTGCATTAACGCGCGTCCGATCGCGAAATCGGATGCGTCACACACTACGTGAAATGGGCGATCTTGGTCAGCCACTGCCAAGATTGGCGCCTCAGTCAAGCCCCGCTTGACTGCATCGAATGCCTTTTGGCAATCGGGTGTCCAATTCCACACAGCTTCTTTCTTCAGAAGCTGTGACAGCGGGCGGATCTTGCCCGCATAGTCCTCCACGTACTTGCACAAGTACGTGGCCAAGCCAAGGAACTGCCTTAGTTCCTTGACACTTGAAGGCGTTGGCCATTCGTTAACCACTCTGACCTTTTCTGGGTCAGGGCGAACACCATTCTTCCCTACGAGACACCCGAGGACGGGTATCTCGCTCGCCCCGAAGATACACTTCTTCAGGTTCGCGTAGAGCTTCCGGAGATGCACCCTGTGCATCTCTATGTCGGTCTTTCCGTCCACAGCCCGGCTGTGGATAAACACATCATCGAAGTAGCTCGGTGCGAAGTCGCGCACCGAGCGCAACAAGTGCGTCACGCACCTGGTGAAAGTCGCAGGGGCGTTCTTAAGCCCCTGTGGCATTACTAGCCATTCCCAGAGCATGCCGCTTGGCGTGCTCACTGCCGTGAGAGGGATATCGCTCTCACGCATTAGGATTTGATAAAATCCATCTCGCAAGTCGAGAGCACTGTAAACGGTGCTCCCGGCCATCGAATCGATGATAACATCTTTTCGTGGTATCGGCATCTGCGCCGGTACCGTCGCATCGTTCAGCTTGTTATATGCATGAACGATGCGCCATCCGTCCTGTGGCTTTTCGACACAGAACGTCGGAGCATTGTGATGGGACTTTGATTCCCGCACTTGTCCTGCTTTGCGACGACCTTCAAAGAAGTCGTCGATTGCTTTTACTCGCTCTCGCGGCAGTGGCCACTGCCGTGTGACAGAGTACTTCGTGCCCGGCACGAGATCAATCTCGTGCTGAATGCCCTTATCCTGCGGAAGCTCCGCAGCAATATCTTCCGGGAGTACGTCTTTGTACTCCCTCAACAATTCGTAATAGGGACTCGACTTCAGCGAGTCCCAACCTTGTTCCTCGAAGCGCTCTCGCTTCGTCTTCGCCCTGAGAGTGCCTTCACTCTCAGTGGTACTTCCCATGAAGAGCTGCCTCAGTTCTTCACTCTCGCTCTCCGTTCTTTCACTGTCCGAAAGAACGCAGACTTGCTCGATGCGTCCATCGTGCAAGTCGCGCGTGAAGCGCTTCCAGCGCATGGCTGGACGCGAAGTCAACTCCGACGCCATCGTCGGAGGACTAGCGAGTTCCATTTCACGATACTGGAATCCAGTATCGGTGCGCGTCAAGACGCTTAGCGTCTCGACGCCCGGCGTCACCGCCTCTGCCTGCCCAGCAGACTGCTCTTGTTGCGTCTCGGTCCGGGACCGAGCCTTGCGCAGCGTTCTCCGCTTGCGCCGTCTTCTTGTTGTGCGGAGCCAGGCTCCGCACAGTTGTTCTTCTGGTCCAGGCCCGGTCGTGGACAGTTGTTCGCCGGCGGACCCTGTCCGCGGGCGCGCGGTATCAAGCCCGGCTTGACCGCATTTTCCTTCGTGCAGCCCGGCTACACGGTAATGTGTCCCTTCGCCGGCAGACCCTGTCTGCGGGCGCGCGATATCAAGCCCGGCTTGATCGCATGGCGCTTCGTCGTGCAGCCCTGCTGCACGACAGCATGCAAATTGCGTCAGTGCGGTACGTTTGCAACCGTCCGCACTGTTTGCAGCGTCAACTCCCGGAGTTGACACGTCTTCGTCACCTCGACGCCATTCATTGGCGGAGCCCCTCATGACCGATGGTGCGTCGGCTCCCGGAGCCGACGCGTCGTTGTCGACCTGACCGCTTCGGGTCAGGGACTGTCCCTTACACGCTTGAACGTGGGTGTTGGTTCCCGGAACCAGTACATCTTTTTCTTCCGACGTCGGCAGCATTGCCGACGTGGGTCTCACTTGTGCGCGCCCTCGCGCACTTCTTGGGCACTCCGGGACAGCAGCATTAGGCGCTGTCTCGACTGGCGAGTCGTGCGCACCCGCTGGTGCGTGCGCCGCGGTAACAAGGCCATCGCTCTCTGTTCCGCGACCGAAGTGCACGGGCGTGCGCTTCTTCCAGTCTATTACCGGATCATGTCGTGGCTTGCACAGCAGGCCCATTACCACCTCGAATTTATCGTCCAGGTCCAGGACGATAAAGTGTTCGACAAACACACGTTGTTTGTACGAGAAGCGCACGTTCACGACGCGCTTCTCGGTCTTCACGATGGCACCTGTTGCCAGTCGTACCTCCAGAAGACTTCGAGGTGTATCTACCTCCTCGAAGTCAAGTCTCGGCAGGCTTCGTAGTCGAACAAAGTTGTTCGACGCGCCTGAATCCACCAAAGCTCGAAGAGAGTCACTCGCTCTCTTCGAGTAAACCTTCAAGATGACTAGGTTTGGCCTGTCATCTTGTTTCTTGCAGTGAGAGCTAGTCTCGCTGGGGGCTGCAGTCCTCAGTGTCGCGTGCCCGATGTCGGCACGCGCGACTGCATTACCAGTAAGGCACCCCGCGCACACTGGATGTTCGCGTTTTTTGTTGGTCCGCGGCGATGCTAGGCATCACCGCGACGGCCCACCTCCAATGGGCATGGGAGCTGTGCACTCCTGTGCAAAGTGACCGATCCTTCCGCAACGGAAGCATCGCCCGTTGCCTCCCTGCTGCTGGTAACCAGCAGTTGTTGCGTTCGAGAGGTCCATTGGTTCCGGACCTCCCGTCCTCGCTCCTGGGCGCGGTAGCGGCCTCGGCACGTTTACATGGAGTTTAGCCTGCCGCAGGCTAAAATCTTCTTGCATGGCAAGGGTGATTGCAGCTTCGAGAGTACTCGGGTACTCTCGGAAGAGATAGGTCTTCACGGGCCCATCTCTAAGCCCCTTCATGAACGTGACGACCTTGGTCGCCTCGTCAATCGGGTTAGTCACGATATTTGATACCAAATATCGTGCGCGCTGCGCGTAAGCATGGACGTCATGCTTACCCTGCTCAAGTTCGAGGAACTCCGCCCTCGACCGGAACTCGTTTTGCGGGGCTCAAACGCTTGTCTGAGCTCCTCTTTGAACACTTCGTACGTGCTGAAGCACGTAGGATCGGAGAGTCGGTGTCCATACGCCCAACTCCTTGCGCGTCCGCCAAGGCAGGAGATGGCGAACGCGACCTTCGACAGCGGGTCGACGATGCGACGAGCCGCTATGGCTGTGTCGAGCTCGACAAGCCACCGGAGGAGAGGCTCGCCCTCTCTTCCCACGTAATTGCTTACGCTCAATTTCAATGATTGAGCACGCGGTGTCGTCCCTGACGACGCCGCCACTGAGGAAGCAGCATCACGCTGATCCTTCATGATGAATCCCAGAGCAACACCATGTTGCTCCGTCGGCGATAGGGTACGCAACATCATAGCTATCGCCGCTTCTCCAATGACTGTTGACAGTCGTTGGTCAGACAGGTGGGGCAGTCAGCGCAACATGCGTTGCAGGCGTGTTGAGTTCTCGGCTCGCGTTCGTACACCGCGTACGAACGTCAAGCAGTCGGTCGTTGGACGGAATATACAAAGTGCTACCAGGTGTAGTGGGTCTAACTTGATTCACTACTTTAGCTTACACGTTGCGCAACGTGTATGAGGAAGCGTAAGTACTTAGTAATTACTTAGGTTAATTATATTTCAATACACAAATATCAGTTAACTTAGACAAGACTCCAAGTAGCTAGTTTAAGGTAAAATGAGAACTGTATTGCTTGTAAATAGATCTTCCTCTAAAATCTGCTAAAAACTGTTTATCATCTATGAAAGGGTTAGCAGCGGCTGGCTGTCAGAGCCCCGCTAATATGCATGTCTCTGATTGGTAGAAAGATGCTGCTTTCTACCAATAGGATCTTTGGGTATGTGTGGACCACTCACTGTGGTGGTCCACTTCAATGTATCCATCGGTGTGTCTTACACCAATGTGAGGAAGTATCCAAAACGTTTAACAGATAACCTATCTGTTAAATTCACAAGTGGCTTGCAGCCACTTGTACGTGTAACCCCGTTACAGGTCGTATCACGACCTCCTCGACCAATTTGCCGGTACTCAGTTTCACGAGTGTGTAGAGCTGCTCGCTCTCGCGTGGAGCATCCCCGCTCGACACACCATTCTCGACTCGTGCAAGTTCAAACGCCTTCCGCGTCGCAGCCAGCTCACGGGCCGCTGCCTCCTCTTCGCTAACGTGGTCCGTCTCGAAGAGACCTTCGACATCGCGCCTCTATTGGCGCCAGGTATTGCTACCTCATTCAGCTCTGGAAGAGCTCCGGTGTCTCGACCGACACCCAGCGAAGTGCTGCTCGATCCACAGCCTCCACGCAGTGGATTATGTGCCACTACACAGTTCCTCGGCATCATGCCAACCGCGCCAACGCTGGCACGCAGCGAGGCGCCACACTCAGGCGCGCTCCCGCTCAGCGGGATTAGTACCGCTCCACATCCCTCAGCCGGGCATCGCCCCTTGCCCCTCGAAGTCGTGCCGACAGTGCTATCAGTGGCACGCAGCGGTGTCTCTCCCTCCGGGCTTTCACCGCTCAGCGGAATTCGTGCTGCTCCACGTGCAGCGACCGATCCACGCTCGGAGCACTCCTTCTCGACACGCTCAGTGTCCACCAACTCGGAAGCTCTGACATCTAGCACATGAACCGCCTCGGTCCCGTGCTCGCGCCAAAAGCGCTTCTGCTTCCTAGCAGAGGCGGGTTCATGACTCGCCAAAGCTCCACCAGAAGACAAGTGCGTAGCACCAAGGGTCTTGGACCGCCAATCTATCCAAGGCTCGTAGCGTTCCAGTCCTGCCATGCCAAGGAAGAGATCGTATATCGAATCCAGGCCCAAGACCAGACAGCGTTCCACGCTATCGAAATCCAAAAACTTCACGCCCAGGTCCTCCGGGACCTTGGGCACCGTGACACGAGTGCCCGTCGCAAGACGAACAGTGACAATGTCACCAACACGCGCTGCGAGCGCCCCAAGTATACAGCTGACTTCCTTCCGTCGTGGAGTGCCGGGCATAGTTACCCGACGCTCCAGAATCGATCAAAATCCTCAATGGTTCCGAAAGCCCTTCGTAAGCCCCTGAACGACCAGCAAGCCCGGCTTGCACACACGGTCCGTGTTAGAGAGTGCGACTCTCTTCGGGGCTAAGTTCTGGGGACCTCCACCACGCCGATGCCCAACAGAACTTAGTCTTCCCTAGTAGGCCGCCCCGAGTCTACTGGGTCTTCTCGTTTCCCCGAGACGAACCAGGGGTCTGGCTCGAAGAGGAGCTAGGGCTTGTCGAAGCCTGACGCTGGTTGCGCAGCGGTCAGCCAGGTGACGGGTGTCACCACAGATGAAGCATCGGGGGATACCCCGCCGCTGCTCAGCAGCTCGAAGCTCAGTTTCCTCGTCTTCAGCATAGCTGATGTCCATAGGTTCCGGACCATTCGACGAGTTAGCGTACGACGCATTCCATCCGAGTCGTGACGACTTAAAATTGAACTCAGCGTTCAACGTGATGTTCACAGTCTCCTCAAAAGAGGTGGGATGCACACGGAATACCTCCGTCCGTGCAACGCCAGTGCGCAAACCCTCCATAAACACCATTGCGGTGACTGCCACAGGTTGAGGATTAGCAGACATGCCTGCAATAAGAGTCCTGTACTCCTGGACATAGTCCACCAATTCGTGTTTACTCTGTTGAGTAGCCAGGAAATGTGACCGCACGCGATACGCATGGTTAGGCGGGGCGAACACTCGGACTGTGGCAGATCCCATGTTGGGAAGGCCACGTCGACCGACGTCCCGCACGCTTGTGCTCACGCTCTCGCTGGCCCACCGAGTTTCGAGATTGCTAGCGCCACGCGCTGCTGCTCCGTCCGGAGCATGGCTGATCCCATAGCCATATCTACCTCTCGGGTCCACAACAGGAGGCTATCACATTCCTTGGCTTCAAAGGTCTTCACGCTCACCATGAGCGGCTTGGGTCTTGGACCGGCGTCGGACGACGACACGGGCGCCGGGGGCGCCGCAGTCGCGCCCACCCTCTACTGAAGGTGCTCCAACAGAGCATTATCATAGCTTGAGAAGGCCTCGAGACGCGCGTTCACCGCATCGTCGCCTTGCTGCGCAAGTTGCGTCACGCCCTCCGGGCCGAGCAAGGGCATAAGGCTTTTAAGCGCTTCCTGCTGGTTCGGGGGCAAATGAGCGAACTGCTCCATCCTCACAGAGGGTCAGGCTTTCCAGACTGAGGTGTCGGATTCACTTCAAGTTCTACCAAGTACAGCGGGGATTCCGTACCTTTGCGTCAGAGGAAGACCGAGTCTTAGCTAGGGATAGCGGTCGTTCTAATACCAGAACGACGTACGAGTCCGCACACCTTACGGACTCCAAGAGTCAACACAAGACCCTTAACTGTAAACCCCAAACTGAATGTATTTCTTTTTGTCTTGGTGTAAGTGTATGATGCTCACTATCTAGCATAGTAAGCCCTAGTCTCTTGCATATCCATTGACTATAAAGCCACCTACTGATGTTCCTACTGATTTAGGTTAAGATGTGGGCCCCACAACTGCTGTGTGTCCCACACTCTGTAGCCATCGGGTAATCATCGTGTAACCCCGTTGCAACGTGGGTGTGCTCGATCGCATGGCGTCAATGGCATTGCCATCAGCAGCTTCTGCATAGTCCGGCCGACGTGATGATAACGCGTCAGCCACCACATTCAACTTTCCGGTTTTGTATTCGACACGGAAGTTATATTCCGCAAAGAATGAGAGCCATCTCGCCATTCTTTGTGAAATGTGTGGCGACTTCACTGCGGTACGCAGTGAAGTATGGTCGGTGTAGACCACGAATGGTCTACTTCCAAACAAATACACTCGGAACTTTGCGAGTGCATACTTCATGGCAAGGAGTTCCTTGTCATGCACCGGATAGTTGCGCTCAGCTGGCTTCAGCTGACGCGATTGGTAGTAGACGACACGATCACGGTCCTCGTGATCGTGCTGCATCAACGCGCATCCGATCGCGAAGTCGGAAGCGTCACACACTACATGGAACGGGCGATCTTGGTTAGCCACTGCCAAGATTGGTGCCTCAGTCAAGCCCCGCTTGACTATATCAAATACATTTTGGCAATCGACAGTCCAATTCCACACAGCTTTCTTCTTAAGAAGCTATGACAGCGGGTGAATCTTGCCCGCTTAATTTTCCACGTACTTGCCCAAGGACGTGGCCAATCCAAGGAACTGCCTCAGTTCCTTGACACTTGAAGGCGTCCACTCATTGATCACTCAGACGTTTCCGGGTCAGGGTGAACACCATTCTTCCCTACGACACACGTGAGGACGGGTATCTTGCTTGTCCCCAAGGTACATTTTTTCAGGTTCGCATAGAGCTTATGCTTTCGCATAAGCTCAAGTAGCATCCGGAGATGCACCCGGTGCGTCTCAACGTCGATCTTCCCGTCCACAGCTCGGTTGTGGATAAACACATCATCGAAGTAGTTCGGTGCGAAGTTGCGCACCGCAACAAGTGCGTCCCGCACCTGTTGAAGGTCGCAGGGGCGTTCGTGAGCCCCGGTGGCACTACTAGCCACTCCCAGAGTATACCGCTTGGCGTGCTCACTGCCGTGAGAGGGATGTCGTTCTCACGCATTAGAATTGGATAGAATTCATCTCGCAAGTCGAGAGCACTGTAAACGGTGCTCCCGGCCATCGAATCGATGATAACATCTTTTCGTGGTATCGGCATCTGCGCCGGTACCGTCGCATCGTTCAGCTTGTTATATGCATGAACGATGCGCCATCCGTCCTGTGGCTTTTCGACACAGAACGTCGGAGCATTGTGATGGGACTTTGATTCCCGCACTTGTCCTGCTTTGCGACGACCTTCAAAGAAGTCGTCGATTGCTTTTACTCGCTCTCGCGGCAGTGGCCACTGCCGTGTGACAGAGTACTTCGTGCCCGGCACGAGATCAATCTCGTGCTGTATGCCTTTGGCCTGCGGAAGCTCCGCAGGAATCTCTTCCGAGAGTACGACTTGTACTTCCTCAGCTATCCGTAATAGGGACTCGACTTCAGCGAGTCCCAACCTTGTTCCTCGAAGCGCGCTCGTTTCGTCTTCGCCCTGAGAGTGCCTTCACTCACCGTGATACTTCCCATGAAGTGCTGCCTCAGCTCTTCGCTCTCGCTCTTCGTTGTTTCGCTGTCCGAAAGAACGCAACCATGCTCGACGCATCCATCGTGCAAGTCGCGCGTGAAGCGCTTCCAGCTCATCACTGGAAGTGAAGTCAACTCCGACGCCGTCGTCGGAGGATTAGCAAGTTCCATTTCACGATACTGGAATCCAGTATCGGTGCGCGTCAAGACGCTTAGCGTCTCGACATTCGGCGTCACCGCCGCTGCCTGCCCAGCAGACTGCTCTTGTTGCGTCTCGGTCCGGGACCGAGCCTTGCGCAGCGTTCTCCGCTTGCGCCGTCTTCTTGTTGTGCGGAGCCAGGCTCCGCACAGTTGTTCTTCTGGTCCAGGCCCGGTCGTGGACAGTTGTTCGCCGGCGGACCCTGTCCGCGGGCGCACCAAATCAAACCCGGCTTGACCGCATGGCGCTTCGTCGTGCAGCCCGGCTGCACGACAGCATGGACATTGCGGCAGTGTGGTACGTTTGCAACCGTCCGCACTGTTTGCAACTTCAACTCCCGGAGTTGACACGCCTTTGTCACCTCGACGCCATTCATTGGCGGAGCCCCTCATGACCGAGGGTGCGTCGGCTCCCGGAGCCGACGTGTCGTTGTCGACCTGACCGCTTCGGGTCAGGGACTGTCCCTTACACGCTTGAACGTGGGTGTTGGTTCCCGGAACCAACACATCTTTTTCCTCCGACGTCGGCAGCATTGCCGACGTGGGTCTCACTTGTGCGCGCCCTCGCGCACTTCTTGGGCACTCCGGGACAGCAGCATTAGGCGCTGTCTCGACTGGCGAGTCGTGCGCACCCGCTGGTGCGTGCGCCGCGGTAACAAGGCCATCGCTCTCTGTTCCGCGACCGAAGTGCACGGGCGTGCGCTTCTTCCAGTCTATTACCGGATCATGTCGTGGCTTGCACAGCAGGCCCATTACCACCTCGAATTTATCGTCCAGATCCAGGATAATAAAGTGTTCGACAAACACTCGTTGCTTGTACGAGAAGAGCACGTTCACGACGCGCTTCTCGGTCTTCACCATGGCACCTGTTGCCAGTCGCACTTCCAGAAGACTTCGCGATACATGTACCCCCTCGAAGGCAAGTCTCGGCATGCTCCGTAGTCGATCAAAGTTGTTCGGCAGGCCCGAATCTACCAAGACTCGAAGAGAGTCAATCGCTCTCTTCGCGTAAATCTTCTAGATGACTAGGTTCGGTCTGTCATCTTGCTTCTTGCAGCGAGAGCTAGTGTTCACTGGAGGCTGCAGTCCTCAGTGTCGCGTGCCCGATGTTGGCACGCGTGACTGCATTACCAGTAGAGCATCCCGCGCCTACTGGACGTACGCGTTTTTTGTTGGTCCGCGGCGATGCTAGGCATCACCGCGACGGCCCACCTCCAATGGGCATGGGAGCTGTGCACTCCCGTGCAAAATGACCGATCTCTCCGCAATGGAAGCATCACACATTGTCGCCTTGCCGCTGGTACCCACCAGCTCTTGCGTTCGAGAAGCCCATTGGTTCCGGACATCCCGTCCTCACTACCGGGCGCGGTTGCGGCCACGGCAGGTTCGCATGGAGTTTAGCCTGCCACAGGCTAAACGGCTCTTGCATCGCAAGGGTGATAAACCGATTTAGCAGCCTAAATCTGCTAAAACTGTTTATCATCTATGAAAGGGGTTGACAGCGGCTGGCTGTCAGAGCCCCGCTAATACGCACGTCTTTGATTGGTAGAAAGATGCTACTTTCTACCAATAGGATCTTTGGGTATGTGTGGACCACCCATTGTGGTGGCCCACTTCAATGTATCCATTGGTGTGACTTACACCAAGGTGAGGAAGTATCTAAAAAAAAACTTTTAACAGATATTTTATCCGTTAAAATCACAAGTGGCTTGTAGCCACTTATACCCCGTTACGGCATGAACGATGGAGCGGACATTGGTACTTGAGGACAGCGCCAGCGTGACGCGATATGATGTTGCGCTTGGCGATGTAATGCAGTTCGGCTTCTTGAGCGCGCAAGTCTAGAGCGTAGTCGCAGAGGTCCGGTGCGGTCGAGACCACCTCCGCGTCGTGGCCGCTAAGTATCTTGCAGATCTTGCGATCTTGTTTACTGGTGTTGGAAATGTAGTTAAACCCCTTGTTTGTTGTTGTTGTTGTGTTCCAGGCGCTGCGGTCGAAGATCCAGCGAGCTGTCAAACTCCCGGGAGTGTTCGCGTGCTGTGTCCCGCCCCGCCGGAACGAGTGCGAAGTCGGTGCAGCAACCACATCAGCGTGTTTGGCGATATGATCAAGCACGCGGTTGACCTGGGCGTATATGGTCGGGGTTGTGTCCAGGCCTGCAGTGTTCGCTGCGGTAGGCCCAACCGTCGTCCAGCATCTCCATGGGCAGTACGTCTGGAGACAGTTCGATGGTGATCTAGCTTGGCTGTTGATACAATTTATCGACGACGTCAGGCGATTGTGCAACCGGCATGTGGAGCGCCAGGGTCGTAGCTAGCAGCGGACACGTGCTAAAATCCGGGTATGGAAACAGCGACAGGCTCTGCTCTTCGAACGTCTTCATGTGTAGCGAGCGAAGAGAACCTTACCAGCGTCTATCGACACGTTCGTCCTGCGGAGAAGCGCGAGGTGAGATGCGCGGTATAATAGGTAAATTAAGGGTGCGTCTTGATAGTCACTTGAACAACTTGCATTAACTTACAAATACACAAGCATTATGTACCGATCACGCTTTGAGCATGGTAGTGCCTTAGCGATAAAACCACCGCCATCTCTCTTCATGCACATTGTTAAGGTTTTCCGTATATTAAGCAACCCTGCCTCAAGCGTAGCACGGTGCTGGGGGAACGGTTCGAATAGCCATAGTTTAGCTTGCCGGTAGTAAATAGCCAACGGTTTGCCGTTTTTGCCCTCGGTAAATGTAAGATACATACGAAACTTATTCATTACGGATACATTTCCCAGTATCATCATTCTCGATGCAAGTACGCACATACGCATTGCTTACACTCTCAGACTTCAGCAACTTCTGGAATGTTGCGACGGCCGTTGCCTTGGCGCGTTTCACGTTGCCGGGTTCTAGCTCTTTTAGCTCCATGCTGTTCGTCGGATAAATGCAAAACATGCGAGTAATACGTAGTTGACTCAATATTTGAATGTCAAAACACATATATCCAATGTGCCTCGACCTAATACGTCGGGATGGCTGGCTTACACGACCTACCTACCTCTATCGATGTACATTGACTTGTGTCGAGATTCCGTAACCAAACCGTCATACAGTGAAGTAGCACGTCGTGATTGGATAAAACTAGGTATTTTCAAAGATCACTTGCAGAGCTCAGCACACAGGCGCCGACAAGCTCAACATCGGTAAGAGAAACTTCATCAACGCGTTTATGACTATCTAGCACTTATCTATCAGCTATACTGTTGCTTCTTGCGCTTTATGTGACGAAGGGGGGCTGAACGTGCATCTGGATTGGCGTCGTAAATAGCCTCCTGGAAACGACGCAGTGTGGTAACAGCACGCTCGAGACTCTGTGTTTCGGGTGGGCAGATGGCTTCAGCGCCATATTTGCCATCCCTAGGTGATAGAGGTAATCTACCTCCGTCTGACTTGGAGGACGATGCATTGCTACCCCCTCCAGTTTCCACGCCATGTAGCGCACAAGCAACGATCTCTCCGAATACATTTTCCGGTTCGAGGCGGCAGAATCGGAGGCATGCAGAGTTCGAAACGGAGGGAAATCGGCAGCTGGATTACCTTGGCACCACAATCGCCACACGCCCAGCGGAAACTTGAAGCCGTTGGGCATACGGTGGAATCGGCCGTCAGAGGGACAGTAATAGGTAGTGCTGCTTGAGTGTTGGGGCGAAGCCTCTTCACGCCCAGAGGCTTGAGAGCGCACAATCCATCTTCCTCCATAGTGTACGAATTGTAGAATGAAGCGTGTCACGAGTACTACTTTCATGACTGACACGTCGGTCTTTCAGTAGCTTACCAAACGCATCTAACAGCACATCAAACAGCTGATGTAGAGCGGCGTAAATTCCGGCATGCTGCTGAAAGTGCCGGATGTGAGGAGAAATGCTGGTCTGCCGCATCCATGAACTACCCTCAGTAAGAAGAGAGCCTCGTAGCCTTGCCAATATCTCCTGATACGCACTACGACCACAGCCATAAAAACAGAAAGGTTATTAATGCTGCCGCCCGCGTCCACGAAATTGTTAGCGGGGCCTGTGTCTCGTGAATCTAAGCAAGGATCATTATTATGTAGCTGCGGTATGTTTCCTTTGTATTGGGAGCGGTGGTTACGCTGACACAGATTCTGCTATAGTGGTGTTACTAGAGTTGGAGAATGACCATTTGGGGTGATGCCTCTAAAATGATCGGACAATTATTCTCACAGTCGCCATGATTGGCTATTTATATATATTACATACAAACTTTGAGTGTAGTCGGATAGGTTGCCATATTCAAACATGTATCAGCGTGGGCTCGTACAGGCACCCGCGAAGTCAACAGAGCCGTGAAGAATAGCGTGAGCTAGCTCACCTATCATCTGAATAATGCTCATCAGATAGCATGTGGGCGTCCTTCATCTTGGCCGGTAGGTGTGGTACCTAAATAGCGACGAACTTGGTGGATCTGTAACGTTTATGGCGGCCCGAGGAGGTCTGTCACAGCACGTGCGGCCGGACTGTAGAGCCCAGCAATGCGCCATTTGCTCGAGAACAACTTGACAAAGGCCTAACGTGACCAATATATACGCAGTAACATAGCGGTACATAACTCTCGTTCGCTGACACCACTCACATCTCGAGTGAAGTAAAAAAAATCTCTTTTTTCTAGGACAGTTAGTTTAGCTTTGAGGTGTTTGAGTAAATTCGGAGAGATTGGCTTAAAGTATTACCGGGGCTTTGAGTAAATCCGTCATTCTATAGTCAAGACTGTGCAGCAATAACCAACGTATAGATGCGGAGCGCGCTGATGGTGGCTATAAATAACTTTTTAATAGCTACCCTCACGCCAAGAACAAACCTGACCACGTGGTTTGGTTCGGTAAACAAACCAAACCAAACCAAACCAAAATTACCAATGAACCAGGTTCAAAACGGTTTTTAGTTTGGTTCGAAGTGATCCGAACCGATACAAACGCAACCAACCAAACCAAACCACGAGGCTGTGGTTAGCTATAAACCTTGATTTGAAACTGTTCACGATGCGGCTCTTATCGAGAAGTGCCGCGCTGCACAACAGAAAGACTAAGCGCAATCGAAGACAAGAGCCGCTGTCACAGACGAATTCTGCATCAGGGTGAGCCTTCGGGAACGCAAATCCTGCCATCCAGGAGGTGCAAGCGAATAAGCTAACCTTGCTACAGATACCAGCCGCAGATTCTAACTCTTCGGGGTGTACAAGACATGCCGCTAGCTTGAGTGCGGTCTTTGAAAAGCACCTGGCCGGAGTACACAACCATATCGAGCAACCAGGCAGCGGAAAAAGCAAACCATCGGTGGCAGCTGAAGTTCAACTCAAAACCACGAAACTCCAAACCTCAGTAAGGGTTCAAGGGCGTTGGTCTGGCAACGTTAAAACCAAAATAACGGCTAGAATTGCTTCAACGGTCGTGAAATATAACATCGAACAAATATTTTGCATTTTGGTTGGTTTGGTTTGTTCAAGGCGTGAGCCACCCTCAGGGCTGATTGTGTTCTCGGTGTGGTAAACCCTTGGACACGAAGGACACGGACGAGCGCGACGTCGACGACGAGTTGGACAGGAAGCTCTCGCGCCCAGTGAGTAGTCCACTGTGAGGGTATCCGTGTATCACCCCTAGGGTAAGGGTTATGATGTCTTGTGACAATACAAACCGGTACAACGACAACGTGAGTACCTGCGACATCGAGAAAGAGCCGGGTTCCCAGGTTCATGTGTCACTTCCAGTAATTCACTGATCTCCTTTCCCTACCCATATCGCTAGTTCCGAGAACCAGCACCAGCCAGGGCGACCAGCGATCACGGGGTGAGGTATTCTGAGTGCCGCCACCACCTCGCTAGCGGTACCAACTCTCTTCGTGCAGCACTATTGTAACCCTCTAGAGACAGTGTAAAAAACCACTACTTTCAATAAAAGGGGACTTGAGCACGTTTTTTCTATCGCACTTGCTTTAATTTTACTCATCACTATGGAATATGATCAGATGCATTACCCTCCACCACCGCTGGACAGAACGAAACCGGCTCTGCTTCGAGGAAATCGACCCTGAACCACTCAATACCACCCTTGCCGCGATTTACACAACCTTCGAAGCTCACTACCGTCGGCTGCTTAGACAGACCGACAAGCCGAATCAAAAGAACTTCACAAGCATTCTCAAAAATTTGGCAACATCCAGTTTCTTCGGGGAGTTCCAACGAAGAAACCACGATATATTCCGAGTACGTCATGTTCAGCTACATCTCACCCAACGGACAGGCATCGTATTCCAGACACTGATCGAATAAACGACAAGAAGATAGCACTACCACTTAGCAAACTGAGAAGACTACTAATCGGTAATCGACCACTCTTCTTCCTTGCTTTAATTTTACTTTGCTCTTGACGTACAGCAATGTCACGAATCTGCTGTTGATGTGTGGAGATGCTCATACTCATATGTATTACACATGTGCATGTGCAGTACAGTGAGCTGCAGCTCTTCCTGGCGTACCAAAACAGGTAAATCCAGAGCTACAGCGGCTTTGCCCGAGCATAAAAAACTACTCCAAAGTGGGAAACGATCGTGCCTTCACGTCCTGCATCCGGTCATAGTATACCGTATACTAGCGTTGACGGCTGATAAAATCGCTTACCAGCACTAAAACGGAGCACAAGCCAGTACTCGGAGTCCGCAGTACATTTTGCAGGAAGCAGAGTGCATTCTTGGGCAGCGGGCGATGCGTTATTCGTCTGCTAATGCCTCTCTTAAGGACGGTCCTTAGGACCGTTCTTAACATAGTCAGATCGAAATCACCGTGCAGCTGATGTCGCGTGAACTGATGGTTGTACAGGGATCTGCATCGAGGAAATTCAACGACAAAATTCCGGCTTTGCCTCCGTGATACCTTGTGATGCCATGAACCCGGCAAAGGTTCTCTGATACCTTTCGTGGTGCCTCGTGATACCTCATGTCTGGCTATGCTCTTCTGCGCCTGGTTCTGTCAGGGACGAAGGTATCACGAATGAGATCAAAATGTATTATTATATTAATAATACCAAACAACCTCTGTTAAGAACGGCCCTGAGGTTTGCGTTGCCTCGAACATCGGAGTATATCCCAAAAGATCCTGTTACGAGCAATCAAGCACACTTCCGGTGTATGAAATGACTACCCTGCCAGAAATGTTATTCGAGCTGTTATATAAGTTAACAACAAGTCGTAAGTTGATAGCAAACTTCGATACCCTGTTTAAAACAGGTCCTGTTATAGGTGATATCATTGTGACATTCGAGGACAGAACACAGTACGGAATAATAATTACTCATGAATTCCAAGTTGGAATCCATCCGTATGGAACAGCAATCCGTGCCTTCGAGAAAAACATGCGTACATATTGGGCAATGACCTGCAGTATTCTTCTATGTTCATCGCTCGGACGTAATTCGTGAGCCCAACTCTGTTATCGAGCTGCTCCACATTCCATCATTTACCTCGAACTCAGCAGACTCGTGTCATTCTCTCTTCACCTCAGCTGCCAGAATACTACGCTGCGCCATGACCAAGTGGTTTTTTGTGCTCGTTACAGCGCTCACCCTTCTCGTGAGCAGTTATGCCCTTGTGGCCCCCGCGCTTTCGTCCGAGATCAAGCCGATGAGCGTCTCAGAAGTAAACCAAGCCACCCAGGTGAACATGAATAGCAAACGATCGCTCCGTGGCCTCAAGACGACTGACAACGCAGCTAATGAAGAGAGAGTTGTAGCAACTGAGCTCGCTAAATGGGTGGAGACCGTGGTGGCTAAATCCAAACTCGGTCAGCTCATCCAGAAAGCGAAGCTAGAGAGAATTGCGAAGAGACAGGTTTTCGTGGATGAATTGGTCAAGGGTCGGGCCAGCTACGAAAAATTGAGCAAAAAGCATGTCACATATGAGGAATATGCCAAGGCGCTGGGAGTTACAGCAGCTGATCACAAGTACGAGTCTATCGCTTTAAAGCCTGTAAGACTCTCGAGAGCGCAAAATTACGGTCATTTTCTCATCAAAAAGATGTGGAACAGGGGCTTCCTCAAAAAAAGGTATAATTCAAGCCCAGATCTCAGTCAGTGACGCGCAGCCTTTATCGTGAAGTAGTAGCGTTGCCACTTTCGAGTAAGGAAACCTATGGCCCCTTTCTCAGACTCCATGCAGCCAGCAGTGCGTAGTTACCAGTACTGTCCGCAACTCAATGCAGAAAAAGCTCTGTTGAAGAGACCAACACTACGTGAACCACAATACTTAACATGGTCGTGCCGCTCGAGCAGTTCCGCTACAAGAAGTTCAAGTTCAAAATGAACGCGTGATCGTTCGATCGCACAATCTGTAGAACACCAACACTATTTGCACAACAATACATGAACAACTCGTGTGCAGTATCAGCGATGAGTTTTTTTTTTCGTTCATGGTTATCAAGCATAGTCATCATCTATGGCCAACACACTATCCCCTCCCCTCCTTGCTCAGTAATTGCGAATGTACTGGTCAGAGGTGCGGCGATTCCGCGCAACCTCGTTGGCTAGCTGGTGGTTCGCGCACAGCGCCTACAGAGCCTTCGTGCGACTGGCGTTCAGGTTCAGCGGCCGGACACGACGATCGTTGATGTCTTATTCACCGAACATGTCGAGGTACGGCGAGCCAAAGTAGGAACTCCGCGGTCCAAACGCGAGCAGCACAGATGACGATGGCATGAGGAAGAAGAGTCCAAGACCGACTCCGCACGTGATGGCGTGGTGCGTGCAAGCGCCCATCCCATCACTGCATCATCGGCAGCACTCCGTTCCGGGCCGGAACTTCCGGCACAGTGTACTTGTTAACACACGAGGCAGATAGCTGGGTTCTCCACCGTTTTGCACGTTTGCTCTTGCCCAGAACTTCTGAGTGCAGATATGTGTACGAAGACGCCAGCTTCACAAGGCGAATGTTCGCAAAGTGAAACAGATTCTTGTATTGCTGTGCGTCCGGTTCCCGTCGAAGCGGCAGCTTCGGCATTTCTCGCACGTTTCCACGCGTGATCAGCACCTCGCGTTCAGTCGAGTCCTTATCCTCTGTGGACACCAATTCTAGAATAGCTTCGACAACCGACTCAGCATGCCCGTGTTGCTTGTAGTAGGATTGTAATTCGTCGGCTTGTGCAGCACTGGTGGGGCGAACACGAAACTCGCCCGCAGACCGCAGGAGGTAGACGAAAATTTTCCCATCCGCCAGTAGTTGAGTAGTTCTCGGCAATCTGGTGGTACATGTCGTGGTAGTTTGTGCTAAGCCGCAGAGGGCCCACAAAATTAGCCCTCCACGACGCATCAGGGTCCTGGTCACATCGGAAAAAGGCACGACACAACAGCGTCACCTGCCGAACGAACGCTAAGCATGATGACTTGAAAAGAAGCTGACGTTGTCGCCCTTGCGATGATGGGCGCCGACGTGAAGTGTCAATATCATCGTTTTGATCCGCTCCACTACTGTAGCGACTGGCCTAACGGCGCAGAGGAAGAAGACGACTAGAGCGAAGATCCACGGAGGATAGCTCGAAGGGTCGTGAGGCGAGGTCTTGGAGGAGGAAACTTGAGAGTATTTATGGAGACTCGAGCGGAAGTTGGTAAAATAGAAAGTGATATTGAAATGGTTGGTTGGTTGTCGGCTATGGGCCACCTCGAGGAGGTACTCCCTTGTTACCCTATGTAATTATATGCATTTTACTATAATATATTCTCCGTAGTCCTTGAAGTTGAATCTTTAAGGTAGGCAATGACTGCGGTTCACCTGAACCGGTCCGAGGTCTTACTTGAACCGTGTATAGTAATTCCTAGTGAAAAGAATGAATGTAGAAGTTGTGCACTCTTTAATTATGCTCGTCCAAACATGTAGATTACCTGTGCCCAGGCGTGTTCCTGTACGGTAACCTAGTGGTTGAAATTGGAACGAGTGGCACTCGACGCCTCAGCGTCTTGGCCGAGGGCCCTGACGCTGGTGCGTCGTTACATCCTTCCGGACTTGACTTCTCGTTGACGGTTCTTGTAATCGTTAACGAGAGCCTTCCAGGGCGACACATGTTTGATGTCCTTCTCGCGCTCCCACGTGGATTCATGGTCACGTAGTACATGCCACTTGACAAGCCATTCTGGTTGGCGGTTAAACCGGCGCTTTCGGAGCGGTTTCTCGATATGCAATGTATCATCAGTGTCGTCATCGACAATCAGTCGAGAAGCCTTGGGAATAGGACGAGTCCTGAAATGAGACGAATTTTCTATCTATGGACTCAGAACATTCACGTTAAACGTCGGATTTAGACGTTTCATGCTTCGCGGAAGTTGCAATTTGGCAACGATGGGGTTAACCATCTTGATGGTTTCAAATGGTCCCACTTTGCGAGCAGCGAGCTTAGCACGTTTTCCTTCAATGTCCTGGGTAACATTTCCCGACGGGATACGACGTCTATCCAGCATGACTAAATCTCCAGCCTTGAACGTGATCGAATATCTCTTCTTGTCATAGTACTTCTTTTGACGTACTTCGGCTTGCAACAAGTGTTTTTTTTGGCGGCCTCAATTATCTCTAGGCGTTTTTGCTTGATCTGTTTTGCGTATTCAGCAATGCCATGTTGTACTTGGTTCATGATATTCGGGTTGTCGAGCGGATTCAATGGGTTGCGTTACTTGCGGCCATTATCAACTTCAAATGGCGAAAAAACAGTAGATGCACTAACAAGAGTAGCATGAGCATACTCAATCGTTCCTAGATGTTCCGACCAGTCACGTCCGTGGTACGATATCATGTAGCGTAGAGCGTCTTCCAGAATCAGATTCCGACGTTCAGTCTGTCCATCAGCTTGAGCACGATAAGAGGTTGTCATGTGAAGACGAATTCCCATGAGCTTAGCCATATACGACCAAAACTTGGAGACGAACTTGGAATCTCGATCGCTGATGATAATCGACGGTAAACCGTGATGGCGAATGACACAATCAACGAAGTTGAATGCAGTAATTTGTGCATCATCAGTGCGGTTGCACGCACGATACTTGGGGCGCTTGGATAACTTGTCGGCAACAGTCATGATTGCATTAAAACCGTTAGAATCGGGTAATTCTGTGACAAAGTCCATGGAAACGACAGACCACCATTCCTGTGGAATCGGAATGGGGCTCATTTTGCCATTCTTGCGAGCGTTACTGTGCTTCCAGCGTGTACCGGTTTCACAGCTTTGCACATATTCTCGAACATCTTGGTCTAGAATTGGCCAATGATACCATTGCGAGATGCGAAGGTATGTTCGATGAGCTCCAGAATGAGCGGCAATGTTCGAATCATGAAAGCATTCGATGATGGAAGCGCGACGGTGATTGTCCCGGATGTAGGGAACACATACACATATCATCGTCTGCGACTTGCCGAAAAGTAAACCATCTTTCTTTACGAATGGTTCTTCAGGATACTTGGAACGTTCAGCATAATCTGGGCAAGTGCGATAACCATCTTGGAATTCTTTACGAATTGAATCAGACCAACCGAGCGAACTCGAATTTTGAGATTGCTGCGTCACATTAGTGGTTTCAGCGTCCTCAATGGCGGCAATCGTACGCTGAGTGTCCAGCGGTACGTGTTCATAGGCCTGAGACAAGTTTCGGACTGTGTACTGTCCAGCAGCAATTGCTTCCATAACCTCCTCCCCACGAAATTGAATACGTGAGGGTGGTTGAACCAACTGTTGGTTGATACTACTGCAATCAGCAACAAACCGTCGAGACGTTAGAGCCTTCGCAGCGTGCTCCTGGTAACGCGGTGTGCACGGATGAAATGAGACATTGTTCATCGAAACGTCCTGAGGTTGACGCGATAAAGCATCTGCAACCACATTCAGGTGACCCTTGACGTGGTGCAGCTTGAAGATAAATTGCGCGAAAAACGTTAAAAAGCAAGCCAATTTTGGCGAAACCTTTGGGTGGTGCAAAAACTGCTTGCAGGCGCTGCTGTCCATGAAAAAGTCAAATTCACGACCATACAGGTAATGACGCCATTTTTCCAACGCTAGCTTGATAGCGACGAGTTCTTTTCCATGCGTCGGCCAATTGATCTCGTGAGGTCCCAGCTTCTTCGAGAAGAACGCGATCGGATGATCGTGACCTGTGTGCGCTTGAGCGAGAACGCCACCAACACAATAGCCAGAGGCATCGATTGTCACAATGAAGCGTTTCTCGTGGTCAGGCAACTTCAAAACAGGTGCTTGTTGCAGAGACGACTTGATCTCCTCAAAGGCTCGAGTGTGTTCTGGACCCCAACTCCAGACATGTTCTTTCTTGACCTGAGGGTCAAGCGGCAACGCGAGTGTAGTGTAGTCACGAATAAAGCGACGATAGTGACCTGCGAGTCCTAAAAATCTTTGCACTGCTTCTGGTTGACTAGTGTAGGCGATTTGGCAATAGCTTCCGTTTTGCGAGTGTCAACCGCAAGTCCTTTGGCCGAAACCGTATGACCAAAGAATTTCACTTCAGATTGTCCAAAGTGGCATTTAGAGAGGTGGCAGTACAACTTCTCACGATGAAAAATGTCGACGAGTGTATGCAAACGCTCCACATGTTCATCCAAGCTCTTGGAGAAAACACAAATATTGTCCAAGTAGACAACAATGAAGTCATACTTAGCGAAGAGTACTCTATGAGGCGAGACCAGACACCTGGCATGTCTGCTAAACCCATAGGTGCAACACACCATTGATAGGTACCGGGATGCGTCCTGTAGGCGGTATACTTGCGGCTAGCAAGAGCGATACGCATCTGGTGATATCCTTGAGCCAAATCGAGAACTGAGAAAATCACACAGCCATGCATCTGATCGAACAGTTCGGTGATGCGCGGAAGTGGAATCTTCGGAACAATCGACTGCGAGTTCACGTAGCGATCGTCGATGACCCAAGGAATAGGCAAAGTTGAATTTCCAGTGCGTAACCACTCAGCACGAGACAAATGATCTCTTGTAGCAGGATCCTTCTCGGGAATTCCAAAGATATTGGACACTGTGGTGTAGGAAACATCAGTTTTGTGGGGCACCCAAGTGGAACAGTGTACCAAATCCGCCTAATAGCGGAATCGACGGTACTACTCGGCTGGATGGTACACTGTGCCAGTCCGCCGAGTTCGCCGAGCTCGCAGTACCGAGACGGCCAGGAAAGCAGCACCGACGGTACTACTCGGCTGGATGGTACATTGTGCCAGTCCGCCGAGCTCGCAGTACCAAGACGGCCAGGAAAGCGGCGCTGACGGTACTACTCGCCTGGATGGTACACTGTGCCAGTCCGCCGAGCTCGCCGAGCTCGCAGGCTTCACGAGCGCACCGCGGCCGACTGAGTGGGAATCAAGAGCACCGGAGACCAAGGACGGGTGGCGCTACGCAAGGAGAAGACGCAAGTACAGCGGGCCGAGTGCGGGGACGCTAGGAGACGCTCAGCCGAGTTCAAGGCAGTTTCCAGGCCTTGAGCTCGGCTAAACAGAGCCGCCGGCCGCCCAAACGACACGGTGCACGGCCAGAAGGCGCACAAGAGGACCAAGCGTGAGCCCGGCGAGCTCAGCAGCACTCAGCCGAGTCGGCGAGACCTCCCCGTCGAGCTCGCCGGGTTATCCGGACAACTTATCCGGCTCCGCCGAGTTCGAAGCGTTGCTGAGAGGGTGAAGGGTCGGCCGAGATCCGAAACCACTCCATTTCACTTGATATTTGTATAGGACCTTAGGAATAGCGGAGGCGCCCTTTCAGGGCGCCCAGGAGACTTAAGAACAAACAGAGCAGAATTTTCTAGGCCCACAACACGTGCACACTTTCCGGTAAGTCCCTGCACGGGGTCGGATTATGCCTGCCGTCGGTACCCGAGAGGCATAGCTTGTAGGGTACTCGACTGGCAGCGCCAAGAGATTAGGTCGGCCCGGGATTGGGCGTTGGGTGCTCGCCAAGTGCGAAGGAAAAGTCTCGCTAGCTCAGCGAGCCGGTACCCCGGACAGCCCGGGTGCCGTTACTCTTCAAGTCGGGTTGCTTCTGCCCCGGCGGCCTGTAAAAGCGCTAGCGCGCCGCCGTCCATCCTTTGGTGGAGGGCACAGGAGTTTGTGAACGGAGTCCGCTAGCTCGGCGGATCTCCGGAAGAGTGGACCTTGGTTGGCAGGTGTCCGCGAGAGGCGAGACACCCGCTGTCCCGGTTGGGCCGAACCGCGAGGGGACAACCCCTGCGCAGGCCAACAAGCGCCGACCTAACTCGGCGATTGTTGTGGTTTGTGTTGGAGATCCACATCTGACGATATTTGTGTGTTCTGCAACACCACAACTGGTGCCGCGACCCGGGAACAGGGGTGAGCTTGTGTTTCGAAGGTACCAGCTAACCAAGGTTTGAGAAGAGCAAGGAGAGAGAAGATGGTCAAGGGAATTGTAACGCCGAGCCTGGCGACGGCCAGAGCTAACTCGGCGGAGCTAACCAACTCGACGGACTCGACGGCGGCGATAGTTATGGACGCGACGGCGGAAGTGACGCTCTCCGTCTCGTTCGACGATGAGGAGGCCCGAGACCATGGAAGTGATGATGAGGAAGAGTTGGAGATGAAGGCCGAGTATGACGCGGTGAAGTCGACAGCGGAACTGCTCGACGAAGTCGAGGAGTTGTCGCTACAAGTTGGGCGCATGGGAAACCCGCGCCCAGTTCAGCGAAACTTAACCGCTGAGCTCGGCGATGATGCGGACGATGATGATGACGACGTTGCTCCAGGGGACCGTCCGCCCCTAATACCGCGAGCGACGAAGAATGCGGATACGCCGAGTGCGAACAAGGTTTTGGCTCGACTCGGCGAAGAGATGAAGACGCAGAGTGATTGGATGGTGATGTTTGGGCCGGTGGCGATGGCCCAAGCGAAGTGGCCTGTGCTGGGGGCGGAGCTGGCCCAGCCAGTGAACAGCACCGATGCCAACCAGTTGGCGGAGGACACCATGCTGCTTCTGAAAGCAATGGGGTATCGGTGCACGAGCCGACCCAGCAGCTTGATGCTGGACGGATGGACCCCAAGGCGAGCCTCGCTGGAGTTGATGCGGTGGAAACGGCGACAGAGATGGGCGTTCGGGCTCGAACAACCGGTGGGACCTCGGCAATCGATCGCAAAAGAAACCGCCGAGCCCCAGCAACTCGGCGAAGACCCCAGCAGGATTCCGTTGCCGAAGACGCCGAAGACGAAGAAAGGTCAGCGTGAGGTGTTCCGGGCGACGGAAGGGACCCCGTACTTTGAAGATTCCCACATGAAGACTCCTGTGAGAGAGAGGTCGAGTGGGGGTCGGTACGCCGAGTTCTACGACGCGGCGGACGAAGCAGAACTCGGCGGAGACGACGACGATGAAGAAAGTGACTACCAAGACTCGGCGGAAGACTCGGCGAAGGCGGTAATCAAGCGACTGAGCTTCGACGACACCGACATCGACAGGACCCAGTACTTGGAAGTGCGTACCCATGCTTCGCTGGACAAGATCGCCGAGTTCGAAGGGAAGCGTTACCGCTCTGAAGACTCGCTCCAGTGGTTGAAGCGGTTCATCTACAAGATGAAAGGCACGAGGATGGCCCAAGATGCCTGGTGCGAGCCGTTCTCGCTGAGGTTGGGGCGAGCGGCGAAAGGATGGTACCGCCAGCTGCCGAAGAAGACTCAGCGGAAGTGGAATCTTCTCAGCGAGGCATTCCTGGACTATTACTGCTCACAGTTCGACCAGTCAGCACGTACGCGCTATTACTCAGCTCGATGCAAGGAGAACGAACCTGTGTGCGACTTCCTGATGCGCTTGAACGGATACGCGAAGTCGGCCAAGATCCAGTATGAGTCTAAAGGACCTAACGCCGCTGATCACGTCGAGCACTTCTTGCTGAATTGTGGAGACGACGACATCATGGACCTGCTCTATCCGCAGCAACTCGACGACATCAAGAAAGTTGAGAAGATTATCAACTAGAAGATCCTGGGGGAAAAGCGGAAGAAGCAGCGGGACCGGCTCGCGGGGGCATACAGTCGAGATGGGAAGCGGTCTGAGTCGACACGGCGGAGGTCACTCCGCCGAGACGATCGGCGTGACGAACGTCGAGATGACCGACGCGGAGATCGTCGAGATGACCGACGCGGAGATCGCCGAGATGACCGACGTGGAGATCGCCGAGATGACCGACGCGGAAATCGCCGAGCTGATCGGCGAGATTACCGCCGAGACGACCGGCGACAGCGCCGAGATGAGGGCCGGGACCGCCGACTTGCAGCAGCTGCAGTGCTGGAGGATGATCCGTACGAGGTGGCGGACCGGCGACGCATGGCTCGGTACGATTCCGAGAGCGACCGCAGTGATGACAGCTATCATAGCTGTTCGGACTCGGCGGGCGACTCGGAAGAAGACTACCTAGAGGCTGGGAACGTGAGCGATCGCGATCGTTGGTCTGGCAATCGCAACAACTCGGCGAAGACACCAAGGGGTGATGTTCGCCGAGTTCCGCCCGGGGCAACTGGGCGAACTGGGCGGCCCGCCGAGCGCCGAGACTATGATGGACGTCGTGACTCCCGTGAACGCCCACCGTACGGTCCCTGTGCCGCCTGTGGTGGAGCCAACCACTCCGTCCACTTCTGTCGTCGACGATGCAAGTTCTGTGAGCAAGTCCATGATGCACGGCAATGCGAACTGTTCCAACGCTACGAGAAGCTGGCCTCATTTGTCAAAGCAAATGTCGACAAGTCCAAGGTGCCGGATGATTTACTAGACCTCTATACGCCGAGTGATTTAAACTCGGCGGCCCGCCAACACTGACTGGGTTGGACACTACCGGGCTGCCACAGTCCGCCGAGTCGGCAGTAGAAGCGAAATTTGTGTTTGCTTTTGTCGGCGAAGCAAAATGGCCCGAGGAACGGAGTGAGAACGGTGACGGTGCAAGTGAATGCGACGGTAATGGCAGTGAGCTCGACGGATCGGACGAAGAACGCCGAGCGATAATGAACAGTGCAGTTGTGACTCGGCAGATGAGAGAGTCTGTGACAACCACGAAGGTGATGAAGTTGCTCCCTGGAGAAAGATTGGGGTGGTGGTCGTCCCAGAAGTTCGACCGCCGAGTTCGAATGAGAGCGCTCGTGATGGGAGCGGTGAACGACCAGCGAACGAAGATCCTACTGGATACGGGGGCGAATGTGACGGTCATAACAGAAGCATTCGCCCGGAAGCTGCGGCTGAAGCAGCGAGTCGTGAGCCAAGGTATGCAGATCGATGTACAAGGCATTGGGGAATACAAGGTCCAGACTCAGGCCAAGGCGACTGTGAAGGTGACACTCGGCTGGGAAGTGGCCTACGAGTTCGATGTGTGGGTTATGAACCATCATGCAGGAGTCGACCTGATCCTGGGGACCGACTTCATGATCCCCGCGGGGATCCGACTCGACTTGTTTAACTCGACGGCCAAACTGCCCGACGAGGTGACTGTTCCGTTGCTCCGGTCGAAGAATGCAGCGGAAATGCCGCGGGACAGCCTGTACATCACAGACGGGCCTGCGGAGCCTATAAGCTTGCCGAGTAGGCTCCCCGCCGAGTTCAAGTTGCGTAAGCAGCAACCGGACGACTCGACGCATGACTTGTGGGTGCGGCGCACACGAAACTGGGTCCCCACTGTGATCGTCAACCATAATGGCAAAGCCGTGCGCGTGGTGCTCACGAACATGAGGTCAGTGGCCGTCTGGTGCCCTGCCCACTTCTCAGTGATTGCTTGGGCCCCATATGGCGTGCTTCCCCCCGAGGGATACGTCCGATTGAACTCGGCGAAGTACAGAGATTGGCAGGTTCTCGTCTATGAAGCGGCTATCGACAAGGTTTTGTTGAAGAAGGAGCGACAGCTGTATGATGAGTGGCTGGCACGACAGCCACCGACGGTGGAACGTAGACCGTGCACGAAATCTGAAGAAGTGATTGCTCGCCCCCCAGAAGAAGGAGAGAAACCAGAGCTCACGTGCGCCCAGCAATGGGAGCTAATCGCCAAGCGCGAGGAAGAGTCAGCCGAGTCTGCAGGCAGGACGGATCTGTCCGGGCCGCCGGCCACGGATGGGGACCACGTTATCAACTCGACTAGCAGAAATTGGAGCCCCTGGGATGACTCAGCCGAGTCGAGCCCTGGTGGAAGGGATGTCGTTGAGGGAGCCAATCGCTCCACCCCGAATCGCTGCCTGGATATGGATGTAAATTCGGCCGAGCCGAGCGATCCCGGCTCACCGAGTGACTCAGCCGAGCCGAGATCATGTGGCCGACTGGCCAGAGATCCTGTTGGCTTTGACGGTGAACCACCCCCCACATCAGTCGAGTTGATCCTGGAGGAGACTGGACCTGGACAACCTACCGGTCGACTCGGCTGTGAAGAGATCGACGTCAGCGGTGTACCCATGGACGGGGACTCCGAAGGAGGCATCCAGCTACGCTGTCACTCGGCCGCGCGACTCGGCGAAGAATGGAAAGCTAAGGAAGATCAGCGGTCCGCCGAGTTCGAACACTGGAAGGAGCCCTCAGGTGCGTTCGAACTCGAGTCGAGTTCGATTACGGAGCATGAAGCTGATCGCCGAGCTCTCGTCGTAGCCAATCCGCTCGTAGACTACTTGGAGGACTCGGCTGCCATGAGGATGGATCCAGACCTCCTCTATGCTCGAGTATTAACCGACTTCAAGGAGCATGTGATGTCATTCAACGGTGCGGCTAAGACGGAGAAACTCGGCGGGCATGGAAGCTGTTCATGGATCCTGTGGCGATTGCCCGAGTGGCGCATTGAGATCGCTGCGAGCGCGCACCTTCGGTCGACCACGGCGAACTTAGCCGAGTATACCGGCATGAGCAACGGGGTGACCGCCGCCTTGGTACACGGGGTCACTGACCTGATAATCGTGAGCGACTCGCGGCTTGCGATCCAGCAATCCATGGGGGGGTGATCGAGTGTAAGGGGAGAGTGCTGCAAGTCGAGTTGGCACGCCACAAGAGGTTGGTCGAACAGCTAAGTTCGGTTCAATACCTTCATGTAGGGCGTTGCTACAACGCGGCCGCCGACTCCCTTGCGTCGGAAGCCCTGGAGAACAAGGCAGGTCGCGTAATTCTTCGTCGGGAGAGAAAAGCCGAGTTGAGGAAGCTGAACAGAATCCCGGAGGTCATCTACAGGGGCAGACCCGGAGCATCCAACTTCCACGGCTCAACAGCTCATGTCAGCGTAAGGCCGAAGAACCAAGTTCGCCGAGTTCATTTTGGCGATAGTTATCAAGAGGGCCACACCGAAGACGTAGCGAATTCGACCACAAAGAAGTTCGCGTCAACGGAGTGTCAAGATTTGTCAACCTCGCCGAGCTGCATCCCGCCGAGTTCTAACAAGTGCAAAAATTGCGAGTCGCAACAGGCCACAGCACAAATTCGCCGAGTAGAGCATCAAGTCGAAGTCGAAGTCGGTGATAATCGCTTTCCGGACTCGGCTGACACCG
Source organism: Phytophthora cinnamomi (assembly GCF_018691715.1). Taxonomy (NCBI): domain Eukaryota; phylum Oomycota; class Peronosporomycetes; order Peronosporales; family Peronosporaceae; genus Phytophthora; species Phytophthora cinnamomi. The sequence continues at coordinate 98,609 of NW_027150938.1, read as the reverse complement.
TCTCAGTGTCAACACAAGCTGAGCAACGACGAGGAACAGCTGAGTCCGAAGATGAGAAGTTGAGGCAGGTCAACTCGAAGGCGCAACCCCAAGACAAACTCGGCGACCTCAGCCCTCACCGAGAAGCCGGCGCCCAGAGAGAAGTCGAGTTGGAGAGCGGCCCGACAACTGAGAAAACGCAGCACGCCGAGAAACCTAGAGCTCGGCTGGGCAGGAAGAAATGCGAAGCCCAGATTGAATCCGCTGACATGGCCGCGTCAGTAAAACGTCCAGTCGCCGAGTCTGCAAGGCACCCGTTAAAGGAAGGAAGCCGAGTTTGGTTGATTATGGAACACGTAAAGCCTCGCGTGAAGATGAAGCTTGTTCGTTGCTGGTATATACCGTTTGTGGGGAAGAAGAAGGTATATGAGCTTAAGAAGAAACGTGAAACCCGTCTGCAAATGGTGCAGGTTGCAGACGAGGGCTAAGTTACTGCACCACATGTTGACCACCCGCCGAGTGATAAGCAGGCTCGGCGGAATGGAATTGCTACTGCTGAAATGGCATGGAATGTATTGATGAGATGATGGATTACGGATTACGCTGAGTTACACAAGCTGCATACGACTACGGCACTGCCGAGCTAAGTTACCTCGTAAGACCTGAATGCAAATCGCCAAGTCTCCGAGCCGTGGCCGGCGTTGACCTCGGATATGGTTCGCCGAGTTCAAGTTCGGCTGGGGCATACCGAGATTAAGCTCAGTCGAGTCCAGTCTCGACTGGGGTATGTCGGCGTTGACCGCAGCTGTGCTTCGCCGAGTTCATGTTCGGCTGGGGCATACCGAGATCAAGCTCAGCCGAGTCCAATTTCGACTGGGGCATGTCGGCGTTGACCATAGCTGCGCCTCGCCGAGTTCAAGTTTGGCTGAGGCATACCGAGATCAAACTCAGCTGAGCCCAATCGAGTCTGGGGCATGTCGACTATCTGCAACAAAACAAAAGTGAAAACTGTCTGCAAATGGTGCAAGTTGCAGGTGAAGATTAAAAGCTATTGCACCAAGTGATGATCCACCGACTCGGCGAAGACCAGCAGGCCGAGTCGAGCTGAAGAAAGCTACTGCGTCAAACTGCATACGTTATATTAATTACGAAATGGAGATGTGGAAGATAATGAACCGTGCCAAGCCGAGTTGCGACATCACCCCTGCCCGTCGCGTCTCGACGAAGGCGCCGAGTCCGCAAGCGAAGCCACGAATGCCAGCAAAGTAACAGCGCCTCCCCGCCGAGCTCGACGCGATTGCGGAGCTCGACGCCTAGTAACCGTAGCTGAGCTCGCGGGGGCAGCGGGGCCGGGTACGACCGAAGTAGAAGTACCAGTCGAGTTGGACCTCGCCGAGTCGAAAGGGTCGTCCGGAAAAGCTGGACCGAATAGTGAGTGTGTCGGCGAAGGCCCGCACAACTTCGGCGAGCTGAGCTGGGACCCAGGCGTCGAGTCGAGATCTTCCACTGACTTGAACTGGAGCTGGACTGACACCTGCCTCCAGCAGGATACCCCTTCGCGCCGAGTTGTACCGCAGTATACCAGGCGGGGTGTGAGCCAGCCTCCACGCCAAGTGGCGCCGACCTCAACATGGGTCCAGGTCAGCCGAGCTCCAATCCAGCTAAGTTGCTGCATGTCGAGATCGAACTCGGCGAAAGTTGAGTTCGGCGGGGTTCGAATCAGAATGCTAGCCTGGTCCGCCGAGTTCAGCGCGATCTCCTGGAGACGCCACAGCATGACACCACAGCGATTAGCCGCAACCCACTCGATCGACACAAGTATCGCGGACTTACCCTGCTAACGGACCGCGAGCTGGTGCTCACCCAGTCGAGCTCAGCGGGCTAACGGATCGAGAGCTGGTACTCACCTAGTCGAGATCAGCGGGGCCCGCAGAATTGCGGGGCTTCTGCGCGGCCATCACCGCGGTCGGGATGCTGAGGGAGGGGCACAGCCGACTTCGGGTTGTCCGGTCCAGGTCAAAGGGGGTCGATGACCGAGCGCTAACTGGGCCGGTCGGCGGGGCTTGGCTCCAGCGATTGACGCATCTGCACGCGCACAGACATTGCGGGACGCAGAGACCACATGTCAGTCAAGGTGTGTGCCAACGCGCAAGTCATGAGGAAGCCTCACCTTGTCGGGGCGAAGTCGTCAAGGTCGCGCTCTGGCGGCTCCTGCCGGCTTCGATTTTGGGAATGTGATAACTGGACTGAAGAACTCTATGTGGGACACACCAAGTGGGTCAGGCCCCTCACCACCTCGGCTCGGAACATGACCGGGGCAGTTGTGGTGTAGGAAACATCAGTTTTGTGGAGCACCCAAGTGGAACAGTGTACCAAATCCGCCTAATAGCGGAATCGACGGTACTACTCGGCTGGATGGCACACTGTGCCAGTCCGCCGAGTTCGCCAAGCTCGCAGTACCGAGACGGCCAGGAAAGCAGCACCGACGGTACTACTCGGCTGGATGGTACATTGTGCCAGTCCGCCGAGCTCGCAGTACCAAGACGGCCAGGAAAGCGGCGCTGACGGTACTACTCGCCTGGATGGTACACTGTGCCAGTCCGCCGAGCTCGCCGAGCTCGCAGGCTTCACGAGCGCACCGCGGCCGACTGAGTGGGAATCAAGAGCACCGGAGACCAAGGACGGGTGGCGCTACGCAAGGAGAAGACGCAAGTACAGCGGGCCGAGTGCGGGGACGCTAGGAGACGCTCAGCCGAGTTCAAGGCAGTTTCCAGGCCTTGAGCTCGGCTAAACAGAGCCGCCGGCCGCCCAAACGACACGGTGCACGGCCAGAAGGCGCACAAGAGGACCAAGCGTGAGCCCGGCGAGCTCAGCAGCACTCAGCCGAGTCGGCGAGACCTCCCCGTCGAGCTCGCCGGGTTATCCGGACAACTTATCCGGCTCCGCCGAGTTCGAAGCGTTGCTGAGAGGGTGAAGGGTCGGCCGAGATCCGAAACCACTCCATTTCACTTGATATTTGTATAGGACCTTAGGAATAGCGGAGGCGCCCTTTCAGGGCGCCCAGGAGACTTAAGAACAAACAGAGCAGAATTTTCTAGGCCCACAACACGTGCACACTTTCCGGTAAGTCCCTGCACGGGGTCGGATTATGCCTGCCGTCGGTACCCGAGAGGCATAGCTTGTAGGGTACTCGACTGGCAGCGCCAAGAGATTAGGTCGGCCCGGGATTGGGCGTTGGGTGCTCGCCAAGTGCGAAGGAAAAGTCTCGCTAGCTCAGCGAGTCGGTACGCCGGACAGCCCGGGTGCCGTTACTCTTCAAGTCGGGTTGCTTCTGCCCCGGCGGCCTGTAAAAGCTCTAGCGCGCCGCCGTCCATCCTTTGGTGGAGGGCACAGGAGTTTGTGAACGGAGTCCGCTAGCTCGGCGGATCTCCGGAAGAGTGGACCTTGGTTGGCAGGTGTCCGCGAGAGGCGAGACACCCGCTGTCCCGGTTGGGCCGAACCGCGAGGGGACAACCCCTGCGCAGGCCAACAAGCGCCGACCTAACTCGGCGATTGTTGTGGTTTGTGCTGGAGATCCACATCTGACGATATTTGTGTGTTCTGCAACACCACAACACCCACGGAGAGTCGAAAACTTCGATCCAACCTTTCTTGAGCTTCTCAGCAACGAAGAGGTCGAGAGCATCTTGCTCAACCTTGGAAAGGCGGAACGGTGCACGATTGCTTGGGATAGGATCAAGCTTCGTGTGGAGTTCGAAATCCACACGGCGTGATGGCGGAAGTCCATCTGGCAGAGTGTCGGGAAAGACGTCAGGATAGACCGTGACTAAAACGCGAATTGGTTCTGGTATGTCCGTACACTCTGGCACAACACAGATCTTGACGCGAAGCACTTCTTGGTATTCGAGCTTCTTGACTTTACGCTTGATGTCCACAGTCAAAGTCTCCACAGGAGTTACACTTTTAACTTGCGGAGGTGGTACTTCTGGCAAATGTTGAAATAGGATCTCGTGTGAACGCCAATCAATCGATGGTTGGAATTTGGTAAACCAAGGTTTTCCAGGAATAACATCTTGGGCAGTGCCCAGTGGCCACTCCATGAATTTCAGTTTATTGAAGCGGTAGCGACCGACGGGATTGTGGCGACACCTTTCTTCACAGAACGAGCGTTCGTCGAAGTTCCATCCAAGCGAGTGACTTGAGAAACACCAGAGGTTTTGGTATTCTCCACTAAGCCAGGGCGAATGACATCGCACGTGGCACCACTGTCGAACATGATGATGACGGGTTTTCCATCACAAGTTCCTTGTTTACGGATCAGCTCATTTCAAGATGCACACGTGACAAGGTGGACGTGGAGATCTCTTCCACTTCAACAACCTCAACCTCTTCATCTGACTTGCAGTAGAATCTTGCGTAGCAGCGGCATGAGAATAAGTAGAAGTAGCATTGAAGTTTGCAGCAGACTGTTCGTGTCTGTTTTGCTTGTTTTGACGAGCATACTTCTCCTTGTTCTTGAGCTTAAAGCATTGCTCAATCACATGGCCAGTTTTCTTCCAGTAGCGACATCGCTTTGAAGAAGAAGATGGTCGACGATTCCTGTTACTCCCGGAGCCAATCTCCATTGACTTGGGTTCGTTCTATTGCGCACAAGTAGGTGCGGGCTGCTGTTGATGCTGATTTGCGTTAGAGCGAGACCGGTCCTGTGGAACGAACGACGGGCGAAGGTTCTTCCCACGAATGTGATGGGATCGATCATACTCCAATGCAATCTTCATTGCTTGCGACACGGTTGTACAGTGACGATATTGCACTTCCTCACGCGTGGGACTCACTAATCCACGGGTAAAGTAAGTGATCTTGTCCAACTCGTTCGTGTCCGTGACTTGCATGATAGCTTCACGAAAACGAGAGAGATATTCCTCCAAATTGGGACAATTCTTTTGCTTGCGAGTGGAGGGTTGATCTCGCAAACGCTTTGCAGATCTGGAGGCACAAATTCATCTGTCAACTTGGCGATCAGGTCCTGCATGTCCTTGATCTGACGCTTGTTCAGCTTGTACCAAGCGTCAGCATTTCCTTTAAAATTTCAGTAGTAATTGCCAAAATCCGAGACCTTTGATCATCATTCTGGAAGCAGTTGCGTCTCTTCTGCGTCCAGGTAGTCAAAAGCTTCCTCGAAAGTTCTCTTGGACATCCACTAGTTGAGACGACGACGCTTGTTTGCACGCTCGACCGCGTGTCTCACGATTTGTCGATCGAGGTACGAAGAAAGGAGTTCCGAGGCTTCTCCGAGTTTGTCCAGTAACAGGTTTGACAATGCTTGTAGGATATTCCTGGCAGTTGAATTTGCAGCGTCCGGAATTGAGTTTCGAAGCGCCTTTACGTAGCGAAACTGCTGATCGACAAAGTACGCGAAAGTACTGCGGAGAGATACGACGGAACGACCGAACTCGGCTTAGGTGTAGAGGTCCGCGACGAAGTGACGACATGGATAATTCGACAGCTTGCGCTTGGGCATAAGCAGTTCACGACGGACAGCGCCGGAACAGTAGCTATGGTCCAAACGGATCCGGGTCTCGGCTAAAGGATAATGTACAGAGGCAGTTATTCCTGTGATCTGTGTGCAGGATATTTCTCCTCGGACCCAAACAGCAGGTTCTGCCAATCACGTTCGTAGCCAGCCGAGACTCTGGTACAAGACTCAGGCTAATCCAAACTGTAAACCGTAGGATGAGAGGTCGCAACAAAGAGAACGCAATTAACGATGACGTTGAGCGGTGGCGCTCCAGCTGGGATGGTGAAGATCCGGCTAGGATGGGGAACTTGGTGAAACACGTTAAGTGAGTGGCTTTCCTTGTGTCGACTGTCGAAACGCGATAGCCTCTCCTGGACCGACAAGTGCTACCAGATGTACCGACTGGCCTAACGGCACAGAGGAAGAAGACGACTAGAGCGAAGATCCACGGAGGATAGCTCGAAGGGTCGTGAGGCGAGGTCTTGGAGGAGGTGACTTGAGAGTCTTTATGGAGACTCGAGCGGAAGTTGGTAAAATAGGAAGTGATATTGAAATGGTTGGTTGTTTGTCGGCTATGGGCTACCTCGAGGAGGTACTCCCTTGTTACCCTATGTAATTATATGCATTTCACTATAATAGATTCTCCGTAGTCCTTGAAGTTGAATCTTTAAGGTAGGCAATGACTGCGGTTCACCTGAACCGGTCCGAGGTCTTACTTGAACGGTGTATAGATCGCCACACACAGGTAGAGCAGATCCTGGCCCAAGATAGGTTGGCCAACTTGCAATGGTGGACCCTGTGGTAATGTCTGCAGCCACTTACCAGGATCGATAGCAAGTCGGAGGTTCTGCGCAATGGGGTAGCACATGGTTCGGTAAAAGTCTCGTCGATCATTTTTGAGTAGCAATCGCACGCGGCGAACCCACCGAAGCAACACACTCAGCTTGCTGTCGTCCTTTGGTGTACGCTGATCCAGCTGAGGGTCAAGCGCTTTAGGCAGAGTCACAGCGACACGGGTTTTCAGACACGGCACTGCTGGGTACAGGATGTTCCTTAACAATGAAAATGAGGACGCCGCAGTTGCAGGGCCTGTACCGCCGTTGGGCCGAGTAGTGGAGCTTTTCCGTTAAGTGTTTCCTTCTGTCCATTCTTGGTTTATGCATAAGCCACAAGGGAGTAGATAGGGGAAGGAATGCCACTTAGCTGGGTGCTTGTGATCGTTACAGCCACATATTACCAAATTAAATGCGTCAGTTGTGGACCAGTTGAAAAGGACTTGTTGCCAGATGCGTCATTTCTGGTTGGAAGCGCAACATCGCCTCAAAGAAAAACACAGAACTGGTTCATGGCGCGAATATTATCTTGCCGTTGTATACGGGTCCTTTCATCGTCACCTTCCTCCTCATTTATGCTATCGTCTTGACAGGCTATTGCCTCGAGCCGGTTAGGTAGGTGAGGCGAGGCGAGGCGGGTGAACGCCTTTCTCGTCCAGGTGTATAGCGTTTTCCTAGACACTCCATAGGTTGTAGACTCGGGAGGGACTAGCGTACGGTAACTCGAAATATGCGATAAAAAATCGCGCATCTTGGTTGGTGTGTGACCTTGTGCAATCCCTATAGGCGTCGTTTATCTTTGGCGGACCGAACGTTCTAACCGAACACCGATTGCTATCAACTCTGGATCAATAAACACAAATGCAGAGAACCTCCAGGCGCTACACGTCTGGGGAGTCCTGAATGGGGACTTAGATCACGAGGAAAGACCTTCTCCAAAAATAGATAACCGAAATCAATACTACACAATATGCAGCCTGTCAGCGATTGGGCTGCACCCTGAATACAGATCAATTCAGGATGCCCCACGCGCACCACCACCGAAAAGGTGAGGGAACTACACAGGTACCGTCCTACCACACGCAATCTACAATCGGGTCCAAGGGGGCGATTGCTACAACAGGAATATGAAATGCGAATGTACACACGGGGGGTGGGGGTGGGTGGGGGGTACACCGCGACTGGTCAAATAAAACAGGTGTACCAGCCCGAGTGGACCGATAGCTTTTGAGGTACCTGACTTGGTTTGGATATGCAGTGAGAGTTCCACGCGAGCCTGCTGCGCGTGATCTTGAGTGTCTGTCGGTTATCCGTCCAGGGCGGGGGATTAGTTTTGCCACAGCGCCGTCGCTTCTTGACGATGTGCGTCCAAGCTTAGGATCCACAGGAACCACTTGTGCTCTTGAACGCAAAACGAATCCTTATTATTCCTTTATCTTTTTTCCTTTTTTCTTGGTGAGAGTCATCTTCTCCGTACGCATAGACTTGCAGCTTCACTTCCGTGGTCCCCCACGTATTTTTCTTCCGGTGAGCAACTCCAATGAAACTTCGACTCTTCCGCCCAGGCGCGGCTCCTGTCGCTTTGTCCTGACTGTTGGAGGCAACCATGGTAGCTGGTCACCCGGCTTTTCTGCCCCGTGGTCCTCTGACACGAGGCAACTGGAAAAATTCCAGGTGGCCCAGGTGCAGCTGTCCCCGGCCGATCTGAAAGGAACGTGTGATTGCGGAGAATGGAAGGTGCGCCCAGGATGGCGCACGCATGGGACACCCGAGTGTGTCCCGCTCTGGAGTTTGTGGAGATTTGGATGCCCGGCAACGTATAACCCCACAGGTTCGGAGGCGCTTGCTGTGCCCAGTCCGACCGCCGGCCTTGTTTGACCGTGGGTATCCCGACAGAGGGAGCCAAGAGCCGTCGGTCAACATATCCCGAGGTGCCACCCGCCTTGACGGGGCCGCAGCATCCACCGACATCAACCACAGCCCAAGACAAGAAGACACCCATCCACCAACACCCAAGAGAAGTATATACACCCCTAAGGGAGACACCATCCAGGTTGCAGAGCTGAAGAAGACCCCGAGCGAGCTACACTGAAGTTAAAGACATCAAACAGCGAGACTACGTGCAGCGCCCGAGTTCGTGGAGTCGCCCGCAACCTGAATTGAAGATTGGCCACCTGAATGGAGAATGTTCCACCCGAATCGAAAACGCTCTGCCTGAATGGACGAAGTTCAGGATGAAGAGCCCAAGGCCAACCCGAATTGACAATGGCCAACCCGAATGGAGGAATTCCAAGTTACTGCCAATGACATCAGCCCCAGGAACGTGCCTGGTCCGCGAAGACAGCGGCCAGGACGACGCCCAAGTGCCAGTTCCAAACATGACTTAAGTTCACTATGGAGAGCTAGCCGGACCGCGCCCGAGGTGTCGACGATCCAGCAGATCCTGACGTCAGGCCCCAAGCCCCTCCGACATCAAGTGATGTGTGTGCGCTACCAACTCACGCCCAGGCATACAAACCTCAAGATATCCTTGAAAAGGTGTGGAGAATTACGAAGAGACACGAGCAGAGGTGACCGCTGAAGACTCCAGAGTCCCTCAAGGTAATGAAGAAGATAGCCCAAGAAAAGAGATAGGAACGAGAAATAAGATCAAACAGAGTTCGTTTTGCGTTCAAGAGCACAAGTGGTTCCTCTGCACCCTAAGCTTGGACACCTCTCGTCAAGAAACGATGACGCTGTGGCAAAACTAATCTCCCGACCTGGACGGATCGCCTAACAGAAGGCCCAGGGGCGCGAGCGGTAACCGACGGACACTGAAGATCGCGCGCAGCAGACTCGTGTGGAACTCTCACTGCATATCCAAACCAAGTCAGGTACCTCAAAAGCTATCGGTCCACTCGGGCTGGTACACCTGTTTTATTTGACCAGTCGCGGTGTACCCCCCACCCACCCCCACCCCCCGTGTGTACATTCGCATTTCATATTCCTGTTGTAGCAATCGCCCCCTTGGACCCGATTGTAGATTGCGTGTGGTAGGACGGTACCTGTGTAGTTCCCTCACCTTTTCGGTGGTGGTGCGCGTGGGGCATCCTGAATTGATCTGTATTCAGGGTGCAGCCCAATCGCTGACAGGCTGCATATTGTGTAGTATTGATTTCGGTTATCTATTTTTGGAGAAGGTCTTTCCTCGTGATCTAAGTCCCCATTCAGGACTCCCCAGACGTGTAGCGCCTGGAGGTTCTCTGCATTTGTGTTTATTGATCCAGAGTTGATAGCAATCGGTGTTCGGTTAGAACGTTCGGTCCGCCACAGATAAACGACGCCTCTAGGGATTGCACAAGGTCACACACCAACCAAGATGCGCGATATTTTTCCGCATATTTCGAGTTACCGTACGCTAGTCCCTCCCGAGTCTACAACCCATGGAGTGTCTAGGAAAACGCTATACACCTGGACGAGAAAGGCGTTCACCCGCGTCGCCTCAGCTGGTGCGCGTGCCCGGATTTGGTTGCCTAGGGTTTTGACCGAACGTTGTATATTGATTTTAGGATCTTTACGGGGTGCTGAGAGCTACTAACCTACTAACTCTGGAGGTTATGACTGGAAGTAAGAGCACACGCGAGAAGGGACGCGGCGGACACGCGGAAGGAATGCGCCGCTCGCGTCGGACACAAGGGATGCCGCCGGCGGAGCTGCTCTCGCTCGAGGAAGTCGAGCGGAATGCTCGACGGGCGAACACCGCGAGGCGGAAGGCGGCTCGCGAGGAGAAGACGTCGACGGACGCCCAAGACCAGCCGGACTCGGAGCCGGCAGCCCAGGATGCGCACCAAGTATCCCTGGAAGCTGCCGCTCAGGACGGCGAGGACAAGGCGCGCCCGGGTGGCTCGAAGGACTCCAGCTCTGATGTGAGCGTGGAGGATGTGGGTGTATCCATCCCGGATGTACCCACCCAGGCGTCTGTGGGAGGCGCCGTCAAGGTTGAGACGCCGGCGCCGGGTGGAACTTCGGAACCGCCCCAGGATGTGGTGGACCTGGAGGACGCATCTGATGAGACGTCCACTCCAGTGTCCAAGTTCAAGAATCAAGGCCCGCTATCGCTCGCCCAGGAGGAACCGGTGCTGAGCCACCCGGACGAGGCCTCGCAACCAAGTCCGGAGGCGCTGGTGTCATCATGCCCACTGACCATCGCAGAAGTGCCGCCCAGGGTGGTATCGCCTAGTGCATCCCGAATGGTCACCGACCTGACCGAGATCACCGAAGAACGCCGTGTTGAGCGGATGGCTGTCGCTCAGGCGAAGGCCTACACGGAAGACCGGCACCGCCGGTTGGAACGAGCAATGCCCGTGGCGGGCTCAGGCGAGTCAAGGCCCGGCGTACCAGGATCGCGATCATCTGGGTGACATTCGTCGTCCTCGTCCTCGATGTGGTCGCTCGGAGGAGCAGCGGACACTCACATGTCGTACGCAGCTCCATCCGGAATGGTGATGACCTCCCAAGACGGTGCTGCTCAAGCTGGCGAAGGTTGGGATGTCCAAGTCACGGAGGCCGTCCTCCCTGCTCCACCGGCGCTGGTCGACCAAGACGATGTCGGAGCCGGGCCGTACCAGCACCCGGAGTGGACGCAGGCCGAGGACCTCCCGGAGACACCGGTCCAGGAGTACGAGCCCAGGTGGCTCATCCAGCGAGTCGAGCTCGGACGACGACGACCGGCGAAGTTCCAGGCGCGCTCGGACGTCGATGCGCAAGTCCAGGTCGAAGAGGTCGCCGAGCCGCTCGGAGAGGTCCGAATGGACCCAGGGGCTCCGGAAGGTCCAGCCGATCTGCGATGTCGGGCGCCTCTCAGGTGGCCTTGAACACCATGAGATCGACCCAACCTGCGCTGGCACGAATGGAGTCCACACAGGCCGTCCAAGCCGAGCGTCTTCGGCAAGCTGTCCACGCCCTCCAAGCGGAGGCCGCCCTGTGCGCGCGGCACGCCTACTGGGCGGAGTACACGCAGGGGTCGCACCGCGAAGCCGAGGCCGCCGCTAGAAGGACCGCTCAGGAAGAGGAGCTCAAGAAGGCCCTGGATGAACAGCGCCGACACTTCGAACAATGGATCAAGTCGCTGGAAGATCAACGCCACCAGGACCAGACGACTATTCGGTACCACGAGAACGTTCAGAGAATTCGCTCGCGCAACATTCCGACGCCATCGACACACATTCAAGGTGATCAAGCGACACCCGCTCACGGCCTGACTGTCGAGGTCAAGAGAGAGCCATTGCACCCGGCTATGGACCAAGAATCGAGTGGCGTAATCAAGAGACACGCGGGTGACAAATCAGATGGCGACCTTCGTGCAGCACAGCTTCTGTAACGGGGTTACACGCACAAATGGCTACAAGCCACTTGTGGTTTTTTAACAGATAAGATATCTGTTAAAAGTTTTAGATACTTCCTCACCTTGGTGTAAGTCACACCAATGGATACATTGAAGTGGGCCACCACAATGGGTGGTCCACACCTACCCAAAGATCCTATTGGTTGAAAGCAGCATCTTTCTACCGATTAGAGACGTGCATATTGGCGGGGCTCTGACAGCCAGCCGCTGTCAACCCCTTTCATAGATGATAAACAGTTTGAGCAGATTTAGGAGGAAGATCAATTTAGAATCAATATACAGTTCTCATTTTACCTAATCAAAGTCACTTGGAATCTTATCTGATTTAAATTATATTTGTGTATTCAAATATAGTTAACTCAAGTAATTACTAAGTACTTACGCTTCCTTATACACGTATCGCAACGTGTAAGAAAAAGTACTGAGTCAAGTTAGACCCACTACGGCTTCAAGCAACGCTGACCCTAATGACTGGAACTGAGTATGTGAAGGAAGAAGCTACGCCCAGGGCTCCCAAGACCAGCGCAACCCGAGCGTCTGCTCCGAAACCTGAATCGAAGCCTGTGAGCTCGGCTACGTCCGACGGCAAGAAACCGGCCGCTCGGAAGAGTTCACACAGGAAACACTCAAGCAAGCGGGGCGATCCCTCGGACGACAGCTCGAGCTCGAGCGATGAAGACTCCGACAGCTCGGTGGATGAAGCGAACATCAATGTCGCGACGACTACTACCCAGGACGGCACTACGGTCATGAGCTTCAGGCCGTATCTGAGTTCCGCCGCCCTGGGGGAATTGGCCGAGGACGCGTCGCTCCCCGCCCGGAGACTCTGGTGGGAGAAGTTCCTGAACCTGGCGTCCCAGGGCGGGTGGACAGACCGGACAAGGTTTGGGATCTCCAGCTGAAGATGTCCCCGGAAATCCGGAACAAGCGTGGCCAGCTCTCCAAGCATGACCGCCAGGACTGGACGCGGCTCTCCCGGGCATTCATACGCGAGTACTGCAAGTCCAAGGTATCCGAGACCGAGCGCTACTACACTATGATACAGCGCAAGGACGACAAGGCTTTGGCGTTCCAGTACCTCCTGCATATCGCCGCGGAGCGCGCGGACATGGCCTTCCGGAAGTCGAGCAAACAGCGCGAGCTGCATGTGCGTCAGTTCATCCGAAGGCTCAAGGACGACCAGCTCCAGTCGACTCTGGAAGGTCAACGGTTGAAGAAGGTCGCTGACCTGGTGTACCTGCTGAAGCGCCGTGAGGAGCTTCACAACGACGACGGCGCTCCGTCCAGGAGCGCCATGACTCGGGACTTCCGAGCGGATTACCTGCCACGTGAACGGTTCAGGCCCAAGCGTCGAGATCGGGCGTACGTTGCCGACGCGGACGACTCGGATGCGGAGGGTGTAGAATCGGCGGAAGACGCACCGGATGCGACAGCAATCCAGGAGGTGCAAGCTCCAAGCCTTCCGAACGTGACGTCTGGAATCCTGGTGACGCGCGAAGATCTCGTATAATGAAGTGTATCGTGCGATGAATCGAGCCGGGTGGCCCCATGGCCGACCCGCGCCATCCACAGGGGCGCCACATCAGCAAGCACCCAAGCCAGCTCCTGCTCCGGCGTACCCACCCCGGGTCAGCCCGGATCGGAACGAATATTGCGAAGGCTGTCACAAGTGGGGGCATTGGCCCGAGAATTGCTGGGGGCCCATGACGTGTGACCGATGTGGGCGCCAGGGACACCCCACTCGGGTGTGTGAGGCAAAGCCCTGCGTGAAATGTGACGAGTTCCACCAAGTAAGATGCGAAGACTGGAAATCACTCCAAGAGATCAAGAAGCTGCTGCGCCAAGGTGGCCTAGCGGACCTGCCAAGCCACATTCGGGAAGACACCCTTAGTGGTGAGGCCAATTCAGACGGGAAGCAGTTAAACCACTAAGCCCGCCGGATGGGGATCCGGTACGCGTCGGGCGGAGAAAACCCTCAGAATTGTGTGTCATAGCTTATATCGGCCCCGAGTTCAGAGCCTTGAACCAATACAACCAACAATGCATGTCATCCCGAATTGAAGAACGAGTTGTGCCACCCGAGCGGAACTTTGTGGAGTGCTCGGGACTGCCAGTTACTGTAGGATCTGAAGAACCAGCTGAATTCAAGTTTGTTCCGGGCGAAAGATACGGATGGTGGGTGGCAAACGATTCAAAAGGTGAAGTACACCAAGTTGCGATGGTACATGGAGCGGTGAACTACCCCAGGACCGAAGTTCTTCTAGACACTGGAGCGACTGTGAGTATGATGAGTATAAATCTTGCGCGTAGACTCAAACTCAGGTTGCACTCACAGAAGCGCATCAAGGTGTCCGGATTAGGAGGTGTTCCGAGCTACATCACAGCGAGCGCTCACGTTAAGATCACTTTGGGGCGTCGAGTGGTTTACATTATGGAATTGTGGGTCATGAACATCGGAGAAGGTGTGGACGTATTACTTGGGATGGATTTCATGCGCTCTGCAGGAATGCGACTGAGCATTCGGGAAGGCCTTGTTTGTCTCCCGGACGAGGAGTCGGTGCTCATGTATGGCGACCCTATTCGGATGCGCCACTACCAAGACAACTCGGTCGTGTCGCCCTACAGCCTATACCTGCAACCCGGTGAACACACAAGTGTGCGAATTGCCTACGGTAGTTGCAACCCCCAACGTGATGTGATTTGGGCGCGCCGCGGTGACCGCTGGGTGACTAAGGTGTTGTACGGTGCAAGGTCATGGGTTACGGATGTGAAAGTAGTGAATGATTTGAAGCAGGACGTCTGGATTGACACCTCGCTCGGGTGATCGAGTATGGGAACTTCGCGAGTGGAGGACGTTATGTACGCCCTGGAACGAGGCGGTACCAAGAATGGCAACAGCTCATTCAGGAGAGCACGATGTCCAGGCAGGCCAGACTGCGCGCGGCGCGAGCCGCCCAAATGGTCGAGGATGCGCAGCCCCCTGCAGTGGAAATGCGAGCGTATCAGTGGTCTACAAAGCTATTGTTGCGGCCGCACCCCAAGACGGAAGTAGTTCGGGTGGTACAGCTGCAAGAGAAGCCAAATCTGCTGGTTAGTGCGGATCCAGGAGTGGTGGACAGCAAGTGTCCCGAGTGTGGCGTATGCAAGGCGGAAACGGCCAGGTCACCCGAGTCAGTGGTGGCAGAAGTCTCCGAGTCAGAAGTTGAACCTTTGAAGTGCGAAGTGGAAATCACGGAAGACGGCGAATTGGATTCTGTGGAAGTACATCCAACAAGTACATGGCGAGACAGCCCGAGTGAGCTCGTTCCGGAGTCTGAGCCGGGCCTCCAGGATGGAGACCGTCTAGATGATGACGAACCCGACTTGTAGATGGTCACCCCACTCAGGCGGCTTGAAGCGGAATACGCTCGGTGCATGCGAGTGAGCGCTGAAGAACTGGATCTGGAGCCGGCAGTCTACATTCACGAAGGAAGCGAGCTGATGGCCCAGTTGAGGGATCAGTTGGCTCTGCTGCCTGAATTGCCGGATCTCAGCCCCCAGTGTGACATCGACAAGGCGGACGTGGGAGTTCCGGGTGAAAGCAGTCCCGCCCAGGAAGGCAGGCAGCGGAGCATCCTGAAATATCACCGGAAGATTTTCTTAGGCGATGGTAACGCTGCCCCAGCGCCTGCCCGGGGAGTGGTATGGGATTTGGATGTGGGTGACGCCAAGCCTGTTGCTCAGCGACCCCGATCTGTAGCCCCGTACCTCGCAATCAAGGTGTACGAGCTCCTGAAGAAACGCTTGGAGACTGGACTGATCGAGCACTCTGAGTCGTTGTGGGCTTTGCCAATTGTGATTGTCCTCACGAAAAATGGCGTCGATATCAGGATGTGCATCGACTATCGAGTGGTGAACAGTTTCATTCAACGGTCCAACTACCCGCTTCTCCTGATTGACGACTTGCTAATTGGATTTGAGGGCGCTCTGTGGTTTATGAGTCTCGATATGGCGAGTGGCTTCTGGGCCATCCGAATGCCTGAACGAGCCAAGCTGATCTCGGCGTTCGCGTGTTCATTCGGGCACTTCCAGTGGGTGCGGATGCCATTCGGATTGAAGAACGCGCCGATGATATACCAGCACGTGATTAACAACTGCTTGTGGGGATTCGTCCGACTGCCACCCGAAGAGGAAGCCCTCGTGGACCAAGACGTCCTGGACTACCTGAAGTTGAGTCCGGATGGCCGTGGAAACGCAGGTACCCATGACCATTCAGGTGGCTTGCAGGCAGAAGGACAACTGCCTGCACTGACGAATCAAATGACGGTGTTCGAGTGGAACATACCTGCGCCACCCCAACTGGGGCCAGTCTTGGGACGCAGCTCATACATCGACGACATCTCTCCCGGATCTGCCACCTTGGACCGACTGTGTGACGACTTGGATGCGCTACTCTACCGGCTGCGCTACTGGAATATCTCGGTCAGCCTACCGAAGCGTGAATTCAGGAAGCGAACTATACCGTACCTCTCCCACGAGATAGGTGCAGAAGGCATTCGGGCTACCCCGAAGATTATCAAAGGGATTCAGGACCTATCGTTCCCGAAGACCCTGAAGGGGGTCCAATCTTTTTTCGGGAGCCTGAATTACTACCACAAGTTCATCGAAGATTTCCCGGTGGTCGCAGCTGTGCTGTACGACCTGACCGATTATCAAGTTCGGGCCGGACGAGACTTGATTCGGGCGAAGGAAGCATTCGACATCCTGAAAACGAAGATCGTGTCCACCCCGATGCCGACCGGACGACGCCATTTGTGGTTATCCCGCATGCCAACCAGTGGGCGGCCTGCGCTGTCCTAGGCCAGGAGTACGACGGAGTGATCCAGCCTGTACGATTCACGGGGCGCGTCCTGAACGATGCCGAGCTCCGGGTGCTCCGAGTGTTCAAGACCCTGGTCGAAGGATGCCCTCTGACCGTGTATACCCGCTACTCGGTTCTAAAGTGGGTGATCAAGTCGAAGACTGTGGATGGCCGCACGGTGCCGTGGGGCGTCGCGCTATCCCACTACGATCTGGGTATCCGGAAGGTACAGCGTGACGAAGACGGACTGGTGGCCATCCTGAGCGCAGGCATCACTCCCAGGGAGCACCTAGATGAGATTGCCGAATCGCTGATCCCAGCCAAGGGGTGCGTCCGAGCGCCACCCGTGATGAGCGTCGATGTGCTTGAAGCTGATTACTGAGGGGTGGCACTCAGTTTCGATAGTGCTGTTAAGACGTCCACCCGGTGGGGCTGGTGTAGTTGTATACTATGGCAGCTACCCGAACGGACTGTCCTGGACGCCCGAGGCTACATTCTGGATGCAATCACGGTGAACAACGTGAAATACTAGGACTTGCTCAAAGGCATGGCTATGGCGCTCGAACGGGAGGTTCAGGATTTCGTGGTGATAGGCGACTCCAGGATAGTCATCCAGCAGGTCCACGGATGATTAACTGTAATTAGCCCAATTTGCAGCGGAGACTGGCCAAGAGCCAGGTGTTAAAAGACAAATTCAGTATGGTCAGGCTGGTGCACGTCAAACTTGAATTTAACTACGCAACCGACTACCTGACCACCAAGAAGCTTCCCCTCGGTGAAGACTGCACCATTCAGGATGGTAATAAACGGAGATGCCTGGAAGTGGTCTCGCAAATCCGAGAACAACCGGTGAAAGCCCCGAAGTCGGAATCCAACTCGGGACCCGCAGAAGTAAAGGATAATACAGGAGGTTTGCCTAGCGGAATACCTGGAAGGAACGTTGCTTTGAGCCCAGAGTCGGCGCCCTTGCCACTCGCTGCTCGAGTAATGGCCGTGCTGACCCGAGCTCAGGCTGCGAATCCCCCGGGTGAAACACCGGCGATGGGGTCCCTGGAATACCAACCCGAGCGGTGGCGACGCATCAGGGCGCACCAACCTCAGGACGACAACCTCATGGAGATCAAGGACTTCCTGAATGGAGAGGTGGAGCGATTCTCTCCCCGACGTTTGAGGAAGATTGCCAAGATGGCCGACCTGTTTGCTCTGGATACCCGAGGAGTGCTGTACCACCTGGCACAGTCCACCCGGGATCGCCCGCGTGACGCTGAGGATGAGCTTAGGCTGGTCGTCCCCGAAACACTTCGGGAGGACATGCTGCACTACGCCCACGAGGATTACCAAGGTGGCCACCAGGGTATCACCCGGACTCACGAGCGCCTGCGCTCGGAGTTCTACTGGCCTGGCATGTACGCAGACATGGTACGCTTCGTGAAGGAATGCGCAGATTGCGCTAGCGGCAAGGGGTGGCCCCCGAATCCAGGACCGTCACTCGGCAACATTGAGCCGAGACGTCCATTCGAGGTGATGTCCATGGACTTCGTGACGCACATACCCCAGTCCGCCCGAGGCAACACTTTTCTGCTCCTGTTTCGGGATATATTCTCCGGGTACGTCATGTGCAAACCAATGTCCTCCACGACCGCGCAAGATGTCGCCGAGGCGTACGAAGAACGGGTGTTCCGGAGCTTCGGAGCGTCCTCCATGATCAGGCACGACCAGGACCCCAGGTTCATGATTGAAGTCTTCACTCGATTCAGGGAGCTTCTGGGCAGTAAGCAACGCGCCACCCTGGCGTACCGCCCGCAGGCGAACGGACAGCAGGAGCGATCCGTGCAGACCGTCATCCGGAGTGTCAAGGCCTGTATTGCGGAAGCTGACCAGTCGGATTGGGACGACCACGCCGAGAGGCTGATGTTCGCCCTGAATACGTCATTCGACGCGACCCGCCTGGACACCCCGTTCTACCTGGTGCATGGGTGGGACGCGCAAGGCACGGTGGCTGCAATGTTGGGGCCATAGCCCTCCAGCCTTCCCGAGCGGACGGTCTACGAGTGGCGGCGGAAGTTTCAACGCGACTATAGCTACGCTCGAGCCGGCGCCGAAAACCACCAGAAGAAGGCGAAGCATGCCCGCTCAGATGAGCAGAACCGAAAGTGGCACGAGCTGTCCGAGTGATTGAAATCAGGCTTCGAGAAGGGCGATGCCGTGTGGCTGTATATCCCAAAAGTATAACTCGGATTGAGCTGAAAGTTGGCACACCTCTGGCATGGGCCATTCAGAATTGAAGAAATTCGAGATGATCTTCGGGTGCGCCTTAAGGTCGAGAACAGGGGCTACCGTGTAAATCCCTGGGTGCACGTGAGCCGCCTGAAGCCGAGGGCCATCTTCCCGAAACGCCCCACGGCCGAGCTAAAAGAGGATGAAGCTGATGACTTCGATGCTGGAGGCCAGTTGGGAGCCGGACCACGCGAATAGTGAATTTGAAGTGGAGAAGATACTGGATCTACGATGGGTCAAGCGTACACGCACGTCCAAACGCACCCGAGAGTACTCGGTGAAGTGGATGGGCTACGCCGATCCGGAGTGGATACCAATGTCCCAGTTCAATTGTGGTGCGCTGTTATACGAGTTTAACCAAGGGGCGAAGGCCAAGGCACGTTTTCAGGCTATGCAGGCCGGAGACAATCACCCGAGCCTGTAGCCAACCCGAATGGTCATGACTCGAGTGACAGCCCCCGCGACTCGTAATTTCGACCGTGATTGTTTTGATTTCGATTGTTGACTGAGGATGGTGATTATGCTCGGGAAGACCAGCGTGTGAACTACCTGAATGTGAAGATGAGAGTGGAATTGATGATGATAGAGTTGTTTTCCGGAACGAGAAAGCTGTGTGAAGTGATGAAAGCCTAAGTAATGACGGAATATGCAAAGTCGAGTTGATTGTGAGATAATTGGAGCTACGCTACGTATACAGGTACTAAGAAAACGACGCTTGGGACTCGACTTGGAAGGTGCATCCGAGTGCTCACGGGAACTTGCTGGAAACCAGGGCAGTCCGCCGCAGACCGGCGCTTCAGTCTCCGCACATGAGCCGATAGGTGCGTGATGCGCACATCAT
The DNA here is from genome assembly GCF_018691715.1 of Phytophthora cinnamomi. NCBI lineage: Eukaryota > Oomycota > Peronosporomycetes > Peronosporales > Peronosporaceae > Phytophthora > Phytophthora cinnamomi. Next base: position 78,938 of record NW_027150938.1, on the reverse strand, counting down.
CCGCGGCGCATGTGTTCAACTGCGTCCAAGCGAGGTCCTCTTGATCCACCAATTCGTGTTGCTCCTGCAGCGTGTACGGTGTGCCATCCGACTTGGTGTGCGAATCCGCCATCCAGATCCAGATGCAGCACTTGGATGGGAACGACCAGACTCCCGACTATTTGAGCATGGATTGCGGCAGCCCCGCAATGACCGCTTCATCCAGGAGGGCCTGATACAGCAGGCGAGCCTTGTCCCACTCGTTCTTGCGCTCGGAGTGCAGCCCCAGAGAGTATGCGTCCAGCTGGTGGTGAATGACAAACCAGTGACCGATCATCCAGAAGGCGCGACGGTTGTTGCTCATGAAGGTGACGATCTTCTCCAGGTACATCTGCTGGACGGAGCCTGGTGGTGGAGACACGTGAAGGATGAGATGTTTCAGGCGGTTCTCGAAGAGGTCGTCCCAAGGGGCGTCAAGCCAGAGCATGTTTCACCTCTTCAGGTTTCCAGCGCTCACGAACGGCGTCCGCATCCATGTTCTTGCTCAGGTTCGGAGTGTAATCCTGAAATTCGGCCGTCTGGCAGTCCTCCTTCGCGGTCCCCGGCTGGAACTTGAGCAGGATGCCATAGTGACGCCACGATAGGATGGCACCAGCCGGAACCTACACGATGCGCTACTCGTCAGCCGTCAAGTCGGAGTATTCTTTCCGTGCCAACGGAGACTGGAAACGCTCCCGGCTCGGGAGTGCGCACGTGGCTGGAGGAGCCGTAGAATCAGGTTGCTGTGAGTCAGATGCACTCGAAGTGGTCGACGTGACGCTTTCTTGACGCTTGGCCTTCCGAGGTGGAGTGGTACGACATCCAACTTGGCCACAAACGGCTGGTGTGTCTGGTAGGTTTCATCCCAGCTCTCATCATCCTCGTCGCCGCAGAAGTCCGAGTATAGTGCCTCCATGATCTCCGCGGTGGCATCCAGGCGCAGCTTCTTAAGCGCCGACCAGCGGACAGGGGCGCGATCCAGACGTTCGAGCTTTGTCTCGGCCGTCTTGAAGTGTTAACTTGGGACGTACTTGGTCCACGGAGTCTGACTCAGCTTACTCCAGTACATCATCCGGACGAGCATTGCCGTGACGTCTCGAGCGTGGAACCGAGTGTGCACCACGTTGCCCCCCTGGATCAATTCGAACGCATCCAGGTCGAGAGGCGCGTCCTAGGACCCTTCCTTCGAGTCGTGGTCATTGCCTCCTTCTCTTCCTTGTCGGGTTCCACGTCATCTTGCATCACGAACGGCCCAGGCTTTACGCTGAAGTCGTCCACCGCGTTGACCATGATCCCGGTGGCCCAGCCACCTGGAGGCAGCCGGTTGTCCTTGGCGTGTTCCACGAGTGCTTTCAGGTGAGGTCAGTTGCCGCCCACCCGAGTGTTGTGCCGGTTCAGGACGTTCATCACCTTGCCGACGTTCAGCGACCCAGCCTTGAGACGGTCTTCCAGCAACCGAGCGTGTGTGCGCAGGTCATCATTCTCCCGCTCCAGCTCGTCAATCCGGCATTGTAGAGCCTGTTCCTCCCGAGCGTGTGTTTGTGTGGCGCGCTTGAAGTCTTGAGCGTGGTCGCTCGCCTCCTGCTCCATCTGACTCTTGGACACCGTGAACCGGTCGTCCCAGAAGCGATTCAGGAGGGCGACGTTGCTCTCGACATTCTAGAGTTCCGTGACCCTGTCGATCAGTGCGCGACTCGCGTTGAGACCTCCCGAGCCCAGTTGCTGGCGCACCACCTGGTAGTGCTTGATCGAGCGCTTGAGAAGTGTGGGTTTGCCGATGACTTTACGCGCGAGGTCGTCGATGTCATAATGCTGAAGTAGAGACGCAATTTCGCGTTTCGCTCAGGAGGTCTCGAGGCCCCGCCACCGAACGCTGGCCGCCGGTCGGCCGGGGCACCAGAACGTGCGCCGGATGTCCACGTCTGGGTAGATCAACCCCTGGAGCGCCTAGATCTCCGAGTCCGAGAGGTTCTCGATCGTCGAAATGGATTCCAGGCCGCCGAAGCCATCTCGAACGAGGTAGTCCCGGTGGACATCCATGACCCGAGCTAGCACGCCCACGAATGTGCGGCCGCTCTCCCCAGGAATGGGCACCCGAGTCGGAGGTACCTGGCCAGCCGGCGCTGGATGCGCGGTTGGGCCGGCACTCGACGTTTGATCCCGGAGAATTAGCTCGCCTTGGTACATGGCCTTGGCCAGCGACGACGCGAGAGGTGCCATCACCCCTCTCAGGCTTGTGCACGGCACGTCTGTGCTATCCTTGCGCTTGGAGCCCCCATCATCATCCCGGTGTTTACGCTCCTTGCTTGCGCTGCGGCTTGACTTGCCGCTACGCACTTTGCCCGGCTTGTCCTTCCCGGACTCGCCACCCTTGCCACCCGACGCATCCGCACTGCCGCTGTCTTGAGGAGCTGTGTCTGGCTTGGCCCCCTTGGTTTCCGGCGCGCGCTCGTCGCCATCGCCTTGCTTCGGCGCGGCCGCGGTGTCGCCGCTACTCTGACTTTGTGTGTCCTGAGCAGCGCTGCCCGCGCTGTCCGCGCCTGCCGATCCGGAAGTTGCGCCGCGGTCACCCGCTGCACCGGGCGAGCCCAAAAGGTCACTGCCCACTAGAGGAGTGCCCGGATGTTGCTCGAATCCAGAAGCAGCGGAGCCGCCATCAGACGCCCGACAAGCAGTGTCAGCAGAGTCTCTCCTGAGTTGCTTGAAGGAGAGAATTTCGTGTTGTGGACGTGGATTGATGCCTCGAGGGGATTGGACTTGCCAGTTAGAAGTTGGACTGAACGAAGAAGGTTCGCCAGCCTGGGAAGGAACCCGGAGGCCCTCCGATTCACCGAATGATGTACGGGAGCAAGCTGAGTCAGACTATGTGGACCAAGTACGTCCGAAGTTGGCACTTCAAGACGACAGATGCTCAGCTCGAGACTATGGTCCGCGCCCCTGCCCGCTGTCCAGCTCTCAAAAGGTGCGCCTGGATGATACCGCGGAGGTCATGGGGGCACGGTATTCGGATGTGGGTGGCGACGATGACGATGAGAGTCGGAACGAGACCTTTCAGGCGCACAAACCGTTCGCGGCCAAGTTGGATGTACGTGCCACTCCACTTCGGAAGGACAAGCGTCGGGACAGCATCACATCCGCCACTTCAAGTACTTCTGAATCGAAGCGACTTGACTCTGCAGCCTCTCCGGCGAAGCGCGCACACCCGAGCCGGGAGCACTTTCAATTTATACTGGCTCGCAAAGAATACTTCGAATTGACTATAGACGAGTTGTGCATTGTTGAGGTTCCGGCTCGCGGCATCCTTTCAGCCAGGGACCACCAAGGCGGTCTGCCAGACAGTCAAGTTCCCGGATTACACCCCGAATCTGAGCAAGAATTCTGAGCGGGAAGCCGTTCGGGAGCGCCGGAATCCTGAGGAGGTAAAACATGCTCTGGGTTGACGCCGCTTGGGATGGCCTCTTCGAGAACCGCCTGAAGCATCTCATCCTTCACGTGGCTCCGACACAAGACTCCGTCCAGGAGATGTACTTGAACAAGATTGTCACGTTCATGAGCAACAACCGCCGCGCATTCTGGATGATTGGTCATTGGTTTTTCATTCACCACCAACTCGACACATACTACATGGGGCTGCACTCCGAGCGCAAGAACGAGTGCGAGAAAGCCCGGCTTCTGTACCAGGCCTGTAGTGGGCCTCCTTTGGCTCACTACATTAGCTTACACGTTGCGCTACGTGTATGAAGAAGAGTAGGAGTTGTTAATAACTTGAGTTAATTATATTTGAGTACACTACTATAATATAATTCAAATAAAGACACCTAGTAGCTTAATTAGGGTAAAATGAGAACTGTATATTGATTCTAAATTGATCTTCCTCCTAAATCTGTTAAATCTGTTTTATCTCTATGAAGGGAATTGACAGCGACTGGCTGTCAGCGCCCCGCTAATATGCACGTCTCAGATTGGTAGAACGATGTTGCTTTCTACCAATAGGATCTTTGGGTGGGTGTGGGCCACTCATTGTGGTGGCCCACTTCAATGGATCCATTGGTGTGACTGACACCAATGTGAGGAAGTATCTAAAGCCGTTAACAGATATTTGTTTGTTAAAACTATAAGTGACTTTTTTCATGCACAAATGACTATTGTCACTTGTGTGTGTAACCCCGTTACACCATCCCCCCGCTAAGCTTAGACGTGTCGGTCTCGACACGTCAATTAATATTGAATGCTTGTCAATTGTTTGTGTTGGGGAGATCCGTGCTCATCCGCAATTAGCACGACCAAGCTGAAGACCGCTATTGCAACAGATGATGAGCTCTCTGTTGCTGAGTACCGTGCGCGGCAGCGCGAGTTGCACCGCTACCACGGGAACAGACAACGCAGTGTCTGTGTACGATCCTTCGATGTCGACCGCGTCTTTGCGTCGACATCTCTAAACGAATTCATGTTGCTTAGCGTGATCGGGTAAGCAAACGCCAAAGCACTTCGAGTCCTTCTCGAAGCGAGGCAAGTATTAGAACCTCCACGCTGTTGCGGTGGAGACTGATGTCCGTGCGCTGTACGCACTGTTCGTCCAGGTGGCGGTGCGTGTTAGCAACCGCGACCTCAACAGGTATACTATATGTATACCTGAAAGCTTCAGTGATCCCCGTGCTAATTATCTAGCACGCGAGCTGTCGGGCGTTGTAGATTACTACAGCGCTCGCACTACCTTCTTGCTGGTAGTGCGCGTTGGGCTTCATATTCCTTCACCATGTCCGGAATGGCTTCCATCAGGACGTTCCGTGGTTCACATGTGTCGTGTTGGGGAGGAAAAACTCTCTAGCGAATGCGAAAACAATCCGGACCCTGGATTGTTTTACTATGATCAACAATTCGACTGCCTGCCAATAGTATCGGCGTTCAGCTTCTGTCTATCCACAGAAACTGCAATCATGTCCTGGACAAACCGAATGACGGCTTGTATGCGATGGATGAAGTCAATCGCATCCAACCTGAACGAGTTCAGCTCGCTCTCCGCAAGAGGCTCGGCCTCTGCGTGGTTCTTCGCGGTGTCTGCGCCCTGCGCAGACCCGTTGTTCTTGTTCCTTGTGTAGTCTGTGCCCCGCAAAGACTCATTTGACTTGGCCTTGTTGTTTGGGGAGTCTACGTTCGGCGCAGACCCATGCTTCTTCTTCTTGGTGAGGTCTGCGCCCTGCGCAAACCTGTATATCTTGTTTCTCGTTATTGCAACTGCCACTGTGCAGGTGTCAGTGGCTTTCTGAGACTGGTGCGCTGCGGTCGTAGATCCTCCCCCACTTGAAGTGGGAGCCACTACTCCGAGTAAGCACGCCCGACGTGGATACCGCATGGCATTCACGTAAAACGGTGTATGCCTGGTCGAGGCATGCACCTACTCTGCGATCAACAAATACTCGATCCAGTATTGGAACGAGTGAGCGTAGCTCTTCAAAATGTCGACGAGCGTGCGGTTCACGCGCTTGGTTTGACCGTCCGTCTGCGGATGATCCGCAGTCGACATTGAAAGTTGGCTCCCAAGAAGTGTAAACACTTCTTGCCACAGGTGCGCTGTGAAGCGCGGGTCTCTGTCGGACACGATGTCGGTCGGCGTGCCATGGTGTTTGAACACCATGTCGACGAACAGACGGGCCGTCTGCTTCGCGGTCACCTCTGCCGGCACCGCAGCAAGATGGTACATCTTGCTGAAGCGGTCGACGAAGACCACAACACCGGTATTCCCTCCGCTATCCGGGGGAAGACCAAAGATGAAGTCCAAAGACAATAACTTCCAACACGCCGACGGAGTCGGTAGTAATTGCAAGGGAGCCTGCGCGAATGGCGCAGGCTTTACGCGTTGGCACACCTCGCAAACACGGACGTACTTGCGCATTGGTGGTGCCAGTAGAAGTCACGCGTGAGGAGGACGTATGTCTTCTCACGTCCGAGATGTCCCGCAGACGGGGCATCATGATATTCGTACATGATCCTGAGTCATTCGGCACGACAACGCGATCTGCGTTGTCGTCGACTGCATTGTAAAGCGGTAGTCCGTTGCGCACTCGAAAGCAGTGTGCACGCGCACGAAGGTGCTTGGTCAGCTTCTGACGAGCCTTGTCAGAAGGTGTTGTGCCATAGGCCAGCAAGAGCTTCGTATCCGCGTCGTGCGTGTACGCGGCCTTCACATCGTCTAACAGAGGCGATGTGGGTTTGATCGATCGCATGGCGTTAATGGCATTGACGTCAGCAGCTTCTGCGTAGTCCGGCCGACGCGATAACGCGTCGGCCACCACATTCAATTTTCCGGGTTTGTATTCGACACGGAAGTTGTACTCCACAAAGAATGAGAGCCATCTCGCCATTCTTTGTGAAATGTGTGGGGACTTCACTGCAGTGCGGAGTGATGCATGATCGGTGTAGACCACAAACGGTCTACTTCCAAGCAAATACACTCGGAACTTTGCGAGTGCGTATTTCATGGCAAGGAGTTCCTTGTCATGCACCGGATAGTTGCGCTCAGCTGGCTTCAGCTGACGCGATTGGTAGTAGACGACACGATCACGGTCCTCGTGATCGTGCTGCATCAACGCGCATCCGATCGCGAAATCGGATGCGTCACACACTACGTGAAATGGACGATCTTGGTTAGCAACTGCCAATACTGGTGCCTCAGTCAAACCCCGCTTGACTATATAAAATGCCTTTTGGCAATCGACAGTCTAATTCCACACAGTTTTCTTCTTAAGAAGCTGTGACAGCGGGTGAATCTTGCCCGCGCAATCCTCCACGTACATACACAAGTACGTGGCCAAGCCATGGAACCGCCTCAGTTCCTTGACACTTGAAGGTGTTGGCCATTCATTGATCACTCAGAATTTTGTGGGTGAGGGCGAACACCATTCTTCCCTGCGAGACAACCGAGGACGAGTATCTCGCTCGCCCCGAAGATACACTTCTTCAGGTTCGCGTAGAGCTTATGCTTTCGCATAAGCTCAAGTAGCTTTCGGAGATGCACCCTGTGCATCTCTACGTCGGTCTTCCCGTCCACAGCCCGGCTGTGGATGAACACATCATCGAAGTAGCTCGGCGCGAAGTCGCGCACCGAGCGCAACAAGTGCGTCACGCACCTGTTGAAGGTCGCAGGGGCGTTCTTAAGCCCCTGTGGTATTACCAGCCATTCCCAGAGCATGCCGCTTGGCGTGCTCACTGCCGTGAGAGGGATATCGCTCTCACGCATTAGGATTTGATAAAATCCGTCTCGCAAGTCGAGAGCACTGTAAACGGTGCTCCCGGCCATCGAATCGATGATAACATCTTTTCGCGGTATCGGCGTGTGCGCCGGTACCGTCGTATCGTTCAGCTTGTTATACGCATGAACGATGCGCCATCCGCCCTGTGGCTTTTTGACACAGAACGTCGGAGCACTGTGTGGGGACTTTGATTCCCGCACTTGTCCTGCTTTGCGACGACTTTCAAAGAAGTCGTCGATCGCTTTTACTTGCTCTCGCGGCAGTGGCCACTACCGCGTGACACAGTACTTCGCGCCCGGCACGAGATCAATCTCGTGCTGAATGCCCTTATCCTGCGGAAGCTCCGCAGGAATCTATTCCGGGAGTACGCCTTTGTACTCCCTCAACAATTCGTAATAGGGACTCGACTTCAGCGAGTCCCAACCTTGTTCCTCGAAGCGCTCTCGCTTCATTTCGCACTGAGAGTGCCTTCACTCACCGTGATACTTCCCATGAAGAGCTGTCTCAGCTCTTCGCTCTCGCTCTCCGTTCTTTCACTGTTCGAAAGAACGCAGACCTGCTCGTCGGTTTCATCGTGCAAGTCGCGCGTGAAACGCTTCCAGCTCATGGCTGGAAGCGAAGTCAACTCCGACGCCCTCGTCGGAGGATTAGCGAGTTTCATTTCACGATACTGGAATCCGGTATCGGTGCGGGTCAAGACGCTTAGCGTCTCGACGTTCGGCGTCACCGCCTCAGTCTGCTCAGCAGACTGCTCTCGTGGCGTCTCGGTCCCGGACCGAGCCTTGCGCAGCGTTCTTTGCATGCGCCGTCTTGTTGTTGTGCGGAGCCCGGCTCTGCACAGTTGTTCTTCAGGTCCAGGCCTGGCCGTGGACAGTTGTTCGCCGGCGGACCCTGTCCGCGGGTGCGCGGTATCAATCCCGGCTTGACCGGATGGCGCTTCGTCGTGCAGCCCGGCTGCATGACAGTATGCAAATTGCGTCAGTGCGGTACGTTTGCAACCGTCCGCACTGTTTCCAGCGTCGACTCCCGCAGTCGACACGCCTTTGTCACCTCGACGTCATTCATTGGCGGAGCCCTCGTAACAGGGGGGCGTCGACTCCGGGAGCCGACGCACCCGTTGCCAGTCGCACTTCCAGAAGACTTCGAGGTACATTTACCTCCTCGAAGTCGAGTCTTGGCAGGCTCCGTAGTCGAACAAAGTTGTTCGACAGGCCCGAAACTATCAAGACTCGAAGAGAATCAATCGCTCGCTCCGCGTGAATCTTCTAGATGACTAGGTTCGGTCTGTCATCTTGCTTCTTGCAGCGAGAGCTAGAGTTTACTGGGGGCCGCGGCCCTCAGTGTCGCGTGCCCGATGTTGGCACGCGTGACTGCATTACCAGTAGGGCGACCCGCGCGTACTGGACGTACGCGGTTTTGTTGGTCCGTGGCGATGCCTAGCGTCGCCGCGACGGCCCACCTACAGGGGGCATGGAATCTGTGCACTCCCGTGCAAAGTGACCGACCCTTCCGCAACGGAAGCATCCCACATAGCCTCCTTGCTGCTGGTACCCAACAGCTGTTGCGTTCGAGAAGCCCATTGGTTCCGGACCTCCCGTCCTCACTACCGGACGCGGTTGCGGCCTCGGTATGATCGCATGGAGTTTCGCCTGCTGCTGGCTAAACCCTTCTTGCATGACGAGGGTGATTGCAGCTTCGAGGGTACTCGGGTACTCTCAGAAGAGATAGGTTTTCACAGGCCCATCTCTCACTCCCTTCATGAACGTGACGATTGCAACCGGGAAGATCGGTGAGTATCCCAGTTAAATACGCTCAAGCTGACCTTGAGAACACGGAAGTGTGGGCCGGCAGAGGCGACCAGTGGGTAACGCAGTTAATCTACGGAACCGGGAGAAAACTGAAAGCGGTTAAACTGATGAACGTCTCGGATCGAGCAGCTTGGATTCATCACAACATTGTGGTCGCATATTTGGTCGAGAAGCAGTACCTGCCCACTTACGGACATTTCGTCCGGCCTCGATCTCAAAAATACCAGGAATGGAGTTTGGTTGTTTTTGAAGCCGAGCTATCCCGGGAATTTCTGGAACGAGAAGAGGAGGCTGCTCGGATCGCTGAACTCAGCGCTCCACCTGCTGTAGAATGACCAGTTTATCAGTGGCCCCAGAAGTTGTTGCTGAGGAAGGAGGATCCCAGTAAAGTCCCAACTCGGCAAGTTAATTCTATGATCGGTGTCGGTGAACGATTTGCATATATGGTGTGTACCAATGTCCCGGCTCAAGCCCGATCCCAGCAAACTGGTTCGCGGATTCCAGTTCTTGCGCATCCACATCTTCGGCCTGAGAACAATTCGCTCAATGATGAGATTCCTGACATCTCAGCGGAGACTAAGACCGAAGACGGATCCCAGCCTGTAATGACAATCCCAAAAAATAGTCCTGACGATAAAGGTTCTGAGCCTAAAGTTGTTCCAATCCCAGGTGCGGGCGGAGGTCAGCCCTCTCGGATAGCCCGACAAGTGCTGGATCGAGCTTTCCCGGTTCGCTCCGTGCACTTTCAGGATGGTTCTTTTTCCAGACTGGATATGGCTTTCGTTACGTCCATGCGCCTGGAAATTGACATCTCAGATGAAGAGGAGGCCACAATGTACTTTCATGAGGGTAGTGAGCTCCTGAGCGACCTTCGGGATCAACTTGCAGCGCTTCCTGATCTGAAGGATCTGAGCCCTAAAGCCGATCTTTCTACAGCAAACGTGGGAGTCCAGGTGAGACTACCCCGGAAATGGACGCTCAAGTTCGAACCATCCTGGAACGTCATCACTCGATTTTTCTCGGAGATGGGAACGCTGTTCCGGCCCCAGCTACGGTCGTTGTTTGTGATCTGGACGTTGATGGCGCCCCGCCTGCGGTTCAGAGATCCCGGCCAATTCGGCACGAACATGTCCCGAAGGTGTATGATTTACTCAGAAAGTTGCTGGATACTGGATTAATCGAATATTTGAGACCCCAGTGGGCTTCCCCGATTGTAATCATGATGAAGAAAAACGGAGTTGACATTCGACTCTGTATTGATTACCGCTTGGTGAACCAGCTGATTAAACTCATGCACTATCCTTTACCTTTGAATGACGGTTTGTTGATTGGGTTTGAGGGTGCTATGTGGTTTCTGAGTTTAGAAATTGAAAATGGTTTCTTGGCAGTCCCGATGACTCTCAGGGCAAAGCATATTTCATCTTTCATTTGCCCGCTCGGACATTTCCAGTGGACTCGAATGCCGTTGGTCTCAAAACCGCTCCGCTGAATTATCAACAGATGTAGGACTACTGTCTCTGGAGTTTTGTCAGACTCCCAGCTGGTGAAGAATCCCAAGTTTACTCGGATGTCTTAGAATTTCTGTGAATTGAAATCCGGGACTCGAAAAGCGAGGATTTACCAGCACTGACCGACACCTTGACAGGTTTTCGAAGGAACATCCCAGCTCCACCTCAGTTCATCCCAGTTCTGGGAAGAAGCTCTTACATTGATGATATCGCGTACGGAGCGGAAAACTGGGATCGGATGTGCGTTGACCTGGATCGTTTGCTGTACCGTCTGTGTTACTGGGGTATTTCAGTGAGTTTGCCGAAAAGTGAATGCGGGAAGAAGACGATTTCGTATCTTTCGCACGAGATTGGGGCCGAAGGTATCCGAGCTCAACCGAAGATCGCTAAGAGAGTGATGGATCTTCCGTTCCCGTCAACACTGAAGTGAGTGCAGTCATTTCTGGGAAGCTTGAACTATTATAATAATTTCATTGAAGATTTCCCAGTTGTGGCGTCCGTGCTCTATGAGTCGACTGCCGAACAAATCTGAGCGGGACGTGATCTGGGGCCAAGGAAGCTTTTGAGATCCTGAAGAGGAAGATCGTGTCGACACCCCTTCTCAGACACCCGGACAAGGAAAGGCCGTTCGTGATAATTATTCATGTTAATCATTGGGCGGCCCGTGCTGTAGTGGGTCTAACTTGACTCACTACTTTTGCTTACACGTTGCGCTACGTGTATGAGGAAGCGTAAGTACTTAGTAATTACTTAGGTTAATTATATTTGAATACACAAATATAATTTAAATCCGATAACACTCCAAGTGACTTTGAATAGGTAAAATGAGAACTGTATTGTATGTAAATTGGTCTTCCTCCCAAATCTGCTAAAACTGTTTATCATCTATGAAAGGGGTTGACAGCGGCTGGCCCGCCAATATGCATGTATCTGATTGGTAGAAAGATGCTGCTTTCTACCAATAGGATCTTTGGGTAGGTGTGGACCACTCATTGTGGTGGCCCACTTCATTGTATCCATTGGTATGGCTTACACCAAGGTGAGGAAGTGTCTAAAACTTTTAACAGATATCTTATCTGTTAAAATCACAAGTGGCTTGTAGCCACCTGTGCGTGTAACCCCGTTACACCATCCCCCCTTAAGGTTAGACGCGCGGGGTCTTCGCACGTCAATCTTTTGGAATTGACCATTCGTCAATTCTCCGCGTTTGGAGAAGAAACCCGCGCTCATTCAACGATGAGCGCGCCTCAAGAAAAGAAGAATCCGAAGTCGGTGGAGAGTCATCTCTCCATCGATGACTACTTCAAGCGCCAAAAGGCGAAGTATGGCGACGTCGTCGACTTTGACGACGACGATGAAGACATGGAGGATGAGACGGACTCGTACTCACGACGCAGAGACTCAGTGTCGAGCGAATCGCTCGACCCTCATGCTATAAACATTCGCCCGCGCGAAGGGGACGAATCGGACGCTTCGAATTCGAAGGGTTCGCGAACTGAGAGTGATACCCCACTCGCTTCCGCTGGGGCTCTCAGTTCTCCGCGCGCTGCGCCTGCAGCGCGCGATCCGTGGATGCCGTCCGCGTCCGAGATCGCGGACTGGTTTGGGAACTCGGTACCTCCGAATGAGGTGCCGCTGTACGTATGCAGCGCCATCAAAGATGACGCTGTGGCTGTCGAGCTGCACTTTGATGCGGAAACGCATCAAAGGCGCGATTACTACATCGGACTCTTTCATGAGCTCCGATGGTTTCAAAGCAAGAAGACCTCTTCTCGCAGCAAAGTGCCCGAATGGCAGGCACTTTGTCAAAGCTGGAACGCCTTTGTTGAGAACTTCAACAAGAGGCCGAGTGCTTACCGTGATCGGATTAAGCAAGCGCGTGATCGCTTCGAGACGTACTCGAAGCGTGGAAAGTTGGAGCAACTTCATGTTGCTGCGGAGGAGGCTAATGTGCCGTGCGCTGTGCCTGAGGGCTTTCAGTGCGCGAAATGCTTCCAAGGCGCGGTTCGCTTGAGCGACCGCGACCTGAACGGGTACACGTCGTTCCGTGTGCCCGAGAGTCTCAAAGAGCTCCGTGCGAAATTCTTAGCACGTGAGGGTTCGGGCGCTAGTGATGACCGCAGCGCTCGTACTACTTCCGCTGCGCCAGCGCGTACTGCTCCTCGTACGCCCTCACCATTTCCGGAACGTCCTCCAGCAAGACGTTCCGCGGATCCCATGTATCTTGATGGGGAGGAAATCCTCTCCAACGAATACGAAAACGAGCCTCGAGGGGCTCGTTTTCGGGATACTATGATCAACAATCCGCTCAACAATCCAGCGGGTTGAGCCGCGGGCGTCACGGATCGGCGGTAGCGGGGTGGGAACACGCCCCGGGTATGATCAGCCCCGGGGTGATCAGTACACGTCTCTGCACGACCGGGTGACCACCGTGGAGTGTCTGCAGGGCGCTGAGTTCGCCGCCCTGAAACAGGAGCTGGCGCACCAGAAGGCCCAAGTCGCGGCGGTCTCGCAGACCGCCTCGAATATCCAGGTCGAGTTGGGCACCCAGATGAAGGGGTTGCTCCAGCGCGTCCGCGCGCTGGAGGAGAGGCTGCTCGTCGCCGAGGCCAAGGCTTCCGCTTCTGCCGAGGCTTCAGGTCAACCGAGCTAGATGGCTCGCGCTGCAGGTATAGCTTCAGCCGTCCGACATAAAAGGTCGGATGGAGGCGCATGCTTGGCGGTATGTCTAGCGTGTAAGCGTTGCCGTGCCGTGCCAACACAGTGAACGGCCAAAACGGCATGTTTAGGCAGGTTTTGTGTAGCTAACAAGACCAATGAACTAACTTTGAATTCATTTGAGTTGACTCTGGCTACATTGTCTGCGTTCAGCTTCTGTTGATCAACAGAAGCTGCAATCGTGTCCTGGACAAACCGAATGACGGCTTGTCTGCGATGGATGAAGTCAATCGCATCCAACCTGAACGAGTTCAGCTCGCTCTCCGCAAGAGGCTCGGCCTCTGCGTGGTTCTTCGCGGTGTCTGCGCCCTGCGCAGACCCGTTGTTCTTGTTCCTTGTGTAGTCTGTGCCCCGCAAAGACTCATTTGACTTGGCCTTGTTGTTTGGGGAGTCTACGTTCGGCGCAGACCCATGCTTCTTCTTCTTGGTGAGGTCTGCGCCCTGCGCAAACCTGTATATCTTGTTTCTCGTTATTGCAACTGCCACTGTGCAGGTGTCAGTGGCTTTCTGAGGCTGGTGCGCTGCGGTCGTAGATCCTCCCCCACTTGAAGTGGGAGCCACTACTCCGAGTAAGCACGCCCGACGTGGATACCGCATGGCATTCACGTAAAACGGTGTATGCCTGGTCGAGGCATGCACCTACTCTGCGATCAACAAATACTCGATCCAGTATTGGAACGAGTGAGCGTAGCTCTTCAAAATGTCGACGAGCGTGCGGTTCACGTGCTTGGTTTGACCGTCCGTCTGCGGATGATCCGCAGTCGACATTGAAAGTTGGCTCCCAAGAAGTGTAAACACTTCTTGCCACAGGTGCGCTGTGAAGCGCGGGTCTCTGTCGGACACGATGTCGGTCGGCGTGCCATGGTGTTTGAACACCATGTCGACGAACAGACGGGCCGTCTGCTTCGCGGTCACCTCTGCCGGCACCGCAGCAAGATGGTACATCTTGCTGAAGCGGTCGACGAAGACCACAACACCGGTATTCCCTCCGCTATCCGGGGGAAGACCAAAGATGAAGTCCAAAGACAATAACTTCCAACACGCCGACGGAGTCGGTAGTAATTGCAAGGGAGCCTGCGCGAATGGCGCAGGCTTTACGCGTTGGCACACCTCGCAAACACGGACGTACTTGCGCATTGGTGGTGCCAGTAGAAGTCACGCGTGAGGAGGACGTATGTCTTCTCACGTCCGAGATGTCCCGCAGACGGGGCATCATGATATTCGTACATGATCCTGAGTCATTCGGCACGACAACGCGATCTGCGTTGTCGTCGACTGCATTAATAAAGCGGTAGTCCGTTGCGCACTCGAAAGCAGTGTGCACGCGCACGAAGGTGCTTGGTCAGCTTCTGACGAGCCTTGTCAGAAGGTGTTGTGCCATAGGCCAGCAAGAGCTTCGTATCCGCGTCGTGCGTGTACGCGGCCTTCACATCGTCTAACAGAGGCGATGTGGGTTTGATCGATCGCATGGCGTTAATGGCATTGACGTCAGCAGCTTCTGCGTAGTCCGGCCGACGCGATAACGCGTCGGCCACCACATTCAATTTTCCGGGTTTGTATTCGACACGGAAGTTGTACTCCACAAAGAATGAGAGCCATCTCGCCATTCTTTGTGAAATGTGTGGGGACTTCACTGCAGTGCGGAGTGATGCATGATCGGTGTAGACCACAAACGGTCTACTTCCAAGCAAATACACTCGGAACTTTGCGAGTGCGTATTTCATGGCAAGGAGTTCCTTGTCATGCACCGGATAGTTGCGCTCAGCTGGCTTCAGCTGACGCGATTGGTAGTAGACGACACGATCACGGTCCTCGTGATCGTGCTGCATCAACGCGCATCCGATCGCGAAATCGGATGCGTCACACACTACGTGAAATGGACGATCTTGGTTAGCAACTGCCAATACTGGTGCCTCAGTCAAGCCCCGCTTGACTATATAAAATGCCTTTTGGCAATCGACAGTCTAATTCCACACAGTTTTCTTCTTAAGAAGCTGTGACAGCGGGTGAATCTTGCCCGCGCAATCCTCCACGTACATACACAAGTACGTGGCCAAGCCATGGAACCGCCTCAGTTCCTTGACACTTGAAGGTGTTGGCCATTCATTGATCACTCAGAATTTTGTGGGTGAGGGCGAACGCCATTCTTCCCTGCGAGACAACCCAGGACGAGTATCTCGCTCGCCCCGAAGATACACTTCTTCAGGTTCGCGTAGAGCTTATGCTTTCGCATAAGCTCAAGTAGCTTCCGGAGATGCACCCTGTGCATCTCTACGTCGGTCTTCCCGTCCACAGCCCGGCTGTGGATGAACACATCATCGAAGTAGCTCGGCGCGAAGTCGCGCACCGAGCGCAACAAGTGCGTCACGCACCTGTTGAAGGTCGCAGGGGCGTTGTTAAGCCCCTGTGGCATTACTAGCCACTCCCAGAGCATGCCGCTTGGCGTGCTCACTGCCGTGAGAGGGATATCGCTCTCACGCATTAGGATCTGATAGAATCCATCTCGCAAGTCGAGAGCACTGTAAACGGTGCTCCCGGCCATCGAATCGATGATAACATCTTTTCGCGGTATCGGCGTGTGCGCCGGTACCGTCGTATCGTTCAGCTTGTTATACGCATGAACGATGCGCCATCCGCCCTGTGGCTTTTTGACACAGAACGTCGGAGCACTGTGTGGGGACTTTGATTCCCGCACTTGTCCTGCTTTGCGACGACTTTCAAAGAAGTCGTCGATCGCTTTTACTTGCTCTCGCGGCAGTGGCCACTACCGCGTGACACAGTACTTCGCGCCCGGCACGAGATCAATCTCGTGCTGAATGCCCTTATCCTGCGGAAGATCCGCAGGAATCTATTCCGGGAGTACGCCTTTGTACTCCCTCAACAATTCGTAATAGGGACTCGACTTCAGCGAGTCCCAACCTTGTTCCTCGAAGCGCTCTCGCTTCGTTTCGCACTCAGAGTGCCTTCACCCTCCGTGATACTTTCCATGAAGCTTCACCCTCGCTACAACGCCTACAATGCACCCTTCCAGTCGGGTAGTACCGTCGATTCCGCTTTTAAGCGGATTCGGCACACTGTTCCACTTGGGTGCTCCACAAAACTGATGGTTCCTACACCACACCGGACAGCCCGGGTGCCGTTACTCTTCAAGTCGGGTTGCTTCTGCCTCGGCGGCCTGTAAAAGCTCTAGCGCGCCGTCGTCCATCCTTTGGTGGAGGGCATAGGAGTTTGTGAACGGAGTCCGCTAGCTCGGCGGATCTCCGGAAGAGTGGACCTTGGTTGGCAGGTGTCGGCGAGAGGCGAGACACCCGCTGTCCCGGTTGGGCCAAACCGCGAGGGGACAACCCCTGCGCAGGCCAACAAGCGCCGACCTAACTCGGCGATTGTTGTGGTTTGTGCTGGACATCCACATCTGACGATATTTGTGTGTTCTGCAACACCACACCGGCGTTCCGGCTCGCTGAGTTAGCGAGACTTTTCCTTCGCACTTGGCGAGCACCCAACGCCCAATCCCGAGCCGACCTAATCTCTTGGCGCTGCCAGTCGAGTTCTCTACAAGCTATGCCTCTCGGGTACCGACGGCAGGCATAATCCGACCAGGTGCAGGGACTTTCCTGGCCGTCTTGGTACATTTTTCCACGAAATCTGGGGTTCCTACACCACCCTAGCCGAGTCCGGCAGCCGAAACCTGCCATGGGCTCGGCTGAGCTCCCTCCTGGACTCGGATGTGGACTCCGTACACTTCCTCCGGTCGCCGCGGGTTAGTCCTTGGCTCTTGGCACTCTCTCGTCCACGCAACCGAATTGGCGGGCCTTCTGGATCGCGCTAGCCTTGTGAACTCGGCTATCTGGTACAGTGCACCCTTCCAGTCGGGTAGTACCGTCGATTCCGCTTTTAGGCGGATTCGGTACACTGTTCCACTTGGGTGCTCCACAAAACTGATGGTTCCTACACCACACCGGACAGCCCGGGTGCCGTTACTCTTCAAGTCGGGTTGCTTCTGCCCCGGCGGCCTGTAAAAGCGCTAGCGCGCCGTCGTCCATCCTTTGGTGGAGGGCATAGGAGTTTGTGAACGGAGTCCGCTAGCTCGGCGGATCTCCGGAAGAGTGGACCTTGGTTGGCAGGTGTCGGCGAGAGGCGAGACACCCGCTGTCCCGGTTGGGCCAAACCGCGAGGGGACAACCCCTGCGCAGGCCAACAAGCGCCGACCTAACTCGGCGATTGTTGTGGTTTGTGCTGGACATCCACATCTGACGATATTTGTGTGTTCTGCAACACCACACCGGCGTTCCGGCTCGCTGAGTCAGCGAGACTTTTCCTTCGCACTTGGCGAGCACCCAACGCCCAATCCCGAGCCGACCTAATCTCTTGGCGCTGCCAGTCGAGTTCTCTACAAGCTATGCCTCTCGGGTACCGACGGCAGGCATAATCCGACCAGGTGCAGGGACTTTCCTGGCCGTCTTGGTACATTGTTCCACGAAATCTGGGGTTCCTACACCACCCTAGCCGAGTCCGGCAGCCGAAACCTGCCTTGGGCTCGGCTGAGCTCCCTCCTGGACTCGGATGTGGACTCCGTACACTTCCTCCGGTCGCCGCGGGTTAGTCCTTGGCTCTTGGCACTCTCTCGTCCACGCAACCGAATTGGCGGGCCTTCTGGATCGCGCTAGCCTTGTGAACTCGGCTATCTGGTACGGTGCACCCTTCCAGTCGGGTAGTACCGTCGATTCCGCTTTTAAGTGGATTCGGTACACTGTTCCACTTGGGTGCTCCACAAAACTGATGGTTCCTACACCACACCGGACAGCCCGGGTGCCGTTACTCTTCAAGTCGGGTTGCTTCTGCCCCGGCGGCCTGTAAAAGCTCTAGCGCGCCGTCGTCCATCCTTTGGTGGAGGGCATAGGAGTTTGTGAACGGAGTCCGCTAGCTCGGCGGATCTCCGGAAGAGTGGACCTTGGTTGGCAGGTGTCGGCGAGAGGCGAGACACCCGCTGTCCCGGTTGGGCCAAACCGCGAGGGGACAACCCCTGCGCAGGCCAACAAGCGCCGACCTAACTCGGCGATTGTTGTGGTTTGTGCTGGACATCCACATCTGACGATATTTGTGTGTTCTGCAACACCACACGACCCAGCTCACTCTGTCAAGCTGATGGCTGGCGACGTCGCCGCCGCTTACCGGAATGCCAGTATTCACAGCGAGAGCGTCCACATGTTTGCAGGGTACATCCCCGAAGACAACGCGATAATGATCGACTTATCCGCTGCATTGGATGGGCTGGAAGCTCTGGCACGTACGGCATCCTCGGTGGCGCGGTGGCACATATTCACGGCTCAACTGGCAACGCATGTCACCCCCAGGGGTTCTACAAATACCATTGGGTTGACGACCACGTCAACGTGACATCCGATGCAGGGTCGAACTGCGACGACATCAATCATTCTCTCCGCTGGGCAATGACATGCGTGATGGGCAGCGCAGCCGTTAACGAAGACGCATTTTCGGCGTGGGCCACCAAGTTAAAGGTGCTCGGCCTCATATTCGACACCGTCACCTGAACGGTCTCCATATCTGATGATAAGATAACGAAGGCGAAGCAACTCATCTCGCAAGTGTTCAACGCGGTACAACTGTCAAGAAACAACTATCGCAGCCTCCTCGGCTCTCTTCGACACGTGACCACGTGCATTCGACCAGCTCGGGTCTTCCTGCAGCGTCTACGGAACGCCGAACGCTACCTACACAGGGTTCATCGTGTTCAAATTTCAGCGGCTATGCGAGACGACCTAGTGTGGTGGTGGCAAATTCTCGATTCTCCATCTCTCAACGGGGTCCCGCTCGAATACTTCGCCGCCCAGGCTCCCGTAGACATCACCGTCGTGACCGACGCATCCGACGAAGGCGTATGCGCAACCGTCCCATCGTCTCAGGCGTAACTCACATACAAATTCAACGGCACAGAATCCAGTTTCATCGCGGCATTCCACGAGGGCATTCAGAACGAATTTAACATCAGCTTCCGCGAACTCCTAGCATGCGCTTTCGCCATCCACACCTGGGCTCCGCAGTGGCACCGAGAACGGCAGCAGGCAAGTCCCATTCACGTTCACTTCCGCATCAACAATACCACCGCCGTTTCCTGGCAAATGAAGATGGCGTCCCGCAACTGTCGGGCACAGCTACAGATCAGACTTCTTGGCATATGGGAGATTGATTACGGCCTGTGCTTCTCCGCCTCGCATATCCCTGGCGTCAAGAATACGATTGCCGACGCAGGATCTCGGCGATGGTGCAGCGACGCGCACGCTCTCATCTTTTCCAATCTAACTCGTGGCTGGCGCAGTCCCCTCCCCCCATCTCATACCTCGAGACAGTCTGGCACAACATCTGCGAGAACACTCCATTGCTTCAACTTCCCTCAAGACCTACCGTCGCACGTTCGAGTTCTGGAAGGCTTGGCTAGCCCGCCGTGGCGCAGTTCGGGACACGAACATGCCTGCGGCAATCCAACTCAGTCTGATCTCCAACTTCATCATCAAGTGCAGGATCCACGGCCTCGGGTCGGGCCAACCAGTGCGAAGCGCCACGATCAAAACCGCACTTCTCGGCATCCGCCATTTCCTGCTGGCGTCAGGACTCAGCTTTCCAACAAACCACCCACCGGTCCGAATGCTCCTGCGCGGCATCAACAAACTCGATCCCCCACCAAGGCAGAGAGCCCCCAGTGTCGGTCGCCCTCCTCGAGGCCTGTTTCGCCAGACTCAACCTTCAGGATCCTGCGGACCAAGCTTTATTGGGGGTTCTGTGCCTGGCTTTCTTCTTCCTCCGGAAATCGTGGCCACCTCGGCCACGAGGTTCCGCTGGTTCGCCCTTAAAGCCGCCAACGTAGTAGTCACCGATCCGCGAAGGAAATCCAACAGCGGACCCTGGCAGCGCGGCCGTAGTGTGCATACGCCTATGCGGCTCCAAGACGAACCAAGCTGGTGCACCCGTCATCCGTGCCCTGGCTCGTTCAGGCCACCCAGTGTTACGCCCAGTCCTCGGTGCGCTACTACCCCCACTGTCCAGGCGACACCTTCCAGCAAACATTCCGGCAGCGATCTACAGCGACCGTGAAGGCCACCCAAGGTGCGTGTCAGCAGCCGAGGTGGCGAACGCAATCCAAGACGCAGCACTGGTCTGCGGAGAGGACCCCAAGCTTTACAGCACGCACTCGCTCAGAGCTGGCGGCGCGACAAACATGTATCGATCCGGAATTGACGCCCTCACCATTCAGTTCCACGGGTGGTGTGCATCTGAGGCATTCAAGTTGTACACTCGCTTGTGCGCGGAGTCGGTAGCCAACGTGGCTGCATCAATGGTCAGCGGTGCTCCAAACACGGCGACATTACATTGACGGATACCAGCTACCACCCTCATTGGGGGGCTCACCCCAGCCACACGGCTAGGGCTGTAGTGCGGCAGCTGCATATCCTACAAAATGTATCTGTGTTGGCCCCTGATGGATTGTCACGTCCTAAGAAGAAAATGCATACTCTTTCCAAGATAGATTAGTTGCTGTGTTCGCTGATTGGTCGGAGCCTGGGGACGGATGGCACGAAACAAGCGTAGCGAACCCCCGCCTGCGGTTTGACAGTCCGTGTGCGGAGCACGCAGCTGCAAACCCAGGACCCAGCAGTAGTCTGCCTAGCAAGAGGAGGCGACGCGTACGAGCCGCAGCGGGCTTAGGGTTCTGGCCCAGCGAGCGCAACGAGCCTTTAGTTTTTGTGGGATCGCGCGCAGCGCGTAGCTGGGTGATGTTGTCACCCCTCCTATCCGCACGTTTTGTGTCATGTCGGAGGATATCGGAGTGTCGGAGGATTTGGGGTATGGAAATAGCCGGAACAGAAAGGTGTTTACAGTTCGTAGTGTATAGTACCGTGAAACTCAATAAATAATCGGTCGTGGAAGCTTCTAGAATAAGCTTGCAACCGCTCGAACTGCCGGGGCAGCATATCACTTCTCGTTCAGGCCGTCCTCTCGAAAGCCGCTTCCCAACTTCAATATACTGGTAGCACTTGTTGGTCCCAGCAACCACAGGGAGCCCTTGCCGACAAAACTGGAATCACCACGTAACTCTGGGATCGACCAAGGTGATCTGGAATCCGTCGAAGTGTGTTCACGCCTATGCTGGAATCCGAGAACCGGGCGACCGAGCTAAAGCCAACCCTGGGATCGTCGTGCAACCCTGGGTCAACGACCGCCTCGTCCCAACCTCGTTGGCTTTTGCCACCCCTTTCGAGTATCGTTCCACATCACTTTCCAAATCGAAACAACGGCAGCCAACAGTGCGTGCTGCCTCTGAGCGTGTGCTCAAGCTTTCAAGCCCGCCTGCGCGTGCCTGACGCAGCGTTGGGTCAACCGCATCCTCCGGCACCTCCACGAGCGGCTGGGGAGCCACGTACAGACGCCGCGCTCACCGGACAAACGTCAGCCACCATGGGGCAGGCTTCACCGGGCGGTAGCGAACCACCCGCGACGCCAGACAGCGTCTGCGCCACGTCCGCCGCGCCGTCAAGCACGACCACTACGTCAAACGCCAGGGCGCCCACTTCCACAAGCACGTTGGCAAGCTCCACGGCCACCGTGTCGACCTCGCGCAGCGCTCCCACCACACCAAGGCGCGCACCGCCGCGCGCGACGTCCGCGACACCGGCGTCCACGGCCGTGGCGATGTTGGGTGGAGGGGCGCCGATTACGGCTAACCCGGTTACGTCATTCATGTCGCCATCTGGGTCGTCACATGCGCCGCTTCAAGTGCGCATACCTGCTTCGCTGGCCAACATTCGCCGCGGAGCCCCGCTGGAGCAAGGTCCGGACAGCGCCGTCCGCTCCATCCCCGTGGCCACGTTCACCACGGCCGACATCCTGGCGCTGATTACTGCGAACGGGGGCGACGCCGCCAGCGACATCTTGCTTCCAGCTCGTCTGCGAGGCCAGGATCTGCCGGACTTGAACGACTTCCGTGTGCGCATGCAGATTGAGCGAGAGGCCGTGCCGTTGCTACGGTGTGTGGTAAAGCAGACCGCGAGACGAGAAGTGATGAGCGAGGCGCGCCAGAGGACCGTTGCCCAGAGTGAAAGAACGCGACCTGTACGGAATCTTCTGCGGAAAGGGTGAAAGACACCTCAGATGTCAAGGCTGAGTCGGAGCTGTCATTCAGGGCTCTCGGACTACCTCACTTTAGTGACACCCCGCTTGAGTGACCCCGTCCCAGGTCTGGGACGACCCCGTCCTAGGAGTCCCTGAGACGCGGTCTGGAGGACCCCGACTCAGAGATCAAGCGTCATAAATCAGGGCATGGGTCGTCGAAGTAGGGTTAGGCATGGAACCGTAGCTTAGCAATCTTCAAGTAGTCAGTCAGTAGCATAGGATAGGTGTAAGGCTCAGTCCCGAATCTTCTTTGTGCCGCTCAAGTGGATTTCTCCCTTGCGGTCCAAGGCTTCCGAGTGCCGGCAAGCAGAGCCGCCCCGATAACGCGCCCCCCCGTCCCTCGGTCGTCGGCGTACTCACCCTCAGACCCGTGCCCAACAGGAGGGACACGTTAAACGATACCGCTCAAGCACGCCCGATAACGCGTCGCTGAAGGCGAAGACCCCTGCCGGCCCCGATAACGCCGCACAAGACGGCGTCGGCCCCGATAACGCCACGCACCCCAAGGACGCGACGCACCGATAACTGCACGTGTTCAAGGGCAAGAAAGGAGAATAGACGGATCAAGGACAAGACCGTCCCAGTAAGGAAGACTTCACGCTCCAAGCTTGACTTACTCGTTACCCTATCCTGAGATACGCTACTCAAGTCCCGGGGAAATATCCGACGCGCCCACCGACAGCGGACGCGACGGGTTTGTGCGAGGACGACTTTGCAGATTTCTGTGAGGGCGCTACTCCACAATGGTGCCGCGACCCTGGAGTACTACTCCGGAAGACGGAGTAACGATCAAGCAAGAACCTGGAGTGGATGCGCCGTCGATTGGAAGGTCGTCGACGGCAAGTGAGCAAGAGAGACCGGACGCGTCGTGGAGCTCGGAGGGAACCTTCACGACAGGCCATGGTGCCAGCGACGAACACGAAGGCTACGATGAACAGTTTGCCGTTCCCGATGTGGCTCCCCACGGAGCCACCCCGGACCTCGGTTCACGCCGAGGTCCGACCGGTCTGAAGCCTGAGAAGGCGGAAGACCAAAACCCACCCACCACCAAGGCCGCCGCCAAGCGCAAGCCCAAGAAGAAGAAGAAGCTGCGCGCGCCGGAATCCGCTGACGAGAAGCTGCCCAAGACGGGAGGCAAGAACGCGGGACGCCAATACACGGATGAGGAACTGGTCTATGTCTTAGGTAAGACACAGTTAGCTCGCCTGCTAGAACGCGACCCGATTCTGAGTTTCGTCCGTCCCAAGCTGATCAACGAGCTCACCGGACCGATCCAAGAACCGGACTGGGAGAGCATCACGGACGTGCGGATGGCAGTGCACGCGCTCTTCGGTATGCTTCGTGACTCGGTCTTCGTGCTGGGTGCGTTCGAAATGGAGAGTGTTCGACTGGGAGCTGGCGTCCTGGAAGGACTCGATCAAAGCTATGATGAGCCCCTTGGCTGGGTTAGTCGGGATGGTCAAACGCCAGGCCAAACCGCCCCGCGTCGATCAGGGGGTGGTTCCACCGCCTCTGCCACAACCCCAACACCGGTCGAGTGTGGGCTCGGACAGAAGCATCGAGTGCCCAAAACGGATGCCGATGCCAGGTCGTCCGCCGCGAATCATGCAACTGACAGCTGCACCGACGCGGACGGAGACACCATCCCCTGAAGAGAACGTGATCCCTAAAGCATTGGAAGACGCGATCATCCGACTGATGCGGTCGATGATGATGCGCACCACGAGTGTGCCAACTCGCACCGAGCCGGCACCGACGGTCAGGACGACGCCACAAGCGACGACCCCGCGAGAACCGGCGGACGTTGCCATGGAGTCCGTGAGTTCACGATCGACGCCCAGGTCCAAGCGTCAGGCGCGCGTTCAAGACGAGGATCCGGAAGACTTGTTCGATCTGGAAACCGGGACGCCGGGAACCGCGGCCGCGGTCTCAACCGCGACGGCCGGAACGGGTCTCACCCGAGTACGCCTCTCTGCGTTTTCTGAACTCAAGGAATTCCACGGCCGAGACGCCAGCGAAGAGAAAGCTCGAGCATGGTTCGACCGGGTAAAGTCCGCGTCGCGTCGCGACGGAATGACGGGAGAAGAAGTGTGTGCGCTGTTCGGAGACTTGATGGCAGGCCCCGCCCGCCAGTGGTACTTGCAGCTATCCAAGAACGTCCGGAAGTCATGGACTGACCTCACGGAACAGTTCAGGATCCAGTACTGCGGCAAAGGCGTGTGCATGGCAAGTCGCTACTACCATGCATCGAAGCACCCCGACGAAACTCCGCTGGAGTACTTGTACAGGCTCAACGTGGCGGCCGTGCAGGCCAAAATCCCCTATGCGGACGGAACAGCCGAAGAGAAAAGGGAGCACGTAGAGTTATTCATCAACACCCTTGGGTCCCAGGAACAAGAGTTGGCATCCCGTCTCACGCTCATGGAAGTCCCAGACGCGGATGCCCTGGAGAAGAAACTGCGCGCTCGACAACGAGGGCTCGCTCATCAGAAGAAGGCACTCTTCGGGTCAAACAAGTTCCGACAGAAGGCACCAGTCTCGCCGGCGCCACCCCCGCGGGCGGTGCACGCGATCCATGCCGCGACAGACGGCTACGACTCGGGGCGAGAAAGGTGTGACAGCGAGGACCAGTTGTACGACCAGGATCCGGATGAGGATGACCGGGCGAAAATGTTTGTGGCCGGCCAAATGCCGCCGGGGGAACCCGCGCGTCGCGACGCTGGAGTAGACGACGCGGGACGCGACCGCCCCCGATGCCGACATTGTAGCTCACGTCGACACTTGGAGGGAGACTGCTGGAGTTTGCTGACGTGCCAGAAATGTGGTGGCCGTCACCCGACGGACCGCTGCCTGCGCGCGTGTAAGGCCTGTGGAGACGTGCACGACATAGGTGGATGCCCAATGGAAGAATTCTTCAACCAGCTTCGTCAATGGTATGATCCACAGAAACACGCAGGGATGCTTCCGCCGACAGCCGAAAAGATGTTAAACTAGATCGCTCGCTGGGTCGGAAACCAGTACGAGACGAGCGATCCGTTTTAGTCTATGCATTTGTGACCAAGAAGTCGCGAAAGGCGGTTAGTGAAAGCTCGGCTGCCTCCAACGATAATACACGTGAATCCAAACGGGTACGTACCACGTGTGAGCGTGCCCCTCAAGTCGCGACCCTTAGGTACGCGGACGAGTATGCACGAGAACCCCTTCTGGACGCGATTGACTTGCAACCGGGAGAGCGACGTGGGTACTGGAAACATTACGCGCCGCAGAAGTGGTACAAACAAGCCAGGATTCACGGGAAGCTGAACAACCGTCGCGGAGTGTTGCTGCTCGATACAGGTGCCGAGGTGTCCATCCTGGACACCACCTTTGCTCGTGAGGTAGACTGCCTGATCGACACAGATGTGACACAAACTTGCGTCGGGATCCACGATGAAACGTACTACACGGTCGGAAGAACGAGAGTCAAGATCACCCTGGCGGGGAACTGGGCGTACTTCATAGACCTCTGGGTGGGTGATATAGTAGACCAACACGCGATACTGGGGATGAACTTCATGGTCCCAGCTGGGGTACGTATCGACACGGCGGATGGGACTGCCTGCCAGACGAAGTCCGCATTCAGCTGATCGGGAGGCGCCCGCTGTACGGCGTCAAGATGCATCCAATATCCGCCGCGTCGCCGCTGAGGATCGACCCAGGACGGACACAGGACGTCCCGCTGAGACCCGACCGAGCCGCACCGCTGCTCTGGGTAATTCGAGGGAAGTCGTGGGTCAGCACCCTCATCATAGGAAGGATCGGGAGGAGATTGTATCTGCGTGTTACGAACATCGGGGAGCGAAGCGTAACGGTCGACGCTCACACTCCAATAGGCTGGTGGACGCCCGCGGACGCTGTTCCGCGCGCGTTCGGTTTCGTTCAACCCGGCCATTGCGGCCGTTCTCGCCCAAGTCCACGATGACGTGTGTATGCCCGTTAAATTCACCAGCCGGACGTTGAAGCCCAACGAGCTGAATTACTACATCGTCGAGAAGGAAATTTTGGCTCTGTTGCGGGCTCTGAGCGACTGTTTCACGATGTTGGCAGGACGGACGGTGCGCGTTTTGACGCGTCACACGACTTTGGCATGGTTGTTCAGGTCGAAAGGATTGCAAGGCCGGCTGTCGCAATGGGCAGCAGTGCTCTCACCCTGGAGACTGGAAGTCTGCCGGTCGCTGAAGGGCGAAGAGGAGATACTCGGGACGCTGGCCGCGAGCATAACCCCACGCGAGTTCGTGGACGCGGCCCTGGGAAAGATCGCCCCGCGAAGGCGTCCATCCCGGACCGCGGTGATCCCGATCCCCCCGGTTGCCTTCGATGAGGAGTTGTACGCTGTGAGCTTCGACGGCTCAGCTAAAGCCAAACGAGAAGGAGGAGCATTCAGCGCAGTCGTCTGGAAGTTGCCTGGGTGGATGGTCGCTCGAGCTGCTGCTGGGTACGCGGCCGACCTCACGGTCAACGAAGCTGAGTATCGAGGCCTGCTGCTGGGATGTTCTTTACTTGAAGGCCTGGAAGTGGTACGGCTGATCGTCTGCGGGGACTCTAACCTCGTCATACGCCAAATGAGAGATGAGATGGACTGCAAGTCGCCGGGGCTAAAGTTGCTACGGCAACAGGCCAAGAATGCGTTGGAAGCGTGGCCCCGTCATGAGTTGTGCCATGTGCGCCGGGACTGGAATGCAAGCGCCGACGAGCTGGCTGGTCAAGCTCTGCAACGGCAAGCCGGGCTGAACGTCTCCGACCCGCGAGAGACTCAAGATCTGATCACGCTGGATAGACTGGGGGAAGTCATTCGTCCTAGGACGCACGAAGCGGGACTCGATCCACAGGAACCGACGACGCCCCACGACAGTGTGAGAGAAATGGCGGCCCCGGTGCTACCAGTGGTCACACGATCCGCTGCAACGCGAGTCGCGTCCCACCGATCGCGAGCTCCAGAGGCCCTCCGAGAGCTGGAAGTACAACGGCTCCAGCTAGATCGCGTTCGTGCTGCCCAAGACGAGGAAGTCTGGATCGCCAACTTGAAGAAATACTTGCGAGGTGAACTGGGAAGACCAAGCGAGAAGCGAAAGACTGCCGCAACATCGCACCTCAGTAGGAGGAAGGCGAGAGCGGGCTGCTGTACTATCGCACACGAGGCAACGAGGCCGCCGAAGATCGAGACGCGATCCTCAAGCTGGTCGTCCCAGAAACGCTCCGAGACGACGTTCTCCACCACTACCACGCGAGCCTCGAAGGAGGCCACCAGGGGATTGGACGGACGTACCAACGCGTACGACACCACTTTCTCTGGCCGGGCATCTTCAAGAGCGTTCAACGCTACGTCGGAGAATGTACCGATTGTGAGACGGGAAAGGGTCGACCAACGATACAGGGCGAGTCACCAGGCAACATTGTCGCGACATATCCATTCCAAGTCATTGCGATGGACCATATTCCGTCGCTGCCCGCGTCGCACCAGGGGAACACCGAATTGCTTGTGTGGGTTGACTTGTTCACGGGTTTTGTAATTACGAAGGCGAATGCGTCGCGAAGTGCCCAGACGGTAGCCGAAGCTTACGAAGAGGCCGTCTTTCGACGTTTCGCCGCTAGTGAAGCCATCCGTCACGATCGCGAGCCCAGTTTCATGGCCGACTTCTTCAAGGCGTTCAACAAACTGATGGGCCAGAGGCAGCGAGCGACACTCGCATACCGTCCTCAGGCGAACGGCGCTGCAGAACGAATGGTACAAACGGTAACGAGAGCGGTCAAGATGTATATCACGGACGTCGACCAGCGTGACTGGGATGCGTACGCCGAGAGACTCACTCTCGCGTTGAACACGGCCCACGATAGAACGCGGGACGAGACCCCGTTCTACCTCGTACACGGCTGGGACGCGCGGTCTACGCTGGAGGCAACGCTCTCGATCGGAAACACGTCACACAGCGACGCGGAAGCCCGACGCTGGAGAATGCGGATCCAACGGCACTACAAGATGGCGCGAGCACAAGCACTCGAGTTAGTCCAAGAGGCTGTCGCGGGACGAGCCCGCCGCCAGAACGAGGACGCATCTCAACACTCGATCGAAACGGGCTCACAAGTCTGGTTGTACCTGGATCGCGTGAAGCTCGGGTACGCTCGCAAGCTGGCGCACATGTGGCACGGCCCGTTCCGCGTCGCAGAGCTGGTGAATGCGTTTGCAGTCCGTCTCGAGACAGCAGGACCGCCCTATCAGTTGTTCCCAATCGTTCACCTTTCCGAGCTGAAGCCCGCCCGGGAGTTCCCGTCACGACCCGCGATCCGGCTGACGGTCCCGGCGGACGAACGCTTCGACTTCGACGAGGAACTCCTGCCGGAGGACAGCTGGAACGCGTAAGAACTGGAGGACGACGTCTTCGAGGTCGAAAAGATCCTTGACATGCGCGAGGGTCGGGCTACGCGGTATGGGCGAACGCGGCGAGAATCTGAAGTGAAGTGGAAGGGCTATCCTGACTCTACTTGGGTCGTCTCATAAGAAAAGAGTGGAAAGAAACAACGGAAGAAACCAAACGCGGAAGAATTGCAACGACGATATATTGAAGTTAGGAGGCTACAGTGGCCTACTGAATGAGGACGCCTAGATCGCTTGGACGAACTTGCCGCGAAGTAGAACAAGGGCGTACGCTGGGTGAGCACGCCCCACTGCGCAATTTCCGCGCGCGTCGGGCTGGCCACGGAAAAAACAACGCCATGGCTCGCTCGAGTTGATGGCGTCCAGAGCCTCCTGCAAGGTCACGTGCTCCACGCCCGGATACCACCGCCCGACGGTCGATCTGGACGGTGGAAACTGCAAGAACAGCGGGTCCAGCAAGAGGTCCAAGTCCGCGAGCTCTCGCCCAGATAGCTCTAGGACGGACTGGACGACTCGAGCCCAGTGATCCCCCGCATGAGACCGGCGAGAGTTGCGTCAACGGCGCCAAGAATTCCAGGTTGCGTTTGCAGGGATGAGCAACTCGTGGGTGCCCTCCCAGTAGGCTTGGGCCCAATGGTCCAAATGCCACCGATACCGGGTCAGCAGAGTCTGGAAGGACGCGTCCCCGGCCGCGAAGGTCAACGTCTCCGTGGGTTGGGTCAAATTTACGCGCCGACTCGGTTTCGCGCTGGCTTCGCACGAGCTGGTCTCGCACCTCGCGGAGCTCTTCGGCCACGGCGTCACGCTGACGTCCGTGCTCGACAGACTCGCTCGAAGCCTGGTTACGTTCAGCCATTGTCGTCGCAAGCTGCGCGTTCACGGCGGACAGGGTCGCCCGCGTGCTTGCGAGGTCGGCTTGAACGGCGGCCATCTCGCGATCAGGAAGCGCTTGAGCGTCTGGTAACGAAGTAGACGATACACTCGGACAGTCGGCGGGGAAGTGACGAGGGCGAGACGAGCCTCCAACTCTGCAACACGAGTCTGCGTGGCCTGGAGCTCGGCCTGCAGACCATACTCGTACTCCAGAGACGACTGCTCGAGGACGCGGTAACGAGTCTCGTAACTGTCGGCGTGATCCGCACGGTCGCGAAGGTGGGCGGCGACGTCTTCTAGCCGACCGTTCTCGCGCTGCAAACTCTCAAGCCTCTCGTGCAACTCGTTCACAGTCGCCGCGCCCAGAGCAAAGCCTTCACGGGCTCGCTGCCACAGCGCCCGATTGCGGTCATGCAGCGTCGACGCGTGAGCGGCCAGACCGGCGTCGTAAGCCGTGGCCAGCTCGCAGTACTCGCGCAACCTAGCGACCTCGTGCTCCAAACCGGTGGCGTCGATCAGGAGTGACGCCACCGATATATCGGGGTCTTCAATCGATGGTAGCTGGACGGGGAGTGCTTGCAGGACCGGAGGATGGCGCGTACCCAACGCGCAGATGCGACAACTGCCATAATCGACGTCTTCGGGGTCGACGTCAACCGTGGAGCCACTGCTCTCGCTATCGAGGCTGGACGGCATGGCGAAGACCCACGTGAAGACGGACGGGATGTGCGGGAAGCCTGCCAGGCAAGCATGACACAGATGAGCAGGGAGAGAAGTAGACATACGGGTTCTGCTGCAACGCACCCACCTGGGGAGTGCGCGCGTGCACCAGCGGGACGGCTGTGGTGAAGCAGACCGCGAGACGAGAAGTGATGAGCGAGGCGCGCCAGGGACCGTTGCCCAGAGTGAAAGAACGCGACCTGTACGGAATCTTCTGCGGAAAGGGTGAAAGACACCTCAGATGTCAAGGCTGAGTCGGAGCTGTCATTCAGGGCTCTCGGACTACCTCACTTTAGTGACACCCCGCTTGAGTGACCCCGTCCCAGGTCTGGGACGACCCCGTCCTAGGAGTCCCTGAGACGCGGTCTGGAGGACCCCGACTCAGAGATCAAGCGTCATAAATCAGGGCATGGGTCGTCGAAGTAGGGTTAGGCATGGAACCGTAGCTTAGCAATCTTCAAGTAGTCAGTCAGTAGCATAGGATAGGTGTAAGGCTCAGTCCCGAATCTTCTTTGTGCCGCTCAAGTGGATTTCTCCCTTGCGGTCCAAGGCTTCCGAGTGCCGGCAAGCAGAGCCGCCCCGATAACGCGGGCCCCCGTCCCTCGGTCGTCGGTGTACTCACCCTCAGACCCGTGCCCAACAGGAGGGACACGTTAAACGATACCGCTCAAGCACGCCCGATAACGCGTCGCTGAAGGCGAAGACCCCTGCCGGCCCCGATAACGCCGCACAAGACGGCGTCGGCCCCGATAACGCCACGCACCCCAAGGACGCGACGCACCGATAACTGCACGTGTTCAAGGGCAAGAAAGGAGAATAGACGGATCAAGGACAAGACCGTCCCAGTAAGGAAGACTTCACGCTCCAAGCTTGACTTACTCGTTACCCTATCCTGAGATACGCTACTCAAGTCCCGGGGAAATATCCGACGCGCCCACCGACAGCGGACGCGACGGGTTTGTGCGAGGACGACTTTGCAGATTTCTGTGAGGGCGCTACTCCACAAGTGCTTCGGCTCGGATGAGTTCGCGCATCGCGTACTCGGTACACTCCGGCACCTGCACTCACTGCTGGAGCAACTCCAACGATTCCAGATCCAAGACTCCCGCGCCGACCTGATTACGGTAAACGCGCGCCTGAATGCGCAAGTCCATGGGCAGGCTAGAGAGCTCGCCGAACAAGAAAACCAATTCAAGCGTGGAGTTCAAGATCTCCAGACTAAGCTCGCTTCCAGTTCCATGCAACAAACTCAGCAATCGACACCAGCAAGGACACCGAAGTCCAGATTTTGAAAGGCAAGATCGCAGATCTAGAGTCCAATCTGGCGGCTTTCATTCCGAAGTACGACGAGGCCGTTGCCAGAGGTGCGCGACAATTGTGGCCCGTACCAGCCGAGTGCAGAGGCCAACAAGACGCCGATTTCGACACCAATGAGTTCTGGGCAAGCTGCACAAGCGCTCTCCAGTTTGTCTCTTGCTGGACCTCTCACCACAGGTTCGACGTCTAGTTCACGCTCGGGAAAAACCAGCGGTTCTCGACAAGACTCTCGTGGACCGAAGGGCGTCCACTCACCAGACCCAGAAATTCCAGCATTCGCTCGGTCATCTGAATGTGTGGACGAGTCAAAAGAAATTCCAGACCGCGAAGCTTCTGGATCTGCCATTGACTTAACCTTGTCGGAGCTAAGTTCGCCGAGATCCCAGAAGCTGAAGTCGTACATTGAACGCTCGGCTCTCCCATTCCTGCCACAGCGCCACCTCCCTCTCGGCGGAAAAGTCCCGGAGGGTTCGTCCTCGAAAGTGTCGGGGCCTGACGCCGCGTATGCAGTGCCAAATGACAGATCCTGGGATGGGACTCGTGCAGATGTGCGAGAGCTGATGCTCGACGGCCTCGGCTTCTGGGATGCAGTGGTGGTAGCCGGAAAAGACCAAGCGCTGCACACCCGAATTGGGATTCGTGCATTAGTTCGTATGCTCGGGTCGACCATCTACTGGGAAGCTTTAGACTCGACTCCTTGGATGCGGTTCGGTACCGATAATTATTTCAAGGTCGCGTTTGAGCGTGTCAAGGATGTCAAGCTCGCGTGTATACCAGAACTCTGGGATGCACTTCCGAAACGCCCAGCAAAGGACGACCAGTAGGTTGGTGCAGACTACGATCCAGCAGATTTTCCTGACTCAGACGAGGACAATGATGACAATGACGAAACGTACACCGGCAAGACTCGGAAACGGAAAGATCCCGCTACGCCTCGTTCTCAGCATTCGTCTCCACGTAGCAAACACCCTCGGAAAGCAGGTGCGTCCAGTCGCGGGCCCGAAGAAGTCGCGTCGTGACTCTCAGTCTCCGGCTCAAGAGGCCAGGCTGCCCAAGAAGTTCGGGCTCAAAACCATGACAGTATCTGATACTTAAGTCGAGGACCCAGGCTTCGACGCGACTTGGCGACACTATGGCATCTTGGTTCGGTAATATCCGGCCCAGACCCTGGGCTTCCCGAATTACATTCCGGCTCGAAAGAAGAACAACGAGATTCATGCCCGCTGGGGTCCTTTCGCGTATTTGGAGCTTCTCGACAAGAAACCCTGGAATGACATGTGGGATCACCGGGTGGACTACCTGGCGTTCTTTCGACACTTGAATCTGACACAAGATATGATTCGTGGTCTCAGCTGGATCGTCAACTTCATGAGCGTCTGGCGTCGGGAATACTGGGAGCACGGACACTGGGTAACAACCACGATCACCATCTACTTTCGTCAAGATCCCAGATTCGTCACGCTCTCTTCTTCCCGCCAGCGAGTGCTGCTACAGTTATACGAAGATTGCAAGAATCGAAGTGGCGCCTTCATCAAGGCCAATGAAGAACTCATGGAGAAACTCCAGAAGCTGCATGGATATGGCGACGAAATCTGGTTCGAACTGGGGCTATGAGGCATCCCTGAAAACCCGTGCGATTGGGTCTGGCCAGAGGTCCGCCAATACAGTATGATATCGAATTGGATCCACCGTCTGCCACTAATCAAAGCTGCAATTTCAAGCTAAACAATAATAAAAATTGCCGCAATTTATATTGTATTGGTACAGAAATTGTACGACTAATAGCACTTTACAGAGGAATACAGCAGTAGAGATCGCAATTTCAAGAGAGTAGGCTCAATCTATTGGTGCTAACTGGGAGTTGAACGTCATCATCAACAGATTCAGGGAACCAAGATTAAACTCGGTTGATCGTCGATAGAGGTGCTGGTAGTGTTGCTGAAACGAGCAGCTCAAACCGGGAATGCACGCACACCGTGGAAATAGATATCGTTCCGGAGACGCACGGCTGTGTGGATGCGCCATAGAAGGATCTCACGAAGATGGCGCCATTCGTCATGAAGAACGCGGTCGGACGGGAAGATCAGCAGCTTCCACCCCAGGAAGCATCGAAAATCTGGAGTCCATGGTTCTGCCACAACACCTGGACGGGATAACACTCGAAGAAGCAATGCGTAGCAGCCTCTATAGGCCGGCAGCCAGGGCTGCGCCAGCGGTAATACTGTACTCAAGTGACCCTGGCCTATAGACTGGAGGTTTATTGGCTAGACTTTCGGTATTTGCCAGTGGAGGCGCTTTTTACAAATTTATTACCAATAATTGGGTCAATTTGATATTGTATTGAGGTCAGTGTAGTCCAGTAATAATATTTATACTGAAAAAACTAATTATTTATTGTATTGCACTATTTTTTCGACCTCTGGGTCTGGCGTCACCCGGCTCAAGAAATCTCGCTGGAAGATCAACTTGAAGAAATCGACTTGCTGGAGCCCGCTCGAACTCAGTGGGCGACGCGAACCTCAGATGATTGCTTTAGGAAGGTAACTCCCAGAGACTTACGCCTGCAGAAATTGACAAAGCGTGAGCGTATCCAGAATCGGCTGCCGAAAGTGACATCAGACCCAACTCAAGGGGCTACTCGCCGCCAAGCGTCGCAGCAATAAGAAACACTTTCGCGCGCTAACGAAACTTGCATAGCTTTAATGCGATCCAATATCACGCAAATGCATTTTAAAACGTTTCATGTCGCATTTAATCTCAGCTTGCTCACAGCAACCAGAGTGTTTTTCGTCCTGGAAACCGCTTCACATTCGGAACTCCCTTTCCCGTTCAGGTTCCAGCTTCACATGCAGTCTCCATCGTAATAAATTCACTTAATACATACTCATAGACACAGACGTGGTACCATTTCCGGAGACGTTCCTACTGAGCATTAGGCTCAGGTGGCTCGTCCCCGGATTGCATAGCCCGGAATCTTGCCTGCGCTCGATCACTTTTATTGAACTCGTACAATAGAGCACCACAGTTGAGCTTGGAAACGGGAAGCCATGGTCGAACGGCTCAAGTAATAGAGTGCTCCACGCGCATCGAGAATAAACTGGCTCGCAACCTTCGCAACATCTTCGGTTTCCGCGGACGACAGCGATTCTAGATTTCCACTCAGAAAATCCCGGAGTTTTCTCGTCCATGGCTCCGCTTGTTGTTGCATCAAGATCCTTCGCCACCTTTCGGTGATTGCAGCTGCAGGGGTGCCAGCTTCCGGTGCGTATGTTGTCGTGTCAACATCTGGGGTCCCAGAGACGTCAGTATCCCGGTTATAATCTCTCACGGCTATTTCAGCATCCGAGTTAACATGTCGCTGGGACCGAGCTCGGTTTCTAGTCACCACAAAAATTCCGGTTTCAGGCATAAGGGGTGCCGCCGCTTCCAGGATCGGTACTGGATCCGAGTTTCGCCTTTCTCAGACTGAACGCTGGATGAGACACTGAATTAAACCCTGTGCCTGTTCGATAGCAATCCGAGAATCACCGACAATAACCAATTCTGGGATTCCTCGTTCCAGTGCTATCTTAGATCCTTCGATCAGACCATGGTACTCGGCCTCGTTCACCGTACTGTCTTCAAAATGAAAACCGCGGACTTCAATCACGTCCCAGGACGGCAACTTCCACAGGATACATCCAGCAATGCCACAACGATCCGAGAGTTTAGCAGCCCCATCAAAACTGAGAAGCTAACCCTCATAATCCGATTTCAGCGTTTCCAGGCTGACGGGAGGAGCTCGGAGGATCCGGGTTTTGCTGGAATCAGATTCTCAGCAATTGGATCCAGCTGGACTCGCGGTGTAATCCCAGCACCCATGATTGCGGCCAAGTCATCCTCGTCCTTTTTGATCCGGTGAATCTCCAGCGGCCAAGGTGATAATCGAGTCGCCAACTGTTCGCAGCGTCCATCCAAGGACTGGGAAGAAAAAATCCATTTCAGCACTGAGTACCGAGTGTAGACTCTGATCAATCTCGTCACAGCCAACAGAGTGTAAACACCCTGAGAACTCGGATCAAAGCGACCACCTCCTTTTCGGCCGGGTGATATCTGAGTTCTTGATCGTGGAGCACTCTCCCTGTGAAACTTACTGGGAAGATTATCCTGCCGTACTCTTGGCCCAGAACTGCACATGTAAAAAATAACGAGGTTACACGTACAAGTGGCTACAAGCCTCTTGTGAATTTAACAGATACGATATCTGTTAAAAGTTTTAGATACTTCCTCACCTTGGTGTAAGTCACACCAATGAATACATTGAAGTGCGCCACCACAATGAGTGGTCCACACCTACCCAAAGATCCTATTGGTAGAAAGCAGCATCTTTCTACCAATTAGAGACATGCATATCGGCGGGGCTCTGACAGCCAGCCGCTGTCAACCCCTTTCATAGATGATAAACAGTTTTAGCAGATCTAGGAGGAAGATCAATTTACAAACAGTACAGTTCTCATTTTACCTATTCTAAGTCACTTGGAGTTTTATCGGATTTAAATTATATTTGTGTATTCAAATATAACTAACCCAAGTAATTACTAAGTACTTACGCTTCCTCATAAGGGTCGGCCGAGATCCGAAACCACTCCATTTCACTTGATATTTGTATAGGACCTTAGGAATAGTGGAGGCACCCTTTCAGGGCGCCCAAAAGACTTAAGAACAAACAGAGCAGAATTTTCTAGGCCCATAACACGTGCACACTTTCCGGTAAGTCCCTGCACGTGGTCGGATTATGCCTGCCGTCGGTACCCGAGAGGCATAGCTTGTAGAGTACTCGACTGGCAGCGCCAAGAGATTAGGTCGGCTCGGGATTGGGCGTTGGGTGCTCGCCAAGTGCGAAGGAAAAGTCTCGCTGACTCAGCGAGCCGGAACGCCGGTGTGGTGTTGCAGAACACACAAATATCGTCAGATGTGGATCTCCAGCACAAACCACAACAA
The DNA here is from genome assembly GCF_018691715.1 of Phytophthora cinnamomi. Classification (NCBI taxonomy): domain Eukaryota; phylum Oomycota; class Peronosporomycetes; order Peronosporales; family Peronosporaceae; genus Phytophthora; species Phytophthora cinnamomi. The sequence goes on along the minus strand of NW_027150938.1, from coordinate 42,148 downwards.
TCGCCGAGTTAGGTCGGCGCTTGTTGGCCTGCGCAGGGGTTGTCCCCTCGCGGTTTGGCCCAACCGGGACAGCGGGTGTCTCGCCTCTCGCCGACACCTGCCAACCAAGGTCCACTCTTCCGGAGATCCGCCGAGCTAGCGGACTCCGTTCACAAACTCCTATGCCCTCCACCAAAGGATGGACGACGGCGCGCTAGCGCTTTTACAGGCCGCCGGGGCAGAAGCAACCCGACTTGAAGCGTAACGGCACCTGGGCTGTCCGGTGTGGTGTAGGAAACATCAGTTTTGTGGAGCACCCAAGTGGAACAGTGTACCGAATCCGCCTAAAAGCGGAATCGACGGTACTACCCGACTGGAAGGGTGCACTGTACCAGATAGCCGAGTTCACCAGGCTAGCGCGATCCAGAAGGCCCGCCAACTCGGTTGCGTGGACGAGAGAGTGCCAAGAGCCAAGGACTAACCCGCGGCGACCGGAGGAAGTGTACGGAGTCCACATCCGAGTCCAGGAGGGAGCTCAGCCGAGCCCAAGGCAGGTTTCGGCTGCCGGACTCGGCTAGGGTGGTGTAGGAACCCCAGATTTCGTGGAACAATGTACCAAGACGGCCAGGAAAGCAGTACCGACGGTACTGCTCGGCTGGATGGTACACTGTCCCAGTCCGCCGAGCTCGCAGTACCAAGACGGCCAAGAAAGCGACACCGACGGTGCTACTGGCTGGATGGGTACACTGAGGCCAGTCCGCCGAGCTCGCAGGCTTCACGGGCGCACTGAGGCCGACTGACTGGGAATCAAGAGCCCCGGAGACCAAGGACGGGTGGCGCCACGCAAGAGGAAGACGCACGTACGGCGGGCCGAGTGCGGGGAGCGCTAGGAGACGCTCAGCCGAGTTCAAGGCAGTTTCCAGGCCCTGAGCTCGGCTAAACAGAGCCGCCGGCCACCCAGACGACGCGGGGCACGGCCAGAAGGCGCACAAGAGGACCAAGCGTGAGCCCGGCGAGCACAGCAGCACTCAGCCGAGTCGGCGAGACCTCCCCGTCGATCTCGCCGACTTATCCGGACAACTTATCCGGCTCCGCCGAGTTCGAGGCGTTGTAGCGAGGGTGAAGGGTCGGCCGAGATCCGAAACCACTCCATTTCACTTGATATTTGTATAGGACCTTAGGAATAGTGGAGGCACCCTTTCAGGGCGCCCAAAAGACTTAAGAACAAACAGAGCAGAATTTTCTAGGCCCATAACACGTGCACACTTTCCGGTAAGTCCCTGCACGTGGTCGGATTATGCCTGCCGTCGGTACCCGAGAGGCATAGCTTGTAGAGTACTCGACTGGCAGCGCCAAGAGATTAGGTCGGCTCGGGATTGGGCGTTGGGTGCTCGCCAAGTGCGAAGGAAAAGTCTCGCTGACTCAGCGAGCCGGAACGCCGGTGTGGTGTTGCAGAACACACAAATATCGTCAGATGTGGATCTCCAGCACAAACCACAACAATCGCCAAGTTAGGTCGGCGCTTGTTGGCCTGCGCAGGGGTTATCCCCTCGCGGTTTGGCCCAACCGGGACAGCGGGTGTCTCGCCTCTCGCCGACACCTGCCAACCAAGGTCCACTCTTCCGGAGATCCGCCGAGCTAGCGGACTCCGTTCACAAACTCCTATGCCCTCCACCAAAGGATGGACGACGGCGCGCTAGAGCTTTTACAGGCCGCCGGGGCAGAAGCAACCCGACTTGAAGCGTAACGGCGCCCGGGCTGTCCGGCGTACCGGCTCGCTGAGTTAGCGAGACTTTTCCTTCGCACTTGGCGAGCACCCAACGCCCAATCCCGAGCCGACCTAATCTCTTGGCGCTGCCAGTCGAGTACTCTACAAGATATGCCTCTCGGGTACCGACGGCAGGCATAATCCGACCACGTGCAGGGACTTACCGGAAAGTGTGCACGTGTTATGGGCCTAGAAAATTCTGCTCTGTTTGTTCTTAAGTCTTTTGGGCGCCCTGAAAGGGTGCCTCCACTATTCCTAAGGTCCTATACAAATATCAAGTGAAATGGAGTGGTTTCGGATCTCGGCCGACCCTTCACCCTCGCTACAACGCCTCGAACTCGGCGGAGCCGGATAAGTTGTCCGGATAAGTCGGCGAGATCGACGGGGAGGTCTCGCCGACTCGGCTGAGTGCTGCTGTGCTCGCCGGGCTCACGCTTGGTCCTCTTGTGCGCCTTCTGGCCGTGCCCCGCGTCGTCTGGGTGGCCGGCGGCTCTGTTTAGCCGAGCTCAGGGCCTGGAAACTGCCTTGAACTCGGCTGAGCGTCTCCTAGCGCTCCCCGCACTCGGCCCGCCGTACGTGCGTCTTCCTCTTGCGTGGCGCCACCCGTCCTTGGTCTCCGGGGCTCTTGATTCCCAGTCAGTCGGCCGCAGTGCGCCCGTGAAGCCTGCGAACCCGGCGGACTGGCCTCAGTGTACCCATCCAGCCAGTAGCACCGTCGGTGTCGCTTTCTTGGCCATCTTGGTACTGCGAGCTCGGCGAACTGGCACAGTGTACCATCCAGCCGAGCAGTACCGTCGGTGCTGCTTTCCTGGCCGTCTTAGTACCTTGTTCCGCCTTGACTTCGAGTGCTCCACGAAATCTGGTGTTCCGTACACCACAGTCGGCAGTGCGGCATCGCATGATTTCTTGTGCGATGTTGGAGCAGTCCTTGAAAGTGGCCCTCGGGATGGAGTCGGGATCTGTGTGATCGTTGACTGAGCTGTGGTCTGGATGGGATAGGTCGTGGATGACACGTCCCGTGGTGAGGGGGTCGCTATCCCCTTTGTCGACGACGCGAATGGACTGACAAAAACCTCGGGCCAAATGTCAATGATGTCGGCGTCGACGACGATGTAGCGAAATAAATCTTGCTCCTTGCCGATGTTGGCCTGGAGAACCTGGATGCGTTCGGACGCCGAGGGGTGGTTCCGGGGGAATGACGTTTGTGTCGGCAATGGAGTGGTCAGGGTCACACGCACACCCTCCTCCGCGATTCGGACGAGATCGTCAATGTGTGTGTACCCGATGCAGCAGCGGCGCAGGGCGGCAGACAGCATGGCCTTGTTGGGGCGATAATCGTCTGAGGTTTGGCCACAAACCAGCTCCATGAAACGTGCCAGTGGCAGTCGCGTCGCCGGATGAACTCGGACATCGCCGATTGCATGGGTTTGTTGAGCTCGAATCGCGCGGCATCGTCGGGGGTGCCCGGATTGGCACGTCGTGGGAATGGTACGCCAACCGCATTGAAAGCGGTCGTGATGGACACGTCTCTGATGGACCGCCAGAGCTCGGCACGGCGCTGGCTAGAGTTTTGGAGGCGCTGGAGCGCATGCGCTGAGGGAGCTGGCTGGATCGTAGGGACCCTAGAAGTAGCGGAAGTTGCGGACTGGGGAAGGGCTGGAACACGCATGTGAGCAGAGTTGGTCATGCACGCATCGGTGGCATGCTCGGAGGAGCAAGTACAGTTCGCGCGGGAGCACTGTGCGTACGGTCCGGTCTGTTTACCGCCGTGCCGGTGGGCGGCGAAGGTATGTGGGTGCTCGCCACGGGCGGGGTGTCATGCGCATCGGCGGCATCCCCACTTGGGATGGTGGTCCCTGGAGTCTCGCCGGCAGGTGACACGTGTGGTTGCGGCGACGGTGGCTTACTCGGCAGGACTGAAGAACGAATGTGTGTATTCGTAGTTATCCTGGTGATGGAACGGAGTGCTGGTAAGCCAGCAGCACCTCGTCCCCATCAGCGGCGCTGGGGCTTGCCACCGTGGCGGCGGTGGCCGAACCGCCGCGTGATGTACGCTTGGAGTGCCGACGGGAGATCGGCCGGCCGGGTGTGAGTACGGCCGGCGACGACGCACTCACCGTTTGGCCCGCCTCGCCAGACGCCGCCGCCGAAGAACCGGAGGCACGGTTCCAAGCCGTCGGCATTGCGAGGAATCGGGGGGCGCACACTGGCCGGCATGTTGCTTGGGCAGGCGCGTGGGGAGCCGCTGCTGCTGGCGTTGCGGCTGCGGGGCGACGGCGGTCGGCGCGGTGAGGCGGGCGCGGGAGCCACTGGTGTGTTGCTGAGCTGTTGTAAGGCCATGACCCAAGCGACCGAGTTAAACTCGATGCGAGACGCAGCCGCCGAGAAGTCGCGCCACCAGTACGGAGAGTCATTCGACAGGTGCACGTACACCGCGCCGAGGTGATGGTTAACCTCATGGAGTGTGCGTAGCACGCGACGCGGTGTGTGAGCAGGGTCGTCGTCCATGTTGGCAACAACAAACTCGCGAAGGCGATGCAACGGGCGAGACATGAGCTCGTACCATTCCGCATGCGCGAACGTAAGGAGCCCTTGGATCGCACTGAGTAAGTCAAAGTACGATGTGCATGGAGGGGCGACGGCGGTCCGACCGAAGTCCTGGGCGAGGTTGGCGCCGGTGGACCCTGCCTCGAGCCGGGCGATGTGGTCCGCGCGTCGGTAGTGCATGATCGAGACACCGTATCGGCCAAACCGAGCACCCGCTGTGGCTGCGAGGACTGCTGGGCTATTATCGAATGTGACGCATTCGAGCAACCGCATGCGGTTGACGAAGGACATCGGCGTTTCGTGCGTGCCTCCGTCGGTCAGCAGATAGGGGTACAGACGGTGTGCGGCAAGCATGTGCATTGCTGTAGGCACAAAGTCGCCGCGGGCGCGCTGGTTCCGTGCTGGGGGCGGAAAGTGCGCTGCGCGTAGAGTCAGGACCGCTTCGGCTGGAAGCAGGCCCCGGTGATTGGGCAATGTCCAATTTGCGGCGGTGGGCTCAAGACCTTCGGCTGGTAGGTGGAGACGGTCACTGGCTGGGGTTGGAAAGGCCGTGGCCTCGGAGCCCGCGTGGGGGCGCATCAGGCGCAGTAGCTCACTAATCATCTGTTGTATTTGAGGGGTGCGCGCAGGCGCATTTCCCAGTTCCAGCCGCGCGATGGGTTCAGAGCCAGTCGCGGCATGAAGTGTAGGGCCAGTCGCGAAGACATTATCCGGAGCGACGGGTTGCGAGTGGGGTGCTGCGGTGTTGCCACCGTTGCGGAAGTTGCGCACGAAATCAGCGAGGTCGAAGTCGCGGCGCAAGTCCGCGTTAGGCATCAGCTGGAGGGGCTGTGGGCTTTGGTGGGACCGAGGCTGCTGGTTGCTGCGCATGCTCTGTCAATTGGAACCCAAGTGGCGCGGCGTGGCTGACCGGGGTTCCGTGCTGCGGAGGCACGGGCAGCGGGAACGACGGCGGAAGCATATGGGGGGGTTCCGACGCCCTTGGCTGAATTTGCTGGGCTTCGTCAGCCGCTGGCAGAGGAGCACCTGCTGGCGGCGTGTCCACGAGAATGGTTGGCGGCTGGGTCGTGGGCACGGTGGATGGCGACCGAAGTGGAGGCGAACAAGCACTGGGGGAACCTGGTGCGGGCGACGGTCGCGCAGGCGGGACGGCAACGCCGGGGGATGGCTGCGCAGGGACCAGGCCGCTGGACGTGGTGCCAAGGGGGGCGGCCGACGCTCGTGCTGATGCGGCGGCAGCCTCGTCCTTCCTCGCGGCTAGACGCTTCTTCTGGCGTCTGATGTCCGCCAGCGCTTCGGCAGTGCGCTTTGTCTTCGACGCCCTCGAAGCGATTCGCGCGCTCGCGCGCGATCGCGGACGGTGCCACGGAAGACGTGGTCGTCGGGACGTTGGGCCGCGCCTCCGTGAGTTCGGGCACGGGTGGGTTGGCTGCCGCTGGACGTGGCAGCGCTGATGCAGTCGGCGCAGCGAGCCGCTGCGAGACGGCAGAGCCAGTCGGCTCTGTCGCTGGAAGGGGAACCACGGGCGCCGCGGACGAGCTCGGGCTCGAGGTCGAGGTCAAGGTGGAGGTTGAGGTTGAGGTTGAGGTTGAGGTTGAGGTTGAGGTCGAAGCCGAAGTCGAGGTCGGTGGCATGGTTCCTGGAGTGCTGGTTTTTCGCTGGAGCTGAGCTGGACGGAGACGGAAATGAGGCTCGACGGTTGTGCCTCGCCGCCCACCTCGACGTCTTGTCCAGCTATTCCAGAAACCTCGGTTTCAACTTCTTGAAACCCAAAATCACTTCGGGAAGGGGTAGGGCAGTCGTGGAACAGGGATTGACTCGAAATTTGTATGGTTCTCGTCTTAAGTGCGGTTGGAGATTTGATGTTATTCTACCGCTTCAACTTCTCATGGCCAAAGGCTACGAAACTTTTCTAACTAACGGGAAATGCCAATTAGTGCACTGTATACAATCGAATTGAACACACTTCATTCTTAGCAAGGTACACATTTAGGAGGAGATAAACTATTCCCTAGACGGAATCCTCGGAGTCCCAAATCGTAAACTCGTCCAGCATATCGAGAAGATCCTCTTCAACATCGTTGTCATCGGAATCATCGTCGCGAGAGAGCCACTTGCGGCAAAATAGTTCTCCATAGATATCATGACGACTGATGTGCCAATCTTGGTAACAGGGAACGAATCCTGCCGCTGCCACAGACCGAGTAGCAACGTCGTCAGGCACATTGATTGATTGGCTCCTTCTGCTTCCACCAATATCGGATTTGAGCCGCAGAGATTTTCCACCCACGCTTGTTCTGAAAGTGCGTGACAGCCGTTGCTGAGACCTCTCGGTGCTCCTCGATCCACGTGACGACCTCCTTCTTCTCCGACATGGTCTTGGCGAGGAGAGATCCAGGCATGGTGTCGTTGGTTGGTTGGTGCAGGTGCTTGTTGTTGACAGCGAATTGAAAACTGACAATATTTCCACAGCGCAAGTGCCGAATGTCGGGTAGAAGATAACACGTCCTAACTGGTGTCCGAAACGTCCTATTTGTCCTAAAATTGCCCGTAATTTACGGTCACTATCAGTCACTAAACTGAAATTATTAGGACAACACAGTCCTGAATTAGGACAACTTCGTTTCAATATTGCACTTGTCGCAGTAAAGTATTTGAGCATTCAGTCATGCTTCGGGCGAGGGCGAGCGAGTGCGAGCGCAAGCCTCACATAGTGCGTTCACCGGCTTCCATCACCCGCCGATTAGGCGGGGGCGTGTCTGTGCGAGCGAGCGTAGCGAGCGCTGCAACCCAATATTTTTTTCCTCGACACCGCGCCTGGCCGAGTCGAGGACTTCGCGTAAGGAGGTGGGGCAGGCCGCGCAGCGGCGCTCCCGAGCGTAGCGTAGCGCAGCGAAGCGAAGCGAGAGAGGGGCGGGGCCCCCGTCGCGAAGTCCGCAGACGAGAGCCAACGCGCGAGTGTCCTGCCACTGAAAGGGTGACGCCTTTTAGTTTTCTGAGGATTGTCCTCATGTAAGTTGGATACTATTGTAACATTATTGTGGTACTATCTGGGTTGTCCAGCCGTGCTATCCTGTCGTCATAATGTCCTAATGATAGAAAGTAGTATTAAGTGTTTTAGTATAGCTCCCTGGTTGTCCTAAATGTCCTAATGTCCTAATTGTCCTAACGTAGTCATCTGTAGTAGTAATCAGTGTCCTAACGGAGTTTAGGACAACTAGTAGGACGTAATTTAAAACGCGTGTTTTTGGACGATTTATGTCTAGGTAATATTTGATTTTTAGGACAAATAGGACAGTTTATGACGTCAGTTAGGACGAATTAACTTGCACCGAATGTCGTGCTCTAGGATACCAACGTGAGGTATACTAATTGGCGTAGGTACAATAGGAATTGTATAGTCAATGAGATGGTCGGATTCTACGGTAACCTCCGGTTGGGGTCATATACGGTACAGATCAGGTATAGGATCAGACAAATTACCCTAGCAGTGATCAGGAAGTGATCAGACAGCTCATCCAGGTAAACAAACGTGTATTACTCTCCTCGATTAGGTCTACCTGCTTGCTATAGCACCTCCTCATTCAGCCCGCCAGGATCCTCATCGGGCTCGGAAGCGCTGTCAGTTGGCAGCTCGACTGCTGCAGGCTCCTCATCCTCGGAGTCATCAGCAATGCCATTTGGTATCTCAACCGGCATAGGTATCTCGATTCGTTCGCGTGGTAGGCGGCGGGCGCGCCCACGAGGAACGTCAGCAAGACGCTGTACATACTGTGCAGATAGCGTCTTAATGACACCCACAAAGCTCGCCATACTGGGTCGAGGCTTAGGGAACTGACTATTGAGCTCCCTATTAAACCTCTCAAGAGGATTATTCGTCCGCGCAATGAGCTCGTTGTTTAGGCCGGCAACATTCCAGACACTCACATCGTAATACTCCAGCCACGTTCGCTGAAAACACCCCCAGAACCCTCGCCACTTAGCTTTCCAATAGGATATCCCAGCCTCACCGCAACGCTGGCGAATATGACGCTTCACCCACTTGATAGCTTGCTCTATCAAACAATGCTCAACGACAGTCAGCATGTCAACGACACCACGTGTCATAGCGATGCAGCACTCCTCCTCAGGAATCAGAAACCTCTTCATAGCGGGTCTGAGCGCCTGCTTAAGGTGAAATAGACAACCCAGCACAATTGCGTTGGGAAATTGCGTCTGAATCGCTTCAATTAAGGCGCCCTCAAAGTCGCACACGACTTCGGCAGGCTCTAGTTGCTGATCTGTACCTTGCACTACAAAATGTACCATGTCCCAAAACGAATCGCCACTATGAGAAGTACTCAAAACGTAGTAAACAGGTTCAAAAAGTCCTGAAACTCTGTCGTGTATCATGAAAACTACGCACTGTTTGTACCCTGACGGTACACACCAAAATGTACCGTCAACAAAAATCGTAGTTCCATTGTAGCGTAGGAGGTTGATAAGGGTAGGGTGCGCCCAGCCGATCAGTCGTGTAGGTTTGCTGAGATTCTCGCGGTTCATCGTGATATAATGAAACTGAAAGAACGAGACAGCTTCGTTCATCGCCAATGAAAGTGGTGGAATTTCAATCGCTCCATTTACATCTCCACTGAAGTGCCTGCTTCTTGCGTGATAAACACGCCGAAGCACTTGGGTCTCAGACAACCCACACACCACATGCTCATTATTCGCACCGTAAAACTCATTGTGGAGGTCTTCCCAAATACGTCGCGCAGGTAGCGCAACCTGATCAATTGCTAGCATGTCCGCTCTATCCTTTATCAAACCGGTGACATCCGCAAGGCTACTACCAGCAGCATCAACCTGGCGACAGGTGTGAGGGCGTCCTGCCGTGTAGCCCATGGTACCGATGAAGAAAGCCATCGTGCCACGGCAACCTTGGCGCCAATGAGAACAGCGGTAGGATATCTTCCTGGACGACGCCCACGCGCGGGTGTACTTGAAGCCGCGAAAGTAGCACGTGGTCTTCTCTTGCCGCACTTGGCCCCTCGGGCGGCTTGATATGACGCTGGACAGCGTCCCCACGTCACCGGGAGGTTCAGCGTTGCCCGCGATAGACTGAGTAGGTGCCTGCATGTTACCGAATGAGCGCTACTTCATAGCGGTCCCGCAGGGACCACCTTTCCACGTGGTCGCCTTAGGACCGTGCATTTTCAGATCTCACACCTGATCATTTCAAAACCTACATCTGTTCACAAAGCAGATCTGTACCGTATATGACCCCAACGAGATTTTACCGATTCTACCGGGGGTATTCTATTTGGCACCGCAATACTAATTGGCATTTTCCGGTACTGGCTGCTTGACGAATTATGACGACTGGGACACGTTTTTTTTCATCGCACGGCTTCGATACCCTTTGGGGATGATAAAATTGACTGAAAGCGATCTCGGGAAGATTGGGATGGCGGCGAGAAGCTCAGGATGCGTTGGGTGTTCATGACGATATCACTTTCCAGTGGTCGGAGATAACAAAACAGAGCAACTACGCAAACACATGACCTTACGCATTACACGGTCTCAAGCCACGAACCTTTCGACCAACGTCATACATGGTACGCCAAAGCGAAGAATACCGATTTATCTGCCCTCTACAAAGCCAATGGGCGAGCGAGTTACATCAAGAACTACTTGGAAATGCGCTACTTTAGCGTTCTCAACGACACAATTATCGTAATTGTGGGCGATCACGGACGTGGTGCCGAGGTTCCTAAGAACAGTATGAGAGAAGTCGCTGCCCCGAGTGACAGTAGCCATTGCTGCCGAAGGACGTTTGGGCAACGTTGTGGGGCTAGTAGTTGAGACGCTGCAGAACACTACGACATCCTCAACACGCTAGCAGACATCACGGACGTAACGTGTCGTATTCAGCAACGATCCATATCGCAAGTTGTCGATTGTGCGGGGCCATCTCCGTTTGCGATACGATCGTATCACCGACGGAGTTCTTGTGCACAATGCGGAAACAGACCACGACTTGACCATGGGTCTCGTCCCAAAACTCACAGACGCCGAGCGAGCGGACTGGGAGCTCTGGCGCGACAGTGGGTGTCGCATTGACGAATGCTACGTGAAACGTTGGGACGGGGAGTGCTTGCTTGCCGTCAATTGCTCTTCTTAGTCGATTGCTAGATAGGTAACGCAGCTCGTTGTAGCGTATACACGAACCAAGAGCTGCATAATTCAGAGTCTGACGCTAAATAACAATCGAACGTGTGCAAGTTTTTCAGCACTAATGCCGTCAAAGTCCACGCATTAGGACGAAGACGAAGACCATATCTTTGGTCACGCCCCTGTTCACCTCTTTAACTTTTTCGATCCAAACGGTCGGATAAGATCGCGTGAAACCAATAAAGATTTCGCGACGCCTCGCAATGGCGCAAACAGATGAACCTCGACCGTCCGATACGGAGATACGAAGATCGCGCGAAATCCATAAAGATTTCAGCGACGACTGCAACTCGTTTAGCAACCATTTCTGAATTCGCCAACTAACAAGCCAGCAAACCAAGCAAGCGGTCAACCGGTCTAAGCAACCGGGTGGAGATTTCTCAAGTCATCATGAAGATTGCTCAAGGGATCGCTTTTGCGGCAGCGATGGCGACTTTGACAACAGCACTATCGATCGACACTTCCCCACTTGGAGGTGGCCGACTCCTTCGCGCAGGTGATTTAGCGGAGGGAGCGGTCCCCCGTACTCCCTATCCACCTTTCCTGGCGGACGAGCAAGCGGTTCCTCGTACCCCAAAAGTGCCTTTTCTAGCGGACGAGCAAGCGGTTCCCCGGACTCCATATCCGCCGTTCCTAGCGGACGAATCGACGGAGCAAGCGGTTCCTCGTACCCCAAAAGTGCCGTTTCTAGCTGACGAGCAAGCGGTTCCCCGGACTCCATATCCGCCTCTCCTCCTTCAGGCGGACGATGTAGCGGAGCAGGAGGTCCCTCCTCTTCCACCTTATTATAAAGGTGGTCGCCTCCTTCGGGCGGACGGTTTGACGGAGCAGGAGGTCCCTCCTCTTCCACCTTATTATAAAGGTGGTCGCCTGCTTCGGGCGGACGGTTTGACGGAGCAGGAGGTCCCTCCTCTTCCACCTTATTATAAAGGTGGTCGCCTCCTTCGGGCGGACGGTTTGACGGGGGAGGGAGCGATTCAGCAACAAACCGGACAAGGAGCAAGGATTCTTGCTTCGGACGGAATCGAGGAGACGGCAGGCGGCACCTGGAACATGTAGCTCAGCGACAAGAGGAGGAGTTTCGAAGAGGCAGACAACGGGGAAGCAAGCTGCTTGCTGCTCGCAGGCGCAAACGGTAAGTCACTCGGTGTCCGAGGACAGTCCTTGCACCTTTTTCGATGTTTGATTTCATGCAGGACTGAAGTTCATGTTCTCGTTAATCCACATCAATGCATGATCCTTCCCGTACTCTACGAATCCGGTTCACCCAGTTCACCCAAGTATGGGTTAAGTTCTCGCCCATTGCGTTGAAACATCATTGGCGCATTTCTCCTCGGCGAAGAAAACTTGCGGGAAGTTGCCGTAATGAGGACGTCACGGTCGGCAGGCTGAAACAAAGCAGCGCGGCGTACCCTGAAAAATGCTTCACAAAATGCTGTATAGCATATCATATTCATGCCCCCATTTCAGCGAAATAAAACACAGCCGGGAGTCTTGCTCGTCCACTTCCACTTTTGCAGCGAACAACTCACCGAAGATGAAGACAAGTCTGACCCTGATAGTGTTGAGCTGCATCATGTTCGCACTGGCCCTAGCCAACGCGGAGGCCACTGGCGCTCATCAATTGCGCACTATAGACGACACTAACGCCGACCGGGAGCTGAAATTGTTTGACGACAACGTGAAGAAGATCCCGAGGCATTACCCGGGCAAGTAGGCCTGCGCAGAGAGGAGGCCCAGGACGAGCAGGTCGCTCGGCAGTACCAGTTCTTCGTTGTTTAATGAAGTAATTTGCAACAACAAAAAACAATTATGAGGAGGGTGACGCCACCATGACGGTGACGCGATTTATTGAAGTACTTGTTGGGGCACAACGCTAACAACCTATCTACTCAGCCTAGGCGTGTCCAACAACCCCATCGGTAATGGCTACGCCAAAATCCAGCCCCATCAGAGCTACCGGTAGGCAAGATGAGTCTGTCGCTTTGGCAGCAGGGCACATGTGTGCTCACCACGCTAGTCCATGCGGCAACGGTTCAAGTGGACATGCTGTACATGCAACCTATCTTCAGTGGGGCACAGACAACTCCAACCTCAACCATGAAGTTCAGTACTGGTCCAAAACAATGGCCCCAGTGGCTACACCACAATCAGTTGTGATATGTAGTTTTGGTCAGGTAAGGTAAGGTTCTCTCGCTTTGGTTGCGCTGCGCGGATTCACAATTGTCTGCTTGAAATCTACTTTCCTACTTCATTGGTGAGCGTCAACTCTCATCATGCACCGGCGAATGTAAATTCTCCTCAACTCCAACTCTTCGTGGGCCTCTACGTCATCACCAGCCGAATTTTCCTAGGTGCCGGATCTCGCTGGTACTTACCGACAGCAGTGGCCTCGGTTACCTTCAAGCAAGGTTCGGGTCAACCCTGCTTGCAATTTGATGCACACGTCGTCTTGGGCTCGGTAATCCGCCGGGCAATCCTTCACGCACGTTTTCGCGGACTTTAGTAAAACGAAAGTTGATCCACACGATGCCACCAAGCAAGAACTCCTTTGGGTCGAAAGGTCTTCTTGACAAAACTGTGGCACATACATGTAGTTGAACCACAATGCGTACAAGTTCCTGTTTGCAAAGTCAACCCCGACGCTTCCCAACGCTCGACTCGATCTCAACCTATTCATCGCAACTTCAACGAGGCTGTAGCCAACGTCTTCCCGCTGGATTGGACCTCATTTCGAAAGTCGCGCCGCACCGCTCAAGTTCTCGAACAGCAAAACCAACATCAAGAATGCGCGCGAGCCTCCTGCTGACACTTGCGACCGCCGTCTGCGTGCTCTTCATCGTGCCCGCCGCTCGAGCGGATGAGGAGCGACTCCAAGTCGGACAGATGGCCAAGCCAACGACGCGCCGCGCCGAGCAGACCGAGGAGAAGTTCGTGACGGCCAGCCTGCCCAAGATCACCGGACACGAGCCAGCAGACAACTGACGGAGGTTCTAGGGCGAGAGAGCAAAGCTGGGAGCAGTTCGTACATGTTGACAACTTAAGTCTTTGCTTGTTCTGGCACGGCAAAGCAACACCAACACAAACAGCCAGAGAGGAAGAACAATTCTCATATTTTCAATTCCAAAACCAGTTCTTGCTCGTTCCTCGTTGGCTACCTACCTACTTCCCCCCACTAGCAGCACGGGGCTCCTCGTAGTCTTCCTCCTCCTCGTCATTATCCACAGACTCGTTGGGTTCACCAACAGCACTGGGCGCCAGGAAAGGTGAGAGCGCGACTGATCCCGCAACTCGTCTCGACGCTCGCTGTGCGCCAGCAAATACGCCTCACTCCCCATCTGTACAGTCACAACGATCGTTAGGGCCACCGCTAGGAAAACTACAGGTTACAAAGTTCAGTTACGCACCTCCAGCAGGCGAGAAACCGTGCGATCGAACGCGAAGACCTCGTCAACATGCGACTTCATGCCAACGTCGACCTGGTAGAGCCGCTCGGGGCTTTCCGGTGCCAAGCAATGTAACTAGCGATCGCATACCATACCATAGTAACTGTCAGCTCTCAAAAAGAACTAAAACTGTAAATCAAACCCAGGCGACGTACCCGCACTCCCTTGTCGTACATGCAGTCGACGAACGTGATGAATCGCCGCATCTGATTGAGTCGCTCAGCGTTGAGCACGGGAATGTCGCTCACAAACACGACGGAAAAGGCTTCAGCAATGGCCAGATAATCTGCTGCGCCAAGCGGCTTATCGCACAGGTCACGGAACGAAAAGCGACAGGCGCCGGCCTTCACGGCCGCCTCCGGTACGTGTACTTGGCGTCCTTGCGTCGTCACGTAGGTATCCACCGTCTGCTCTCCTTCGCAGTACGTCATGAATTCATAATCGAACGCCGCGCGCGTGTCCGGTGTGATCGGGTACTCGTACACGTTGTCGGCGTGCACCGCGCCCTTCAGCACGCGGTAGTCCGTGGTCGAGTCTTCCAGCGACACCACGCTGCACCTCTGCCCCAGCAGATCAATGAACGGCACGAACAGCTCTCGCTGCAGTCCGTTCTTGTACAGGTCGCAGGGCGCTCTGTTGGACGTGGCCACCATGACGAAGCCTCTGGCCAGCAGCGCCGAGAACAACCTCCTCAGGATCAGCGCGTCTGCCACGTCCGTGACCTGGAACTCGTCGAAGCACAGCAGCCAGCTGTCCTCCAGCAGCTTGTCGGCGATGTGCGGGATCGGGTCCTCGTGGAAGCCCTGGCGCCGCAGCTCGTGCATCTGCTTGTGCACGTCCAGCATGAACTCGTGGAAGTGCACGCGCAGCTTGCGCTGCACCGGCACGTGGTCGAAGAACATGTCCATCACGAACGTCTTGCCGCAGCCCACGCCGCCGTAGAGGTACAGGCCCTTGGGGGCGTCGGCCACCGCCGGCAGCGCGGGCGGCTCGTCCTTCCGCGTGAGCTTCTGCCACCACGAGCCGGTGCTGGTGCTGGCCGCCGCTCGCGGCTTGGGGCCTCCGTAGCTCACCAGCTCGTCGTACAGCGCGTCCAGGTGGTGCACGGCGCGCACCTGCACGGGGTCGTACGTCACGCCGCCGCCGTCCGCGCGCTGCTTGTACACGCCGTGCAGCACGCTCTGACTGGCCGGGATGGACGAGCTGGAGCTCCAGCGCGCTGCTGCTGGTGGCATTTGCCATGCACTGCAGGCACGAACAGCGGCCACGCGTCGATAAGTCACGCGCAGCATTGGCGGAGGGCGGAGGAACGGTCCGCGACTGAGGCGGGAGGACGAGCGGGGCAGCTCACGACTGACGTGCGGCTCTGCTGGCAAAATGCTCAATGACTGTGGTGTTGCGTTCGCGCCGATGATGTTGGAGCGTGGTCGTTTAACGGCTATTTAACAATACTTGGGTATTCCACCTGAAAATGCATACCCTGTGTGTTATTATCAGGTATTAATTCATTAATGCGATTAATCGTACTGTTTGATTTGGTAACCGTTGTAATTCGATAATTCGATGAGCGTACAGTTCAGATCTGAGGTTGAAGTGCGCGCTGATTGGCTGATTCCTCGTTGGCGCCAGAGACAGGTATGTCCCCGACTAAGTACGCCGTGCGCATAAGCCGCGGCACAAACATCAACCGATAGGACGAACGGCGCAGACAGACCTGCGGCGGAGCTTCGGGGTGCATCGCATTGCGTTGCAGTGGAAAATACATGTACACGTACTACGTAGTCGGATCTTTGTGGCAACTGGTAGCGAGGCCTCGACCTTCGAGTTCCAGTCGAGGGTCCTCGCAGCCTGCTCGGATCGCGCTTGTCTCCATCGCGACCGGGCGTGCCGACAGCAATGCGTGCTTTTCATTCATGACGATCCAGTCGCGCAACGAGTTTAAGTCGGAGTCTTCAATGGACGAGGAAGAGGAACCAGTCAAAACGCTCGGTAACAGTGAGCGCCGCGGCGACTGGAGGGTCCACTCCTTCCTGTTGAGAGGATGCAGCAGGGAGATACGACGGACACGCGACAGATATTGTTGGTGGTGGCAGGATGCAGGACAATGTACATGTGTAGCCACCCGGGGTTTACGTAGGAAGCTGTAACTGTAAAGAAGAGGAGGACACGGAGATGCTAATACTAAAGCGGAACACGCAAGCTGGACGAAAGTCTTCATCATCGCGAATTCTGCTGAATTGTTCGGGCCAAGACGCACACTGCAGACAGGCATCAAGAAGAATAGCGTCAAGAAAGTGGTCGAACCCATCTCTATCTCAGCGACCAAGTGACTGCAGACACTTTTGAGGCCGTACGTACCGTGGCGTAGTGCGCGAACGCACTCCTCTATTGCCGCCGTGTTCTTGGAGGCCTGCGCGCCCTTCTTGTAGACTACCACTAACGCGTCGTTGCCTTCTACGACGCTCACTTGTATGCACGAGTTGCGCCCGCTCTGGATGGTCATGGAGCTAACGCCGTCACCCGAAAAGGACACTGTACGAGCACGATATCAACGCGTAAGAGTTGCTGGACGTCAACACACTGACTAATATCCACACACACACACACACACACACACACACACACACACAACGTACTCATATCAATGGAGCTGTTCACGAGCGCCTGTAAGTTGGCCAACACTCCGATGGGGTCCACGTCTCCTGTTGCACATGTTACTGCGCCGTCCACCACCAGCATCGCCTTCAGAATTCCGCGCTGCTTTTGCACTGCTCAGCAACAACATCACGTTTAGTCCCACGACACTGCTGCAGAACTCCATCTCCAGCCGAAACATCACCACGCACATTTCCTGACAATGGGCTTGACCGACTCGCGGATGACACTGAGGATCCTGTACTGGAAGCGGTGGAAGTCCCGCAGGTTGTGGCCCATGTTGCCCAGCTCGTCTCCGTGCTGTGCGATGAAGGCCGCTAGCAGCTCCTGCGCCACGAAGGCCGAGAAGCTGGCGCCGTCGGTCGTGTCGTGGAACATGGCGCAGAAGACCTTGTGCTTGTCGTTAGTCACCACCGTCACGGCCACTGGTCGCAGCAAAGCACAGCACAACAGTCTTCGTCAATAAAGTCCCCACGTCCGCAGCCTCACATCTCCTCAACCACAGCGAATCAGCGCACCGGAGGACATCTGGATGTAAGACACGGGAGCGCCGCTCGCCTTGTTGGAGAACTCGAGCATCGCAGTGATCAGGGAGCCCACCAGGCGCGGCTAAAGCGCAGCAAAACACACAGCAGCAGACATGCCCACACATTTTCGCGTTAGAACTCGGCGGGAACAGCGAATTAGAGCTCGCGAGTCGCACGCGTGGGACGGCGAGAGCGAGGCGGACTTGACTACCTGGGCGACGGCGTTCGCGTACTCCTTGGAGAAGAGCACGATGCCGCTGGACGCCATGATGAGCACATTGCGCAGCATGGTGCTGTCTTTTGGTCAGGGGGAGGCGGTTCACTATTTGGCGTACCACGCTCCATAGTGAGCCCAAGTGAGCCCGAAAATGAAATTTCTGAACCTACAGAATCGGATCCTGGAGATCTGCTCGCAGCCCATTGGCCGGAAGTCTAGGAAACGGCAGCAATGACGGCGCAGGAGGACATGGCGCCGCCGATGGAGCAGGGCGTCTCTGGCGACAACGTCGCCCCGGCGGTGATCCAGCGCTTGCTGACGGACGAGCAGGTCCAGCAGTTCATGGACCGCGGCGTGCTGGTGGTGCCCAACGTCCTGACGCCCGAGGAGGTGGCGGAGGCGCGTCGAGGACTGCACGGAGAGCTGGCCAAGTACGGAGTGGTGCGTTGCAGCCTGGATTACAACGGTATCTGGCGTTGTAATTGAGGTTTAAGGGTGTTGCAATTACTTTGAATTGGTGGTTGGTGGTTTAGGACCATGAGAACTTGGAGGAGACGGGTGACAACCTCAAGAAGCTGTCGAGTACCGGAGGTGCTGGTGGTATTCTGGACCTGTTCTATCCGTCATGGAGACTGAAGGTGGCGGAGCACGAGAAGGTCTTTGCAGCCATGACGGATTTGTGGGAGGCGACGTACGCGCACAACCACCCGGATTTTCAACACCCGTTCGAGGACTTTGACGGCAAGCGCGGGTACATGTACATCAACCGCGTGTGCTATCGTGTGCCGGACGCTATCTCCAAGAAGTTTGCGGCGAAGAAGTCGCGGCCGATGCAGCGGTCATTGACGCCGCATTGGGACTGCTGTCCGACCAAGATGTTCGACTCGGGCAAGGACACCCCGCGGTGGCGACCTATTCAGTGCATCACGGTGCTGACAGACAACACGGAGCGCAACACAGGCGGGTTTGAGGCGGTACCTGGCTTCCACAAGGAGTTCACTGAGTACGCGGCTAAGAACCAGCCGGAAGCTGTGACCGAAGCGCCGTTGACAGCCCCCGCGCGTCGTCCCCAGGTCTGTCTCGGTGACTTCTCGCCGCTACGGATGCAAGAAGACCGCGCGGTGATCGATCGCTATCAGCACATCAGCTGCGAGGCTGGCAGCGTGATTTTCTTCGACTGGCGCATCCCACATTCCAACAGCTACAAACACGTCGGCACCATCCCGCGCGAGGTGATCTACACAGGTTTCATCCCGGACACGCCCATGAACCGCGCTTACGTGCAAGAACAGTTTCGCCGCTACAAATCCCGCCTTCTGCCTGCAGATCACTGGCAGAAGGACGACGTAGATGCCCGCGTGGCGGAAGACTACTCCGCGCACCACTTCTCGGCGCTCGGTTCTCGACTCATCGCGCTTCACCCATGGTAACCTTCAACATGGCTACAATTTCGCTGATCGCACCTGAAACTTCAGCCTCTAGGACCGAACCTACAGTCTTTCCTACATTATGTACATTTCGTGTACTCCCTGCCAATCAACGGCCAGCGATTCATTCGTCGACAATGCTGCGCCGCACGTGGGCAAGCGCTGCGGCCTCCGCGCTGCGACGACGCTCCCAGGCGCTTTTCAGAGCTTCTAGAAGCTTCACCACCTCCTCAGAACGCTTGCCTTCCATTGCCATCGCTCCTGATGTGGCTGCGAGCACCGACAACAGCAAGAAACACGTGGTAGTGGGCATGTCCGGTGGCGTGGACTCGTCGGTGGCTGCGTTGCTGCTCAAGCAGCAAGGGTATCGAGTCACGGGGGTTTACATGAAGAACTGGGATCCCAGCGACGAAGAAGGCGAGTCCGCGTGCCCCGTGGACGCGGAGTACCTGGACGTGCAGAAGGTCTGCGAGCAGCTCGGCATCGAGGCGCAAATGGTGAACTTGGTGCAGTCGTACTGGAACCAGGTGTTCGCGCCGTGCCTCGA
The DNA here is from genome assembly GCF_018691715.1 of Phytophthora cinnamomi. Lineage (NCBI taxonomy): Eukaryota > Oomycota > Peronosporomycetes > Peronosporales > Peronosporaceae > Phytophthora > Phytophthora cinnamomi. The sequence goes on along the minus strand of NW_027150938.1, from coordinate 22,822 downwards.
AGGGTACGAGGAGGGGTTGACGCCGAACCCAGACATCCTGTGCAACCGCGAGATCAAGTTCAAGGCATTCACGGAATACGCCAAGAAGATCGGCGCGGATTACGTGGCGACGGGGCACTATGCGGCGCTGCGACCTGCTGAGGAAGGTGGACGCCCGAACCTTTGTGCGGCGAAAGACGATTCGAAAGACCAGAGCTATTTCTTGTCGAGTGTGGATGGACGGGCGTTTGCCAACGTGTTGTTCCCGCTAGGTGACATGTGCAAGACCGAGGTTCGCCGTATTGCTGCGAGTGAAGGTCTCTGCACTGCGACGAAAAAAGACTCGGTGGGCATTTGCTTCATTGGCAAGCGAAATTTTGCGGATTTTATCCACCAGTATATCCAGCGTCAGGAAGGCTACTTTTACACGGTGGATGGAGAGAAGATGCACCAGCACCATGGATTCACGGCGTATACTGTGGGCCAAGGCGCTCGACTTCAAGGCATGAGCGCCAAGTGGTTTGTCGTCGGCAAACACAAGTCCGACCACTCTGTGATCGTCGCCGAGGGCACTCGAAACCCGGCACTCTTTTCGGACGCGCTCTTTGCCTCAGCAGCGCAGTTCAACTGGATGGCGGGTGACGTGCCTCAAGAGCTCCGCAATACGGGACGCATGCGCTGCTTCTACCGTGTGCGCTACCGTCAGGACCTGGATGAGTGCACGATCTCGCTCGTGTCGAACCGCGAGGCTCGCGCCAGTGCGAGCAAACTCCACGACTGGCAGCCTGAGCCGCTGGCCAGCGATGACGATGACGCGGGAAAGGAGCTCGAAAAGAGCAGCTACTTGCGCGTGGATTTCGACCACCCCCAGCGAGGTGTTACACCCGAGCAGGCACTGGTGTTGTACCGCGCTGACGGCCTCTGCTACGGCGGTGGCCCCATTACTGCCGCCGGCGAGACGTACTATGAAAAACATAAGCCTCTTGCAGATGATGTACATGACTGGCACCGGCAAGGATAGTTAGTCAAACTTATAGTGTAGAGATTAACAATAGTCAATAGTTTTTTCGACAACACAAGATTAAACCAAGAAAAAGGTACACGTTAAGACGGTAAGCGGGGTGCGTGTACGTGTATTGTCGCTTCAGATGGTTTATTGCTCTCGCATAACTGCTACAAGTAGCTGCTGAGCTACCCTAGCGACAACTTGCTGTCGGCCTAGCTCGTAGATGCCGTGTTCGATGTGGTGCGGCTGCATGAAGAGAGCCTTTGCTTTCGGCTGCTGCTGATTTGCAAGTTCCTCAACAAGAACCCACTTTTCGCCTTGCAAGCCTTGCTCGTGCCTGATCATATCCTCATGCTGCGGTTTGGTCACTTTGTCTCCACATGATGGGGTTGCGTCCAGAAGCACCGCCACACTGGTCATGACTGTGATTACTCTGATCTTCATCTTGAGCTGATATTGAACGGCACCGAGGCGATTCAACTTGTCTTGCGATGCTTGCGGCAGAAACCAAGATGTAAATGAAGTGAACAAGGCTGCAAGTACCAAAACCATGTGCTAGTCCGTTGCTACCAAACCAAAGGAGCATAGAGAGCATCTTCACAACGACCCGTACGGGCAGTAGATGGCATTCTCTTTGACATTGCGTGGCATCAGCAGCCGCACAGCAAAGGTGACCACTTCAACTTGTCACGATGTGGTCCACTCGCCGCGCCACTTTATGTCCGTCACACGAGAGTGTATCCATCTCGCGCCTCTCCCAAATCATCTTCCTCTTGGCCATGAGCAGCTACGCGCCGCCGGATGCGTCGCCCATGCTGCCGCAGTCGGCGCTGACGCAGGCCGCCGCGGCCGCGGCCGCCGCGATGCCCTTCGGCCTGGGCGGCGCGGGCGACGCCGCCGACTTCCCCGTGCAGCTGCCGCTGTCGCCCAACCTCATGCGCAACCTGGGCGACCGCTCGTACGACAAGCGCAAGGGCGCGGCCATGGAGCTGGAGAACCTCATCAAGCAGCTGCAGGAGAACGCCGCCTCCATCGAGTTCCACCAGCAGCACCAGCTGCAGCTCACGCAGGACTCGCCCGGCTCGCGCCTCACGTCGGACGGCACGGAGAGCGAGCGCAGCGTGGACGGAGCGCCCAGCGCCAGCAACGCCAACGCCAGCGCCGCGCCCTGGCGGCCTCCAACCCGAGCCGCCAGCGCATCCCGGCCATCATCGAGCTGCTGGGCAACGACTTCGCCTGCTCCTCCAACGCCAACCACCGCAAGGGCGGCCTCATCGGCCTGGCCGCCACCGCCATCGGCCTCATGCACGACGCGCACCTGTACCTGGACAAGCTGCTGCCCCCGGTGCTGCACTGCTTCGACGACCCGGAGAGCCGCGTGCGCTACTACGCGTGCGAGTCGCTGTACAACATCGCCAAGGTGGCGAGGGGCCACATCCTGCAGTACTTCAACCAGATCTTCGACGGCCTCTGCAAGCTCTTCGCCGACGTGGACGTGGACGTCAAGAACGGCGCCAACTTGCTGGACAGACTGGTGAAGGACATCGTCACGGAGAGTGAGTACTTCGACGTGGACATGTTCATCCCGCTGCTGCACAAGTACATCAGGATGACCAACCCGTACATCCGGCAGCTGCTGGTCGGCTGGATCACCGTGCTGGACTCGGTGCCCGATATCGACATGCTGGACTGGCTGCCAGAGTTCTTGGACGGGCTCTTTAATATGCTCAGCGACGGGAACAGGGAGATCAGGCAGGCTGCCGACAGCGCCCTGGCCGAATTCTTGAGGGAGATCAAGCAGACGGACGACGTCGAGTTCGGGCGCATGGTGGATATCCTCGTGGGCCAGTGCAACAGCAAGGAGAGATTCAACAGACTTACGGCTGTGAGCTGGGTGCAGGAGTTCGTGAACCTTGGACGGGAGAAGCTCGTGGAGTTCTACGCCGACCTGCTCGCGGCCATCATGTACCGCATTTCCTATGCTGGAGCATGAGATTCGTCAGGTGGCTGAGCGCGCGAACGACGACTTGTTGCAGCTCGTCAAATCGACCACGGAGGATGTGGAGCTGCTACCACTCATGCAGAAACTCACGTCCGAGCTGAGTAGCGATCACGTGCCTACGCGGATGGCTGCATTGCGGTGGATCTCCATGCTGCTCGAGAAGTACCCGAACCAACTGTCAGCGCACATTGGTCAGCTGCTGCCAGCCTTACTTCGGACATTGTCGGACATCTCAGACAGTGTGGTGCTGCTGGACCTTGAAGTGCTTGCTCGTATCTCACTCAACAAAGTCGAGTTCGAGAAGGTGCTGAACTCGATTCTTCTGCTCTTCTCACAAGACCGGCGCTTGTTGGAGATGCGTGGCAGTATGATCGTGCGTAAATTGTGTGTGCTTTTGGACTCGAAGAGTATCTACCTCATTTTTGCGAAGGTTTTGGGAACTGAGGCTGTCTATCTCGATAGTCAAGCCGACAGTGAGTTTGCTGCCGTGATGGTGCAGACGCTGAACCTGATTTTGCTAACTGCTAATGAGCTGGAGCACCTCCGCGACATTTTGCGCCGCAGCTTCCAACCACGCGCTTCTGAAGACGACGTTCAAGTCTTTACGGCGCTCTTCAGGTCGTGGTGTCACAACCCCATTGCGGCATTCAGCCTCTGCTTGCTCGCCCAGTCGTACTCATTATCGGCGGCGTTGATCAGTAAATTTGCGGATATCGATGCGTCTGTGGGTTTCCTCATGCAGATTGACAAGCTTGTTCAGCTGCTGGAATCGCCGATCTTCATCCACATGCGGCTACAGCTTCTCGAGATTCAGGAGGACTACCATACTGATCTGGTGAAAAGTCTGTACGGATTGCTGATGCTGCTACCGCAGAGTGCCGCGTTCCGTGTACTACGAGATCGACTAGCGAGCGTGACCAGTATGGCCACGGCTATTGGCCGTATAGACTTGAATGGTGATTCACGTTTGGCTCGCAAGATTGGAGAGGCACCATCCAGCACGTCAAGCAACGATGCTCCAGCATCTTCAGCATCAGGCGCCCCGCGCATCGACGCCGGTGCACTGCTTTCTCACTTCGAGGCTGTTCAAGCAAAGCATACAGAGCTTCGGAGGAAAGGTACGGCTGCTGGAAAATGACACCGGCATCAACGACTAACTGGCGACTAACCTTGTGATATTGTTTTGCACGTAGGGATGTACGAGAAATCACTCGCAAAGGAGCAGAACAGTGCCAACGTTTGAAAAAAAAAAAACTGATACACCGTAGGAAGATACTCGTGAAACGAAAGAGCAATATGAACGCAAGAATTTAAAGTGATTTGGGAGATATAGCTAAATTGTCAATGCTAATCCTAGCTACGAGTGATGTCATATTGTTTTCACTTGGTCTTCACTCGGGTGTTGCCTTTGGCTTCGGTCTTGACATCAGCTGTGTCGGTCTTCTTGCCGCGCCAGAGTGCAAGTCTGCCAGACGAGTTGCCACCTGCGATTAACTCAAGGTGAGGGTGGAAGGCGTTGATAGAGTGCACTGATGCAAAGTTGTCGCTCTTGAGCTCGCGTACTGGGCGGCGGCGGCCAGCGCGAAAGATCTGGATTCTTCGCGGATGCTCCATGCACCCGATGACAAACTGGTTTGGCCGTTTGGGGTCCCAGGCAGCATGCAGCTTCGTGAGCCATCTGCCCGTTATGTTGTTGTGCCGAACGCGGATGGAATTGGGCAGTGTGACCGCAGACTTGTCCGAGGCCTTGCGCTCCGTAAGACTCGACGTGTCGAACATGTCGATGTACGAATCCTGACCCACAGTCACCAGCCAAGCGCCATCTCGCGGAGAGAAGTACGCACAGTTAATACTGCGGTGGTGCGGCAATGTAACCAGCGGGTGTTCTTCTTCTTCGACATCTTGCGAGCGTCCCACAAACACACTGTGCGGTCCAGCGAGGCAGTCGCAATGCAGCTATAGACAAACAGCCATCACGTCCGGTTAGCTACAAAACAAAAGTATACACGTCGAGATGGATAACAACAACTTACAAGTCGAGGCTCGGGTGCTGGTGCACCGTGTTGATCTTCTTCTCGTGAAGCTCGTAAATCGAGGCGTGCGCCTTACGCGCGCGCCGATCAATCAGTCGAACCGTGCCGTCATCGCAGCTTCCGTAGTAGCACTGGGCAGTACTTGCAGCAACGAGTGAAGAAATGCCTGCGTTGTCACTTGTATCATAGACCACCGACGACTCTGCAGCGCGGAGGTCAAACTCGCGAACAGTTCCGTCGAAACTGCTCGACACCAGCTTCGACGAGTCAGGGAAGATCAGCTGACTCACAGGAGTGTAGTGAGGTCTGTAAATCGCCAGCGGGGATGCCGAGCTCTCCAGTTTGATATTCGACTCATTTGGGGCGTCCAGAGCGCCACATGGCCCATTTTGTCTCCGCAGGCCACGACGACACGGTCCGCCCTTGGCAAGAACGCGACAGAATAGATTCTCTCCTGCACCGCCTTGGTGATATCGTCATCTGCCAAAGTGTACTCCACGCCGTCGTCGTCGTCCAAGATGGTATCTTCCTCCAACTCCTCCTCTTCTTCCATGTCGGCCGTGATCCCTCCTAGGAACGTCTTGCTCTCTCCATCCACTGCATCCATCACACGCAGGTGGCTGCCCGCGGTGGTCGCGGGGCTATGGTCTTATCCCCATTTCATACAGGTCGATCCGCTCAATGGGTTCCACCTCAACCTTTTTGCCCTCCAGCCGTCTCGACTTGCGGACAGGCTGGGCCAACAATTCCGCTCTTCTGGCGGCCTGGAGAGCTCTCTTGATGGCCAGTTGCTGCTGCTTCTTCTCCTGATTCGGGTCGCTCCCCACCGACGTCCTGGCGGCGATTTTGGCCGTGGAGACGCCCATCTGCTGCATGAAGGCCAGGTTGCGCTGGATGTTCTCGCGACGCTTGCGTTCGTACCTCTCGGTGAGAGGCCAGCGTCCACCTCTTCTTCTTCATCATCTTCATTTTCTTCTTGTCCTTGTTCCTTTTCTTCTATTGCTTTTAGCTTTGCATCGTCCTGTTGCTCCTGCTCCTGAAGTTGCTCATATTTAATTGGTTCCTCCAGTTTCGGCGCCAGGTTGACGGTGGGCGTGCGCACTGCAGTGGAGCGCAGGGACCGACGCAGCGACGCGACGGGGGGAGGCGACAGCGGAGGGTTGCGCGAGGACGAGCGCAGCGAGCGCAGACGCTGCGGGGGCGCCGCGGCCTCGGCCAACGCGCTGGAGCGGGTGCGGCGCATGCAGAGGAACGACAAGTGAGCTGCTCGACGGCAGTGGAGACTTTGAATGAGCGGTTGGCAGTTGGCGCCAACGGTTGTCGAGTGCGTAAATTACCCGCGGGAAAGTTCGTTATGAGACTTGGTAGGTGCGTGGGAATAGAGGTTGTATGGAGACAAGCGGAAGTTAAATATGCCGTTACGTGGGATTCGTACTTTTTTATGGTGATAGTCAAGCTGGAAAGTTGCCTGTTTGATACATGTATGTGCATCTTCATTTCGATTGACAATTGAGCTACAAATTTCGAGGCAAATACAAGCATTCTTGCCTTATTGTTTTGAGCTACATGTACCACGCCACAGCGAAATGATCCCACTGGCGCCTCCGCTTGCGAGGAGATCCATGTACGGGTGGAAAACGTTGACAGTGTTCGCTCCCGTGAAATTTGCGCTTCTCAGTTCGCGAGCGGGTCGGTGGGCACTAAAAATCTTTATCCTTGGTGGTGCCCCCATGCTTCCGATTACGAATTGATTCCTCTTCTTGGGGTCCCACGCTACGCGCATATACCTTGCTTCATACCCCTTGAAACCTGGGTGGTAAATGCGGATCGGAATCGGGAGCGGAATCGGCAAAGCATCGGACTCCTGACGCCTCGTGACGATTGACGTGTCGAACATGTTGATATGCGAGTCCTTACTTGTCACCGTCGCCAGCCAGTTGCCACCATGCGGAGAGAAGTGCGCGCAGTCAACGCTGGTTGCGTGGGGGATCGTGGTCAGCGGTATGCTCATATGCGAAGAGATCCTGCGGTTATCCCAGAAGCACACGGTGCGGTCGTGCGATGCACTTGCAATGCAGCTATACATGCATGTACAAACCAAGATAGGTTAGCTGATTGTTGCACTGATCACCGAATGTTCGAAGCAATACCTACTAGGGGATACTTGGGTGCTGGTCGAGCGTGCTGATGGCTCCTTCGTGCAGTTCATAACTCTGCATAGTTCGCGCACGACGATCTATTAGGCGCATGCTGCCGTCGTCGCAGCCTGCGTAGTAAATTTGCGGGTTCAATGCAATAAGTGAAGATATTCCAGCCTCACCACAAATATCACACACTAATGACGATTTTGTAGTGTGCAGATCAAGCTCACGGACGGTGCCATCAACACTACTGGAAAGCAACGTCGACGAATCAGGAAAGATAATCTGACTGACAGTAAACCCATGAGGCCGACACAGTACTGCGGACGAAAGCGTGCTCTCGTTAGCTCTGGTTGATGGTGACCAAAGCGATATGTGTCCCTCTTTGTCTCCACACGCCAGGAGAATACGGTCAGCACGAGGAAGGAAAGCCATTGCGGTGGTGCGAAACGGCAGAGCCTTGACGACATCGTCTTTCGCCAACGAATATTCCACAGCATCGTCGATCGAATTAGTCGTCAACGCGTTCTGCTTCTTGGGGTTGCTAGCCATTTCTTTCAAAAACGCTTGACCATCGTCATCCATAGCATCCATAAAGTTGACGTTGCTCTTGATACGCGTTTTCATTGCAAGTAGTTCCATCGAGTAGCTCAACGCCGTAGGGTGGCCGAGAACCACTTTTGGGCCGGTTGTTCGCCGCGATTTGCGTACTGGCTGATTCAGAAGTTCTGCCTTCCGAGCCGCTTTCAGCTCCCGCTTAGCCGCTAGCTCCTGTCTCTTGGCTTCTTTTCCAGCTTCGTCCCCAATTGCTGTGCGAGCTGCGAACTTGGTGATCGACACTCCTACATCTTGCATAACTGCCTGGTTGCGCAGAATATTTTCCCGGCGCTTGCGCTCGTAAGCCGTCACACCATCGTCGTTATTGTGTAGGCGTTCATCGTGGTCGTGTTCCTCTTCCTGTCGTTCTTTACCTTCATGTTCATCTTCACGTTCTACTTGTGTATCTTGGTGTTGGGTTTGCTCTGTTACCTGATTATCATTTTTCGATTTTGTTTCTTTCTCGAGCGGCTGGTTATTTTCGCTTCGGTCCCATTGAGACTCGTGCTCTTGCGGCTCGAGACTCGTGCGCTGCTTAAGCCTCAGCCGCTTCTTCTTGGAAGAGCGACAGCGACGCTTTTTACGCGGCTCGAAGTCCTCGTTCTCGCCGCCAAAATGCATTGCGCACATCGTCGCTGGCAAATGGCTGGCGGTAAAATACAGTTAAATAATCGTACTTAGAGGAACATCTGTTGGGGGACACTTTCCACCGCGGGTACCTACGGATATTGACAAGTCGGTTAATAATATTGATCCGACTCAGCATTTTTCAACTTGTCAAACCCAGGGTTTTGATTATGTGGAGGATACCAGAGGTATATTTCCAAGGGTGGTGCTGTGTTATATATGCACGGTATTGCCATCTATTTTTTTTTACTGTTCACCCCAGTAGCACTTGGGGGGGCGGTATTGTCGTATCTACTGTACAGCTATCTACTGTAAAGATTTTTTTTTAAATATTTAATTTAAAAAAAGGAATGTCGGATCAGAATTCAGAAGAAAAAAAGTAGAATGAAGCATTCCAGTTTTGGGTGTGACTTTACCCAAATAGTGTTACATTAGAGGTTTTTAGAAGCATGAAAGAAATCACGTAGCCAAATACACGTAGAGCTCGAAACCGTCTTTTATTGAGTGCATTTCAACCAGTTTCAGGGATACTGTCTATCAAAGTAACGTGCCAAAACCCCATATCGATCTGTGTGCATGCGTTTGGGGCACATACTATGTTTAATATTATGATACATTACAGTAGGATGTGCACACAAGCATGTATCCATCAACAACCAGACCTTCTGTGAACGCGCACTCGCCTCAAATGCTTAGTTGTCTCATGCTTTGCTTTACTTGAATTTGAAATCAGAAGAACGGCGTGAGAGTCCGCTCTTATCGTTCGACGAACGCCAAAAACACGCGCGTGGCAACGCAGAATTTTAAAATACGAACTTCCTTCTACGTTTTGTTTGTAATGAACGGTGCTCCATTCATGTCATTTCTCCGCCCTGGACAATTAACTGGACTTCCTCATTTTGTGCTGGAACGAATAATTTTACCCTCACGCCTTTACAAGGTCAACTCGTGAGGACAGTACGTCAATATTCAGTAGCATCTGACAAGCGTGTGGTTTCCATCGAGGTTAAATACTTTCGTACTCCCAAGTAGCTTTGTGTACGTAAAAGGTAAATAAATTCGAAGTACTTGTAGAACAGATTATGATCGATGCTTCGCTTCTATTTTCAACCGTGAATAATTTCAGAGAACCTAAAACCGTTTTATTCTTTTGAATTACCACGCCAGAGCGAGAGGCGTCCACAGGAGCTCCCGCTTGCGATGAGTTCAAGACACGGGTGGAAAATATTGACTGGGTGCGTTCCAACCAGGTTGGTGCTTGTCAGTTCGCGAGAGGGTCGGTAGGCGCTGAAGATCTTGATCTTTGATGTTGTACCAACACAACCGATTGCGAACCGGCTCGTGTTCTTCGGATCCCACGCTGCGTGCATATATCTTGCTTCCCGCTTTGAAAAGCCTTCGTGGTGAGCCCGGACTGGTGCCGGAATCGGGATTGGCAGTGGATCGGACTCCTGGCGTGTCGTCAGGATTGACGTGGCGAACATGTTGAGTAGCGAGTTCTCGCTTGTCACCGTTACCAGCCAGTTACCATCGTCTGGGGAGAAGTGAGCGCACTCAACTTTGGTTGCATGGGATATTGTCGTCAGCGGTACGCTCATGCGCGGAGAGATTCGGCGCTTATCCCAAAAGCACACGGTGCGGTCATCCGATGCAGTTACCATGCAGCTACACGTACCCACACAGCATATCCACATGAGTTAGCTAAACACTACATCATACGGCACTACTCACCAAAAATTCTAAGTCGAGCGTACTAGTCGAGACTTGGATGCTGCTCCAGTGTGTTGATTCTTTTGTTATGCAGGTCATAGCTCAAGCCACCATGCAGAGTAGGAGTGCGACGATCGATTAGACGCATCGAGCCGTCACTGCAACCAGCGTAGTAGAACTGCGGGTTGCTCGATCCAATAAGTGAAGATATTCCAGTCTCACCACAAATATCACACACTAATGACGATTTTGTAGTGTGCAGATCAAACGCACGGACCACGCCATTAACACTACTGGAAAGCAACGTCGACGAATCAGGAAAGATAATCTGACTGACAGTAAACCCATGAGGCCGACACAGTACTGCGGACGAAAGCGTGCTCTCGTTAGCTCTGTCCGATGGTGACCAAAGCGATATGTGTCCCTCTTTGTCTCCACACGCCAGGAGAATACGGTCAGCACGAGGAAGGAAAGCCATTGCGGTGGTGCGAAACGGCAGAGCCTTGACGACATCGTCTTTCGCCAACGAATATTCCACAGCATCGTCGATCGAATTAGTCGTCAACGCGTTCTGCTTCTTGGGGTTGCTAGCCATTTCTTTCAAAAACGCTTGACCATCGTCATCCATAGCATCCATAAAGTTGACGTTGCTCTTGTTACGCGTTTTCATTGCAAGTAGTTCCATCGAGTAGCTCAACGCCGTAGGGTGGCCGAGAACCACTTTTGGGCCGATTGTTCGCCGCGATTTGCGTACTGGCTGATTCAGAAGTTCTGCCTTCCGAGCCGCTTTCAGCTCCAGTTTGGCCGCTAGCTCCTGTCTCTTGGCTTCCTTTCCAGCTCCGTCCCCAATTGGCGTACGAGCTGCGAGCTTGGCAATAGACACACCGACTAGCTGCATGAATGATTGGTTGCGCAGGATATTTTCGCGACGCTTGCGTTCAAACTCCGCCATATCCCCAGCATCGAATTATCACTGAGGGGTTCATGTTTGCTTGTTTGGGTCATGCTCCTGTGGGTTTGGGTCTCGCCGTCATCCTGGAGCACTGAGCTGGTCTGGACCTGATTAGTTTCATGCTGATTTCCTTCGGTTGGTGGCCTGTTACCGAATGAGTCCAAGTTTTGCAGTTGCACCGGTGACTCAACCCTGGACGGCTGTATCTCCGGTTCTAGTAGAAGCCTGTGAGGCGGGCTAGCCAGCTGAACCAGAGCCATAGGGCGCGAATCGTACTCCCCAGACTCGTAACTGGGATCTTTCATCTTGTCTTCCTTCGTGCAATTTTCGCTCGTGAAGCCCTCAATGTTGCTGCCTTTCCTGCTCCTTTCATCCGCCAAGTCCTCCACGGCCCCGTCATCCTCCGTGTCACTTTCATCGTTGTCATTATCAATTCGGCTCTTCTCCTGAAGGTTCGCTAATTTCTGCGAGTTTCTCTCACGTAGTCGTCGACTGCGGGCATTATCCGCTAACTTACGCGAGAATTGCACTCTACGAGCCTCACGCACTTTCATCGCCTCGGTCATTTCCTGTATTCTGCGCGACTTTCGCGTATCCATCATCACCTCGGTCGTTCTTTGTACTCGACGCGACTTGCGCAGTGGTTGCGTCTGCCGTTCGGCAAGCTGAGCAGCTCGACGAGCTTGCATCTCCGCTGCTTTCTGTCGTTTAGCTTCGTCTGTCTCCTTTTTTGTAGCTTCGCTGCAGATGGCTGTGCGAATCGCCAACTTGGCACTAGAGAAGCCAAGCTGCTGCATCCATACCTGGTTGCGCAGAATATTTTCCCGGCGCTTGCGCTCGTAAGCCGTCACACCATCGTCGTTATTGTGTAGGCGTTCATCGTGGTCGTGTTCCTCTTCCTGTCGTTCTTTACCTTCATGTTCATCTTCACGTTCTACTTGTGTATCTTGGTGTTGGGTTTGCTCTGTTACCTGATTATCATTTTTCGATTTTGTTTCTTTCTCGAGCGGCTGGTTATTTTCGCTTCGGTCCCATTGAGACTCGTGCTCTTGCGGCTCGAGACTCGTGCGCTGCTTAAGCCTCAGCCGCTTCTTCTTGGAAGAGCGACAGCGACGCTTTTTACGCGGCTCGAAGCCCTCGTCCACGCCATCAAGGTGCATTGAACACTTCATCGCTGTCAAATGGCTGGCGGTAAAATACAGTTAAATAATCGTACTTAGAGGAACATCTGTTCGGGGACACTTTCCACCGCGGCACTGCCCAGGATTCTCATGTACTAGTATGGGGAATAATATTCCCCATCGCCTTCACAATATGAAGGCGATGGACGCTGTATAATTACGAAAGCCTTATCTTGTAAGGAGGATATGAGAGCGTGTACTTGCAGTGTACAGTTTCTATTATTCATCCTCTGTTGGTTTCTGAGCCAGCTCATAAGTGCTTTTTCAATCGTTGCGTTGAGGGGCGAGTAAACGCTTGTTCCGGAAAGGAGCTCGGAATTCAGATAGGTTGAAGTTTCCCAAGTTTTAACCTTTTAACAGGCTTTAGCCGACTGTCAACTTTCGAGGCTTGCGTATGCTGTATAATCGGTACACTTACTAATATACATCGAGTTCTCCGTAAGTACAGCACCCTGTAAAACAAATATCTTGATTCCTTTCAAGAAGGAAACTGAGTACTTCGAAGTATGTATAATATACAGCAGTCCCCTAAAGAAATCTCGCCGACGGCCCCTCAGCTCACTAAGGTGTACGCGTTGCTGTCAAACTAGAGTTCGTGTAGTCGGCTGGGATAGCTTAGATCGCTAAACCTAATTACAAATTCGCACAAGAAATGTTGTTACGCTGCGGGTTGTGGACTTCTCGGAGCGAGAAAAGATCTAATACATGGCCAGCATAGGCCAATCGTAAGGCGGCCGCAGCAAATATGCCCGTGTACGTAAGAAAGTTCTGATTTTATCGTGCTGCATTAAAGTCTTAGTATTAATGACTTTTATGGGAGGCTTCAAATAATCGGATTCGGACTACATTTTTTTAATAAACAAATGCTTCGAAGTAGCGTCACAAATTATGATCTATGTTTCACTAGCTTTTTTCTTATAAATACTACGATTTTATTGTGCTGTTTTTTATTTAAAAAATAAAAACACTCCATTAAATAAAAAATCCTATTGAAAAAAAAAATAAGACAGTTTCATTTCATAATAACTTAGGTTCATAAAAAACTTTTTGTTTGCCGTGGTTTCCGATTGAAAATATCAAAACAGTTTCATTTCATAATATGAATAATATGAAATGAAATTGTCTTGGTATTTTTTCAATAGGAGACCACGGTAAACATAAGGTTTCTTATGAACCTAAGTACGAATCGCGATTTAACCACATGAATCGAAAGAGCTGTGTCGTGTGCTTCTTTTAAGCTATTGATCGTTAGCAAATGTTAAGAACTCGTGGAGTTACATCGGACGAAAAAAAAAGCTCCATTTCGGGCGTGTGACCACAATATTTTTCAAGTTTATCTTATTATATATTGTCGGAAAGCTCGTGTAAAAGGCAATCTAATTAGAGTTGTTTTCGCTTTCTACGAGTGTTTGTAGCTTTTAATTTTTTTTGAATGTCCGGTTATGTACGAATTTTGATTGGTCAACTTTAAACCCGATTATCTCGAAAACTCTACATGGTTGATAAGTAGCATTTTGTTCCCCGTGGTCAAATAATATCGTTGCAAAACCTACGTTCGGTTGGTGAGTGACTTCTCTCCTGCATACTTCGAAGTCAGATTCGCCGAATGCTATTCGGTCGAGGTTATGGCGCGACGCAACGTAGAAACTGATGCTAAGAGTTTTTTTGCGCTTTCATGCACTAGAAAAGCTACAGTTGTAACCGCAATTAGTCTCACCCTTCCCCCGCTCTGTTTCTACAACAACTGGCCGATCGTTACGTTTTTTATGCTCTTCCTTTTTACGCTTCAACATCTTGATCTGTCGTCTTGCCGTGCCGAAGTGCCATTTTCGCCGAAGCGTCTCCACTACAGCCTGCTATAAACTCCAGATGCGGATGAAATACGCTGACTGAATGGACAGTCACACTTATCGCTCGCTAGCTCGCGTAGTGGCTGGTAACTACCAGCCCGAAAGATTTGCGTTCGTTTCCGTTGCTTAATGCATCCGATCGCAAACTGATCTGCATTTTGGGGTCCCATGGTGCTTGCAATCTGGTGATTGCCAGGTTTGCATTACTGCAGCGCCGAACGTAAGCTGTGTTTGACTTCGGTGATTCGTCCAAGCCTTTGGCCATATTCCAACTCGAGACATCGAGTAAATTGACCGATAAGCCATGGTCCACTGTCACCAGCCACTTGCCTTCTTGTGGCGAGAAGTACGCGCAGTTTACAGAACAGGAATACGGTATTGTCACCACCGCCTTGTCAGAAGACATTTTGCGCACGTCCCACAAGCGTACAGTCCTGTCTTGTGAGGCAGTAGCAATGTAGCTGGAATAAAAATACACACGAGTGCGAGTTAGTGAGTCCATCTCTTACAATACGCTAAAAGCCAACATGCAGTACCTGTCGAGACTCGGGTGTTGATGAACCGTATTGACCTGCACTGTGTGTAGTTGATGCCTCGTGGTTTGCACCAGCCCCGCTCGCTGGTCGATCCGCCGCACACTACCGTCATCCCAGCTTGTGTAGTAACACTGCGCAGTATTCGAAGCTGCAAGCGAAATAACTCGGCATTGAGAACTGGGTCTGTGAACGACGGAAGACTCCATCGCACGCATATCAAACTTCTGTACTGTTCCATCGTAACTGGAGGAAATCAGGTTCGACGAGCCTGGGAATATAATTTGACTGACAGTTGCCGTGTGAGGTCGGTAAGCCACCAAGCATGGCAGTGACTTTTCTGGTCGTTCGACGGCGACCAAAGCGCAACATTTCCTTGGTTGTCTCCACACGCCACGACAATGGGCTCTGAACCTGGGTAGAGAGCAAGCGCGTGAATCTGCCCCTCGCACACGTTAACAACGTCTTCTGCCGCTAATGAGTACTCCAGGTCGTCGTCATGGCTGAATACTGTTTCTTCTTCTCTCTTGTCGTCGCGCACGATGTCTTGTAGGAAGGCCTTGCTCGCTTGACTCATGTTATGAATCTTTTTGCTCGTACCAGTAGTTGATTTGGTCTTGAGTAGCGTTTTGTTAGTTTTGCTGAGTACGTGGATCACATCGCAACTTGATGTGCGCTGATCTATCCACACAATTTGGGTTTGAGGCGGTCCCACTTTCGTGCCTGCAGACGTCGTGACTTGCGGGCGGGCGGTTCAGCCCGAAGACGCGCTCGCGTTGGCGCAGTTTCCTATTTACTCGCGTCTTGGTTGTCTTCAAGAGTTAGCTACAAGTTTTGCAGCGGACACTCCACCTGTTCCAAATATGCCTTGTTGCGCAGAATATTTGCGTGACGCTTGCGCTCGTACTCCGTCATCTCCGGCAGTAAGATGGTGGCGCCAAACTTCGTATTTAACGCTAGCATATGGTGCAAGCTTACGCTTTCCAGCTCTGACTGCTGGTAGCTTTCCTGGGGTCTTTGTTGTAGTTGATATGAAATAAGCTCTCATAATTGGCATTGGCACACCTTGCCATCACCAATATCCGATAAAGTAGGATCAATCCGACATTTTCCGCTTCTTGAAGACCGGTCTGCTCTGTCAGGAAGCTGTTTCTAGCTGCGTTTAGTTTCCATTGGGCCCTCGTACCACCGACTCCCTCAGTTCTTTAAATCTCTTCCGTTTGGAATACTCCCCTCCGTCTACGCAAATTCCGGCGCTGTGTTTTCCTTTGAGTCTTCTTGTGTTCCAGGCACTGCAATTTACGTTCCAAGAAGCCTGTTTATGTACTGTAGCCGCTTGACGCGTCACCCAAGCGGATCCGTTAAAACCGTTTTAGCGCATGCAAACTAAAAACATTTGTATTCCTTTAAGCGGGTTCAATCTGCGTCTGCCACACAAAACGGCAACTATCTCGGCATGATGACCATGCGCAGCCTCGTGCTCGGGTGTCGCCGCGTTCGGGCGTTTTCCTCGCGCAGCTCGCTCCCCGACGGCTTCAGGAGTCCGCAGGCCGTTGCTGACGCAGTTGCAGCCGCGCTGGCGGCCGAGAGCGACGCGCAGGACGCGGCCAGACGCAGCAGGAGCCAGGCGCCGGCCGATCCCAACCACACGGCCAGGCTGGAGCGCCGCCGCCTGGACGGAGACGTGATCGCCACGCAGAGCATCACGGGGCGGCAGCTCATGCGGCCCAAGGACACGCCCGACTGGCAGCTCATCAAGCCCGAGCACTTCGAGCGCGTCCCGGCCCCGAAGGACTGGCCGGCCGGTCTCCAGCAGCTGCAGACGCGCATCGGCGTGCAGTTCCAGGACGTGACGCTGCTGCAGAGCGCGCTGACGCACCACGGCTGCCTGCCCAACAACCCCGTGCCCGAGGACGTCCCGGTGGTGCGGCTGTCCAACCGCAGCCTCGAGTTCCTGGGGACTCGCTGCTGGAGCGCGGCGGCGGCCGCGTACGTGTACCAGATGCTGCCGAGACACCAGGAGGGGCAGCTCTCGCGCGCCAAGTCGGCGCTGGTGAAGAACGAGACGCTCGCGACGATCAGCAAAGAGCTGGGCATCACGGATCTGCTGCTGTGGCCGCCGGAGTTCACGGAGGCAAAAGCAGCTCCTGTCATTGTGAAAGGACGAGTTACCATTGCAGCGGGCGCGGTGGAGTCGCTGATTGGAGCCATCTATTTGGACCAGGTAAGAGGTGGAAGTGCGCTCGGTGTGGTGGGTGAGCCCAAGTGATCTGATGGGTCTGGTGTTGCTGTGCAGGGCATGGAGGCGGCGATGGACTTTGTGGCCACGCAGATCCTCCCTCGGTCGGTGGAGTACGCCACTCGCGACGTTATTTGGGAACCGATTGTCGAACTACAGAACCTGCTGCAAGGACACTACTATGGCCAACCCGTGTACAAGTACGCAACATTAGCAGTCGCGGAATGAGGCGAGGAAGTGATGGGCCTAACATTTTGCTGTTGCACGTGTAGATATCTGCCAGCACCAGTGAATTCTGGCAAGTACACCGTGGAGCTCTACGTCAAAGGAAGGGTACGGCACCTGTGATCGATTTCCTAGTGTTCGCACGGACCTTCTTACATTCTGTTTTGGTTTCTTGCTACAGCCCATTTTGAAAGCCACTGCAGCCTCGTACAAGCTAGCTCGCGGCCGTGCAGCAGAGGCTGCGTATTGGCATTTCGAGAAGCTGCTCGGCCCCGTACCATAAAGCTAAAATCCAGCTCACAGAAGCGAGCATCGCGTCTAGTCTTTTTAGTTTAGTTTAGTTAGCGCTCCCTTTGCAACTTTGGCCGTCAAGTTTTCAGTCGCATGCAACCGTTTGCAAGCCGTTACACCACCAAGCAGGGGGGGAGTGACACCAGAGCGTGTGTAAGAAGAGTATATCTCAAAGGAGTTGAGTGCGTCGGCCCTTTATCCTCTTGTGCCACGGCTTAGAACTCGGCCTCGTCACTGGACTCGCCGTCGTTGTCATCGTCATCATCGTCGTTGGCCTTGGGCGCGCCAG
This sequence comes from Phytophthora cinnamomi, assembly GCF_018691715.1. NCBI lineage: Eukaryota > Oomycota > Peronosporomycetes > Peronosporales > Peronosporaceae > Phytophthora > Phytophthora cinnamomi. The sequence continues at coordinate 5,167 of NW_027150938.1, read as the reverse complement.
CGGGCGCCGCGCCTGTCGCCGCCGCGATTTCCTCGGACGCCAGCGCCTCGGCGGCCACGGCCGCGCGACGGCGCGAGCGCGGGATGATGTTGGACGTGTCCACGCCCACTAGGTCATCCTCCGTCATCTTGAGCTCGGACTCGGACTCCTCGCCGCTGTCGTCGCTGTCATCGCTGTCGCCCGTCCGCCGCTTTTTCTTCTTGGGGGCCATGTCCTCCTCCTCCTCGTCGTCTTCGTCTTCCTCATCGTCTCCCCCCTCCTCAGCGTCCTCGTCTTCCTCGTCCTCGTCCTCCTCTTCCTCCTCCTTCTTGGCCTTGCCCTTGCTCTTGGGGGTCTCCTCCTTCTTGTCCCCGCCCTTGAAGAACGACGTGGTCTTGGCGTCCTCGGGCGCCTTCCGCTTCTGGCCGACGGCCTCCGTCTCAGCGCTGCGGAGTTGGACAAACGAGGTTAGACCAAAGGGCACACGTGGATCGAGGATGGATTAACGGCTCGTACGGCTTAGCTACAGTTTTCTCGTCGCTGCCCATGTTGCTGCAGGTGATTGGGGTGCTGAAGGATCTGGCGCGGTGGTTGGGGGGCTGCTGGCGGGCGCAGGAGACGCGGAATGGAGCGGGGCAGGAGACAGCTCGGCTCGGCGCGGGGAGTTGCGGGACTGAGCTGTTGGCTCAGGGGCCAAAAGTGCACCACACTAAAATAGCCGGTGCCAAAGAGGTACAGTGTACCGGTTCACTTCAACTTGCCTTTTCATGTAGCCATGTCTTGTGCAATACCTCGACTAGCGAGGAGGGAGTTCGTGCATGAGTCTCGGTCTTACCCGTCAGGAGACCGCTTCCATCGTCTCGTTAGCAGAGATTTTATGCCTCATGGATTCGGTTTTGTTGTGCCCGACGGGATTGAAGAGACGCTGCCGTTTATAGCGAGGCAAAGCGCTGCCGTCTCGATCGCAGTGCTAGAAGACGCGACGTTGCTACAGTAGGCGGGTATCATGGAGTCCGACGCTCCAACTGCAGCTGAGGAGCCTGTTGTGGTCGATGAAGTGGTCAAGGATGAGGCTGTTGTGCCAACAGCGACGGCTGCTCCCGCGGTGCAGGCGTACCGAGCTCGGTACAACGAAACGATCGCTCCTCCTGGTGGTCCGCCGTCTCGAGTGGTAAAGTTGTATTATCGTTGTTTCTTGCTTTGAGATAAAGAGAGCCTGTTGACGGAAGACTGACGCTTGCTTTACTAGATTCGCCCGCCTAATGACTTCCCGCCTGAGTCCAAGCGAGCGGACCAGATCGAAGATGCCGAAGAGGACCTCGAAGTCGACATGGAGGAGCTCAAGGCGGCGGTGCACGCCTACAATGTCGACTTCCAGGCGCGCATTGTACGTCAGGAATAACATTTAAATTCGGATAAGAGGTCGTACCAAGCTAAGCGCTTCTCTATTCATGGGTTAGGATGCGGTCAAGCAAAGAGGTCGTAACCTCGAGGCAAAGTTGGGCACGGAACACGAGGAAATGATGAGCTCCATCGAGCAGTTGCGGATGGACTTCAGAAAGCAATTCCAAACCGCTTTTCTCGCGCTCGAGCAGAAGACGCTCTCGCATTTTGCCAAGCTCGAGGCGCAGGAGATCACTTGTCAAGAGAAGAAGTGCGTTGATGCTGCATGTACTACACACTGTGGATCCAGCTAACCTTTCGGGCGTTGCTTTGTCAGGCTGCACGAGTGCGAGTCCGAGTTTCGCACATTCGCGTACACGACGGTGCCCGAGATCATGGAGAAGTTGCAGGGCACCATCACCCGGAAACTCGAGAAGAACCACGAGACCTTCGACATCGAGAACGCCAAGATCCAGAAGCGCGAGAAGAAGACACTACACGCGCTGGAAAGCAACGAGCGCAAGACGGACGCTAGCTTCCGCACCGAGACTGCCCGTCGTGTCGCCAAATTTCAGAGCGCGAGGAAGAGTTCCACCACATTATGCGCGTTGACAACCGCAGCGTCGAGAAAGACCAGTCTTCACACGTGCAGGGGTTGGTAGCTCTCCGTGCACAACTGCGAGCCGAGAGTGGACTACGCGAGAAGGAGGACCTGGAGATCCTGGACAACCTATCGTCGTCCTTCGGGCGTCTGCAGGCCAGCATCCTCGAGAACCTAGGAGAAGACACCACGGCAGCATAGCACAACAAACAACACACACAAACACGCACACATTGAACCACAGAAGGCGAGTGGAGGAACGGCTAAAGGATGTGAATATTGGATTGGAAGGTCGTAGGCGTCTCATGGCGCTCGATGCCGAGCAGTCGAGACGGTCGTCTCCGCACGCTTTCGCCTGAGTCGTCGGTCGCCGCAGCCGCTCGCGAGCTCCACGTTCCACTTTCGTTTCCTTCTCCAACGCGCTCCACGCTCCCCGTCACCGTCTTCCTGTCGCTTCGCTAGCAAGCTGATGATTTTTACCCCAAGCTGCCTGTTCCTCTGTTCCCCTCGAGCGATCGAGCGTACTTAGTTGGTGGCGGCCTTCTTCGACACAGCCGACGAGCCCTCGCGGAAGCCGTTCTTGAACTTGCGCTGCACGTTCTTCAGGTGGCGCATGCGGCCGGTGCCCGTGGTGCGGCGACGCAGGGCCTTCTGGCTCCAGTTGTACTTGCGCATCTTGGCAGCGGGGTAGCCACACGAAGAGCAGGTGCTCTTCTGGATGTGGTAAGAGCTGCGCCCACACCGTCTGCAGATGGTGTGGGTCTTGTTGTGGCGCATACCGAAGCTCTGCGTACCTTTCGTCTACATCGACACAAGCAGAAACAGCGTCAGTCTCGCGTCGCCTGCCTCCGCTAATTGCTACGGCGCTCGGTTTGGCTGCGCTCCGTCTCCGCCTGTTGCGCCTCGCCCCATTGCGGGCAGCGAGCGAATTCCTGTTCTGATAGGCGCCTGGAGCTGCTGCTGCTGCTGCTGGCGAGTGGCGGCGGAGACGAGAGCGGCGCCATGATGCGCTGCGCTGCGCCTAGTGGCCGCGGTCACAGAGGGCGGGCGGGCCGTACCATCTTGGATTCGGGCTTGGGACTTTAACGCGGAGCGGAAGGAAGGGTAAAATAAGTCTAGCGGAGGCGGGGAAGCCGGCGGCGCGGCGCTGGGCCCTTCAAACGGCGGCCCATACAAACGCCAAGTCAGCGCGAGCCCGCTTCACTCGGACCAACCAAATGCAGGCGGGCTAGGGGCGCCGCATCAGCGCGCCCATTGGCCAAAACTGAGTGGCCCACGGACGGATGTTGCGCCAAGGTCGCGCGGATGTGGCGCACCTGAAATTGCACCTTCGAGAACTACGCTTGAGAAGCGCTTGCCAACCGAAACTGCTCCTGGTTGCCAAGGTTTGTAGCCATATCCAGCCAGAAAAGTATCCGACGGCGATGGCGTCCGTCGATCGGCGGCGGCAATGGACTCTAGACGCCCGTAGCTTTCTCGTGGGCATGCACATGCAAGCAGTCTATTACAATAAATCACAATGCGGTACCATGGTTTAAGGTGGCGGGCAGCAGCAGCTCAGTAGCCTGAGATGGACTCGTAGAAGTCCACCACGCGCGAGTCCGCCAGCAGCCGCCCGCCGTTCCTGTCGCGCACCCGCGCGCGTAGCCGCAGTCCTTCCAGCGAGCGTACGCGTGACAGCGCCACGTACGCCTGGCCGAACTCGAAGACGCGCGACAGGTCCAGCACGGCGGCGTCGAAGGACAGCCCCTGGCTCTTGTGGATGCTGATGGCCCAGGCCAGCACCAGCGGCAGCTGCCGTCGAGAGGCCAGCACGGTGTCCGCCACGCTGACGGAGAACTCCTCCTGGCCGATGATCTCCGTCACGCCGTTGGAGAAGCGGACGACGGGCAGGTTCGACTGCGGCGTGAAGCCCTCCACGATCCCGCGCGAGCCGTTAACCAGTCCGCGCGCGGGGCTCAGCGTCTTGATAAGCAGAACCCGAGCGTTCTCTGAGTGTGAGGGAGGCACACAACCATATAATCTGTTAGCAAAGTTGAGGGTAGTAATGCTCGTAAAGCACTGCGAGCTTACTCTTTAACGACAGCTTCGCCGGCGCAGGACACGTGCTGAGGAGTTCAGTTTTACCGCTATGGGCGAAAATTGACACAAGTAAGCACGAGTGTTAGCTGCATGGGAACTCGAGATTGCTCGTACGTAGTGCACATACCGATCAGCAGAGACGTAGTTGAATTTCTTCCCTCCTAGCTCATCGAGAGCTCGGGTGTTCGTCTGTCGACACACAAAACAAGCCATTAGTATCATTAGTGCCAGCCATGACGGCAACAAGATGAATCGTACCCGCAAGACGTCATCGTTGTGAGAAGATATGGATGGCGTCGTCGCTGCCGTTACTAGCACTCGGCTTGTAGCGCTCGTTGAGTTTGTTGATCATTGCAGGTGTAGGCTGTCCGACCCGGAACGCATTGAGAATGCGCACAAACTCGTCGTCACGCTGGCGGAAGATTTCCTTCAGCACAACCGTCTCCGTGATACCTCTGACCCATGCACTACTTTCGAAGCAGAGCAGTGGAGGCGGCGGTGCAGCGTCGTCGGCTTGGCCCCGTGCGTCGGCCCACCGGTGGTAGCTGGAAGAAGTCGCCTGAAAGAATCAGCTGGATGCCACCGAAGAACGCCGAGTTGCGGCGAATCTGCCTCGCGACGGCTTCCAGGTCTTCAAAAGCCGTCCATCCAGCATAGAGATCTCGTCGATAACAAAACGCGCCAGTTTCCATCGAGCCACAGCGTCTTTCTTGCGAGCAATCTGCGCTAATAGCTCCTGCCTCGATGTATGCGCGCGCGGGTCAATACCTGCAAAATGGTGGAGCGTCATACCACCGATATTATACGCAGCGATGCCAGTGATGGCGGTGGCGAACACGCGCCCCATTGCATGCCCACATCCGTGCTTCAATAGATGCTGAAGCAGGAACGACTTGCCTGTGCCAGCACTGCCTGTGAAGAACGTTTTGCCTCGTGCGACTAGCTCCAAAACACGCTCCTGCTCCGCTGTCAAAGTCGTGTTCGTGTGTCTGACCGCAACGGAGAAGTAGCGTGGTGCGAGGTCTTCTGTCGTCGACGTCTGTCAGCACCCGATCCAGGTGACTGCGAGCTGTTGGTTAAGTCTGCCAGAGCGCCCGGGAACGCTTGACGCCAGCTCGGCGG